>NC_137200.1:27406586-27489086 GCF_960531495.2 Zeus faber | reverse complement strand
TGAGGCGCATCGAGATCGCCACCTATCTGAACTTGTCCGAGAAGCAGGTGAAGATCTGGTTCCAGAACCGCCGGGTGAAGCACAAGAAGGAAGGCAAGAGCGGCGCGCACAGGATGGGCGCGCACGGCTGCAAGTGCTCGTCCGCGAGGTGCTCGGAGGAGGAGGACGAGGGTCCGGTGTCGCCTTCGTCGTCCGAAAAGGAGGACGTGGACCTGTCCGTCTCCCCGTGAGACGAAGCCCCCCCACCCGAGAAGACGTACCTCCCGCCTGGTAGTGGTGGTGGTGGTGGTGGTGGTGGTGGTGGTGTGGAACTTTGAACGCAGCCAAAAAAAAAACAACAAAAAAAACAAACAAACAAACAAAAAGACTGTTCCGATGGTGTTCAGTCGTCTGTAAATAGGAAGAAAATATATAATCAGGGGAATTTTTCCTGAGTTTTATGTATAGCTGTATAAATGTTGTACGTTTTTCCTATGTATTTCTTTTTTCTGAAAACGGTGTATATTGTTGTTGCAAATTTAAATATGGACATAGACATATTTGCTGTGACGAACCCAAATGACAAAATCAATAGATTGGAAATGTGTTAATTGTAGAATAACACTGGGAAGGAAGCGGTATTTTGTATACATGGTGGATACTGGTTAAAGTCATTCTATGTGACAAAAAAAGGGAAAGCTGGAGGGAAATTTCCTGGGTTGTCACGATCTGAAATTCTATCTTCAGTGTCATTGAGAAATATTTATTTATTTAAAATGTTACATAAATAAAAGTATTTCTGAGCTGTATAGGCTATGTTGTTACTATGTTTTTACGCACCACTTACCACTTGCTTACGCACATCGATCCAGGCACTTTTATCTCGGATAATAGTTGGGAATTATTGTTCTTGAAAGCATTTAATCCGAGATATTATGGTTGTATTAATGGTTAACATGCGCCCTGGGCCCGGACATAATTCTTTAGTCAGTGTGATAATATTATCTCCAAAAAGACACATTCAAATTCTTGCGCACATGGAAGTTCCGCTGCGCGTAGCAGCAGGTGTATTCCTGCGTTTTCAGACCAAACAATAATTCGAGATACTTGTACATATAATGAGTAACATCATGGTTCAGATTCAACACTACGTTAAGGTTTAACAAAAATATCACCAAATCGCGTCTCCTCCTCGGAAATTGCGCGCGCCAAAGTCGTCAACATTTCCCACAACTTCATATATTTTGCAATTGCGATGTTTAAAAAGATATTTTTCCTCGCTGGGAAAGATTAGAGCTGCACTCTCAAGAGCCCATGAATAAAAAGTAAATGATATGCTCAGAGAACCCCATAATGCTCTATGAATCTAGAAATATTCTAATGAGCCTTCTCGGGCTTCCCCAGAGGACACTTAACCTTCCAGGCTTCATAAAGCGGCTCTTTAAGCTTCATATGGACTCTCCGGATCTGCCTCGTGTGACTTCAAGTTAATAAACAGGGTGTGGAGATATCACAGTGAAGCGGGAGTGCAAACAATGCGATAAATCTGTCGATAACGTCAAAATAAATGACGGAATCATTTGGTGCCGCTCCGCTCCATTGTTCTTGGTGTTTTTTTCCTCCCCCGTTTTATTTCTTCCAGAGTGTGAGTTTAAATGCTCCTGCAAAAAAATAAATAAATAAAAAAAATCCAGCTGCAGATAATTCTTCACTAAAACACCCTCAGTTCTAAATACTTATTTTGCCACATAATTTTAAAAGCAAAAAAAAAAAAATCTTCCGGGACTCCACGGTGCTGCAGTTTAGCAAAATGTGATCTAATACGCGCACGCCGACCTAAATAATAGACTCCGCGGAGGAACCGACTTGGCCAAAATTGGACATAGTCTGAGTAAAACAAGATGATTTAGCACTTGTCTAATAAAACCAAAATGACCACGCGCTGGTGAAAAGATTCCCTACGTGCCCAATTCTGGTCTCCCGTTTTACGCACCGACACCGACGCGCTCCGAATTAACCGTGGCCTCTTAAACTTATATTTATTCCGGGGAACAGGCTTTAAATTGTATGTTCACCCTTAAAACATATTGTCAGACTTTTCTGGCAACTACACTGGTTGTTAAATCAGATTGCCCACTGGACATTATTTGCTTCGTTTTATCGCCGGGGACGTCGACTTGAACGTATAAATCTCCGTTTAAAGTTTCACTTAACCATTTTAACAAAACCCCAATATTTGCATTTGTTAAGATATGGGATTAGACTATTTTGTTAATTGCGCCATAGAGACCCATTTTGCTCACTTGGTCCTCTGCAAAGCGCCCTTTATCCATTCAATAGCCCGGGGGTATGCGCCCTGGGGGAGCTTAGACGCCCGGTGCTCCAAATGCTCAATTTATTTATTCTTAATTTTGTGCCGATCAATTCATTGAAGCAAAAAGGACGACAGTGTCTTTTTTTAAAAGAAGAAAAGCGAATTGTTGACGTAACCCTGGCGGAGCTGAGGAGAGGGCTCCCCTGACGCTGGAGAGCCGCTTGAGTCAACAGGCGCCCATCTAGCAGACTCGCACTTGTCTTTATACCCACTAATTTTTTATTTACGGCTTTTCTTTGACATGTCTCTTATCTATCAGATTAAAAGAACAGCTTGTAACAAATCAGTCTGCACGATTTACAACAGCATTAAAAGGGGACAAAGGGAGCAGGCCGTCAGTACCTGAGAGTCTGGTAGACGGCGCGGCGCTGCAGCTGATTCGATGGTTTGAAAATACGCACGAAACAAAATACTTGAATCCTGAAAAAGAGCCTTTGTACGTTTCTTTAGAAATCAAGCAATTCTGCATGACAAAGGACAATTAATAAGCCGTCTTTTCACGACCAGCAGCTGGTTTCCCCGTCAAGGAAACTTGGAAAAAATTCAGACTGAATGCGCGCAAAAGCCCTTTGCGCGCAGACAGCAACCCAAGGTGACCCATTTGGCACAGTTAAAATAACCAAGCCGAGGTAAAAGCGAGGGAACTGTCAAAAACATTTAAGCTGAAATATCTTGAAATTGCAAATCCCTTTATGTGGAGGGACGCTGCCGATGTGGGTTAGTGGTACAAAGGAGGTGGTTAAGTTGGAGAGGCTTTGGAAACGGACACGTGGCTTCTCAATGAGCCCTTTGGTCCCGCGTGGCTCGCCGCGGCACTGCACATTCATCCACATTTATAAACTTATTTAGCCCTGGAAATACATATTATCCGCGCATGAATGTAAACCTGCACATTTGATAAAAAAAACAAACAACTTTTTAAACCCACATACGTTCATTTTGTAAACATACATTTATAGGCCTCAAATGTATTCACATGTTTACAGGACAAAGTCTGCTCGACTGGAGCCGTGTGTACGCCGTGTGCTGGGATGGTGGGTGATGTTTGTTTAATGGCCTCACTCCATCAGATAAACAACTCGTTAGGCCTGTTCGACAGTGAGACTCGCTTTCACGTTCTTTGAGGGATCTGTCGGATTAGTTGTTTATTTGTTTATTTGTCTCCTAATCCAGCACAGCAGCGCGAGCTGGAGCGGTTGAGCAGATGTGGCTTGAATATGAATATAGATATAATAAAGACATATGTCAAATGTCCAAGAACGTTGTTTGAGCTGAACACTTATTTTATATTTTATAAAGGGTCCTATATATTGATCCATATATTGGTCAACGTGTTTTTCTCTGCGTTTCACTCACACGTCACATCTTCTTCGTCCGTGGACAAACCTTAAATGATACCCAATGATGTCCACAATTTATTACACCCGGCCAGGGGATTAATAGCCACGTGTTGTTGTTGTTGTTGTTGTTGTTGTTGTTGCTGCCGTTTTGTTGTTGTTGTTGTTGTTGTTGTTGTCGTTGTTTTTGTTGCCGTTTTGTTGTTGTTGTTGTTGTTGTTGTTGTTGTTGTTGGTTTGCCCCCTGGCCTGTAAGGGTTAAAATCTGCTGGTGTTGGTAAACCGTCAGGTAAACAGAGCAGCAGTGCACTGCATGTCATAAAGGATGAAAAATGAACCAAAAGCTGTAACTTCAAAACTACAACTTTGAAAGGTCCACTCGGTGCATCCCAACCCAAGCACCGTTTAAACCCACGCCGTGTGTGAGTCCCGAAAGCTGCATATTAACAGTAATACTCCGTGTTTGCACCTGTTTTCTTGGGTGTGGCGGCAGCCTCTATTGCAATGCAGCGTGCGTGCGGCGACGAGAAGCTGTTTAATTCTGCGCCTATAGACCTGCGGTGTCAGGGGTCGGGATATAATGAAGTGCGCACACTTGTAAATGACCATTAAATGCGCAACTTTTGCACAACTTTGAAATACGCGGCTTCGCCCCCCCCCCCCCCCCCCCCCCCGCCAGTTGAGTTTAGGAGTACTTTACTCACATGTACTACACCGCACGCATGTGCGTATTGTTGGGGAAATGGTGCCACGGCTTCCACGTCTTGTGGCTTAAGCGTGGAGGCTGAGCAAGCATCAGATCTGTGCATTCCTCAGTTGTTGTGTGTTTTTTAGGGGTGGGGTTAGACTTGGGAATTCTAAGGAATCTGAAAATGAGCTGAGCCTAAATGAAGCCTTGCTGCCCCTCGCGTCCCGGATTGAATGGAGTCGATTATTCCCCCCATGTGTAACACAGATGCCGTTTTCTTTGTACTTAACATTTTTCAGACGGGAAACCATGATCTTTTCGCTTTGCAGATGGCTAAATTATCAATGAGTACTTTTGCTGCTGGAAGTAAAAGCCTGCTGAGAATTTTGAATTGAACGGTCTGATTTTTCCTTGGTGTGAGGCAAAATGTGTATCTTTATTTGAACGTCTGACGCGTATATATCCAGACGACGTTTTTGACGGACTGCTAAATTCTTTACACATTCTTTGCATTGAGTGGTGCCGTGTGAGGGGATTAGGTCCCTTGAAGCGGGCCTTCCAGGGGACGGGCCCGTTTCAACTCTAATAACCCCCAATAGGAGGCTGCGTCGACGCGCTCACGTCCCAACTCCATCGCTGCTCCCTGAACGCGCAGGTCCCGCACGTTGCCCCGGCAACCCGACGCGTCCCAGCGACACCGCCCGTCGCTGAAAACCGAGCAGCAGCACCACCTGGTGGCGGCGAGGGGACACCACCCCGCGGTCGGCGCCCTGTTGGGTGAGTCGATCCTTACTGGCGTTGTCTTTGCGTCGCCACATAATTCATAGTTAGACCTTCTACTCCATTGGAAGCGCAAATACGCTCACAAGCAATGACTCTGGTACAAGTGGAAGTACAACATTGACATTTATTCGTAAGTATAAACGGAGGAAAGAACTGTCTCTTAAATATAGCTGTGTGTAATGTGTAAAAGTATTAAACATCTATCTATCTATCTATCTATCTATCTATCTATCTATCTATCTATCTATCTATCTATCTATCTATCTATCTATCTATCTATCTATCTATCTATCTATCTATCTATCTATCTATCTATCTATCTATCTATCTATCTATCTATCTATCTATCTATCTATCTATCTGTCTGTCTGTCGGACTGTCTCTCTATATGATACAATAAATTCATCTTTATTTTTATTGTCAGTCAAACTAAATAATAACCAGAGAAATAAAATATTTTCCTCACGCCAAGGTTGCTACCTTTAATGCAGCCAGGTTCACAAGTATATACATTTCCTCACATGTTCTTATTTTTAATGTACATTTTATTGATAGACATTAATAACGATTTTTGAGATCACATTTGACTGTTATGACTTATGGAAAATTTCACTCGTTTACACTTTTCCTTTTGACAATTTTTTTAAGTATAAATCCGTTCATTTCCACAAAACCTTGGTTTTAAGCTTTGCCGCTGTGACTCCACAGAGTTGTGCTGGCGCTGCACCATGCAACACCCTCCCACTGATGGAACTGGCCTTACAGTACATCTGTAAAGTAAATCTTCTCAAATAGTCAGGATTTACTATTTTATTCATATCATTTTATTCATTCCGTCATTATTACAGTGTTCCTCCGTGGCAAAGTAATACACTAGTATTACTATTGAATCTTTTTTTTTTATTATATAAAAATTACAACCATATTTATACCTTCAATAAAACCTTTTGATGGTAAAGCGAGTGACGTTAACAGTCACACTCACGTGCAAAAGTTAAATCACTATTTACCAGGTTAGCCTTGGATTCCAGGTCTCAACAGTGTCGTTGATATTTTACAATATAAACAACTCCAGAAGGTTCAAGGAGACAAGCAACATGAAACAGTCTGAGGATGCCTGCCCCACGAACAGACGTCACCGCCGCGGTTGGACCACTCTTTGTGTGATCCGTTCCAGTCCGTCCGTTGCTTAATACCAGTGGAGCAGAAGTGAGAATTGTATTTCGGCCGAGAATCCTGCCCCACGGTCACTTGTTAGTTCTTAGTTCTACTAAAAGCATAAATGACAGTGAGTAAACAAACAATAACAGAAACATAACAAAACATATTAAATGAAGTCCATCGATCGGTGCATAATATCCACTCAACATTAAAAGTGATCAAGGAAATTCCTTTCACGTTCTCACATCACAGTCAATACGTATCGATCGTCCGCTGGAGTCAGTTTAACCTACAGTAGCATTTAAGAATAATAAATAGAATAAATCCATCAATATTTAATATATTTCTCGTTTGATGCAGAGTTTAAACAATATGTAAGGCTCTTTTAAATTAGAAATCATAATTAAAAATGGGCGTGATCTCATCAAAACCACTGATATGTCCCAGAATTCCCTTAAGGTAGAGCCTGTGAGCTCCATACCATGTCATCGCTCCAGAGACTAAATGTGATTTGACGTGCAACATGGGGTGTATTTGTGAAAAAGCAATCTCAAAGGCCATTTCAACATAATGCATTCTACTGGAACAGGGTGCATGACATCAGCGTATACATCAGAATATGAGAATTAGTGTAGTTACGCATAAAAAAAGGAAACATGTGAAATTAAAAATAAATCTACTATAAGCATGTTCATATAAGGTCTGAGGCAAGTTGCAATCGGGCAAATTTAACTTTACACTCATGGACTTCTGCATTTTTCAATGTTCAATAGCCTGCCAGACCGCCTGGGATGTCTCCAACTATTTTTTTTTTGAAAGCCACGATTATGTGAATTTTGAAAAGTTACACCTGGGTTGGACTTGGTCTGCTCACGGGGCTTTCAAACACTGTATCTTGAGATACGCTCGTCCAAACACGCTCGATGCCTGTCGGGCTTCTAGACGGGTGGAGAACATGATCAAATAAGGTCAGTTCTTATGATAATCTCACCCATAACTGTATCCAAAATTGGTTGAGGTGTAAATAAATTCACTTTGAGACGTGTAATCTTAGGTCACTCAATCTGCCTGTGGCTCCTGCTGTCAAATATCATGGACCTTCTCTGTGGCTGATAGAAGCAGCTGGTTGAGGTTTCCAGCCTCTGTCCACTTTTTGGAATAGTCATTTTGTTCTGTAGCGTGATCCCATCTGGGCTCCTGAGATTCTCGGCCATCTCTCTGGAAAAGGCGTTAATGGCCGACGCGTCAGCGAGGCTTCTTGGAGAAAGGTGCAGCTTGCTGTCGTCTAAGGGCGGGTAGTCCATGATGGGGAAGGGGGGGCTGAGGAGGATCAGGCTCTGTGGCCTCTGTCTGTTCCTAAAAGAGGATCTCTGCAAGAGGTTCCCTCTGCTGGGCCGGGGGCAGTCGACAAACAAGTCGACATTCGCGGTGTGCTTTCTTGTCTTTACCTGGAGATCCGGAGCGGGTCCGGTCTTCAGCGGCTCTCCAGATTTCTCCAGACTTGTCTGCATCTGGCTGCTGGAGACGGGCTCCTTGTTTTCCAGTTCTTCCCGTAGATCAGTGATTTTATGAGGGAGCGCCGTTTTTTCAGTGTTCTTTTTAGGGTAAGCCCTTTCTTGCTCCCTGACAACATCGAGGTCCTTCTCGAGCCGGGAGTGAGGTATTTGACTGTACTGCACCTTGGGTGGGATGACAGGCACGGCCTTGGCCTGGCACGTCTTGATCATGAAGGCCGTCCTGACCGAGGAGACGCTGACCGGGGCCGAGTTCCGGCGCAGGGGAGCTTGGCGGTCTCTCAGGAACAACTCCAGCTCCAGGGACAGTCCGTTATTCGCGGCCCCGGAGGCGGTCGGCGGCCCCCTCGGACAGGGGGAAGACTCGACGGGATTGCTGCTCTGCTGGTTGGATATGTCTCGAATGCTCCGACGCCCTATGTCCAGATTCAGCGAGCACGGCCTGTGCTTGGAGAAGCAGGCCTCGTCCCTTCGCTCCAAAGCCGGCGGCTCTTGCGACATCTGCCTGTAAAACCGTTGGGAAGGGAGGGTGCCCCTGTGCTTCGCCGCGCCGCATCTCCCCGCGTGGGGCTGAGTCGCGCCGCCGTCAGTTCTATTGCATCTGGCGGATAAGGGTTGCGAACACGTCCCTTTAGCTCCTGGCTCAACGCCAGGAGTCTGAGAGACGTTTCCTGAGGGTAGTCTGTCGTTCGCGCGAGCCGGTCCGTCGGCGTTCGGCGCATGAGACGCAGGGCCCCCCTCCTCGCGGCTCAAAGGGCGGGAGGCGGGCCCAGGCAGGTGGAGGAGCGTGACTTCTATATCGGGCGAGTGGAGAGGGCTGGTGACCCACTGTTTGGAGGAGCTGAGATCCTCCCACGGCTCAACCAGGTCCAGCTCTGCACATCCGTCGTCCTCGTCGCGGTGGTGTAGCTCCAGGGTGCTGGGTCTGTCCTCCAAAGGTCTCACCGCTCGCCGGATCTCCGCCTCATGCTTCTTTTCACCACCGGGGGGACCCACAGCGTCACCTTCACCAGCTACATGTGTCTGTAATTCTTCCTTAGTCGTGCTTTCGAGGGATGAGGCTTTGTCTGCGGCGTGATCTCCGGCCCGCAGGGGTTTAGGAACCGGATGTTGCTCTATGATGTGCAAACTGGTTCGCTTGGAAAGAAGGTCCCAGTGTTTGGAATCAGCAGGTTTTTCCGTGTCCGCAGGCGTCATCTTTAAGACCTGCTGAAGCTTGCTTGGTTTTTCGTCCTTTGAGACGGCAACGCGAGGAGGGGGGACGCCCTCACTTTCACCTATCACGAGCACAAAATCGGCGTTTAGCTGAAAAGGAAGGGGGACGTCTGACTCCGAGGGTGGTCTTCTGACAGGGTTTGATACGGGAGACTTTAAAAGATCAGCCGCGGCAGCATTTGAAGCCGGGTCGCCGTGCGAGAGGTAGAGCGTCGGGGAGCTGCAGCTTCTCCGCGACTGAACTCCCGCCTGTGTTTTGACGTCCTCGCAAGAGAAAATAGGCTTAAATGTCTCATCCATCCTGTCGATCTCGGGTTCAGTGATTTTGAGTTCTTGGTGGAGGTCAGACCACGACTCTTTCCCGACGGGGGAAGATTGGATGTTCTGTGAAATAGAAATGTGCATTTGTTATTATTAATTGACGAATCACTTATAAAATGAACAAAAAGTAAATATGTGAATTCTGCATTTTCCCATTTCAAGTAGAAAAACTTTGCAGTAGAATGTATTAAAAAATGGACTTACTTACAATATAACTCTCTATTATCCTTACTTTTTTTATATTTTATATCATATGGCTCAAGTAACTGGTAGAATCATATACTTTTCAAGGTTATAAATGTCAATATATCAGTCAGTATCCAACAGGTGTTCGTTGTACCTGTTGCATACCGTACCCTATCACCAGTGTCTAGCTATGGGAAGGGTAAACCCATTTTATAATTGTTATAATAAGTTATGAGATATTGCATTTTAGACTTATATGCTGTATTTGGAGGATGACTATTTATTTGTAATGCTTTGTTAATACTAGGATATCTTCTGTCCATTTATTAAAATATCTATTTGGATTCATTATTTGTTAGCTGGTGAAGCGAAATGAATGGCAGTTAATCCTCCTATATTCACAGCCTGAAGGGGCATCTCACTTAACGGTGCGGTGTTTAATGATGCACCGTTAAAAGCTTTACCGTTTGTGTGTCTACGGGATGACTGAGTAGTTCCTTTCGCGTCGTATCTTTGGGTTCCAGCTGAGGAAAATCTGCCCCCGCTTGACCGTCGTGCGCTCCCTTTTCACCGGAATCTAAGTGAAGAAATGAACGGACAGAACAGTTGTTCACTGTGCATACAGTAAGTGGGTCTGTATCTATGATATGATGAGAAGTATGGCCGACCTGCTGGCGCGTGTTTCGATGTTCCCTCTGGGATTTGGTTCTCCACTTCCGGTCGGGGAACTGCGGAGCTGCTCCCGCCGCCGCTGCTCCGCTCTGGAAGAGTTGTTTCCTTGCAGGGTTTCAGGGCGACTGTGTTGGGCTTCTCCTTGGCGTGCCCCCTGCAGGGAGTGCTGTTGGAGCTGATGACCGCCGACACTCGCAGGGGCACTGACACGGCAAAGGGCTCCGATATGTTGACGGCTTTACGCTGGTGCCTGGGGGACGACTCCAGCGGGAAGAAGCTTCCCGGGAAGGACGGTCTGGACGAGCTGCTGTGAGAGGAGGAGCCAGAGTACAGCATCCTCCTGTTTTTGGGAGAGGTGGGCTTGTAGCCGCCGAGGTCCTCGCCCTTGAACACCTTCAGTTGTTCAGGAAGGGCTTTCTGAGTCGTGCCGGAGGAGGAACCTGCGGCCTCTTGCTGATTTGTGCTAGGACTGCAACCGCCCATCGCACCACCACCACCGTCACCGCCACCACCACTACCGCCATTCTTCCCTTTAAACTCCCATTTCTGGTCCTCTTCGCTCAAGTCATACAGCAAGTCGGACCCCAGCGTTCTAGATTTCACCTCCGGACGAAACAGGCCATTGGTTCCACTGGGTGGACTGATATTTCCTGGTCGGTCATCATCTAAGGGGTAAAATGAAAATGGAGATGCAAATCAAATCTTATCCTTAATTGGAAAAACAAGTACTACGAAACTAAAATGAAAGCTTTAAGCAAGTACAAACTCTAGCATTGATTATTCCTGAACTTTGGAATTCGAAAGAGCAGAGATTCATCTCTACCTATTGGTAGAGAGCACAGCGATTCCATGCTTCTGGCCGGGCGGAGAGCTGCCTTTTCTGTGAAGTAATAGCATATCATAATTCATCATACCAATGTGTTCTATGTTCTGTTCTACTATGTATGTTAACAACTAAATGCAATATATATAAAAGAACATTAATAACATATAACATTTATTGATTGTCCATTTGGCATTTGTAATCATTTACAAAGCACGGACTACACATTTTGTTCACTTTTTTAAGCCATAATTTAGCTATAATAGTTCAATAATGCTTCCGCTATGGTGGTTATAGTAATTCTATGTGTAAAATGTACTGTAAAATGTACCCTTACTAGCTGAATATTCCTCTACTGGCTTTCTGGGTCGTCCCTACCATCTTTTCAAATATTTGTGTCAAAACATGAACAATGTACTTTTTGTGTATGGCGTTTTCGATTTCGTCGTCACTATTCATTGGATTGTCCCTAACTGCAGGGATATAAGCTTGTTGGATTTTGTGGTATTAACTTGTAAACTTATATATGAGGTAAGTGGAATTATTAAGACGGTAGATTTTACCTGTCATACTCTGTCCTCTGATAAACACACTGCCATTCCGGCTCAGTTTTCCCTTAGAATCCGTAACAGATTTGCCCAGATTGAAGATTGACTTCCACTTAGATTTCCCCGAAAGCTTTCTCCTGAAAGATAAAGAAGGATTATGTCCACATGAGGTCATGAGTGTCATAACAAGCTTTTGGGATCTTGACCCTTTTTAAATTTCAAAATTTGAACAGGCCCATGATAATCATATAACGTTTAAGCTCTAATCATTCTAAGTACTTTGCTTGTGGAATAAAAGACGTGGCAGGGATTAAAAGAGTCCGTAGTTCCACAATTCTTAGATTTACTTTTCAATTTTATTTGTTTATTTTGCATCGCTTGAGTTTGGCAACTGGGCTCTACTGCTCATCCCTCCCAGCGAGGTGTACAGCAAACAATGTCATAATTGTGTGAGCTAGAAATAGGAGTGAAGAACTCGAATCCCCCCAGCGGATAAAAGAGCAGAGCCCAACAGGTTGATGCAGGGGAGGTGGAGGGAGCAAAGCAGGCGGGGCAGGAGGGTCTGGCCGCTTCAACAGGTCGGCCCATAAGGGCGCGGCAGCGTGTGGCGCCACCAAGTTGTCCGACAGAGCTAGCTCTGCCAGCTGCGCATCATTCAAATGAGACTGAATCCAAATCCATCTTACTTGCTATCCACATCGATGACCGTGTGATACAGCGTGGCAGTGCTTGTGTCTGGCAGACTGTTCTCTCGCTGGCGTTCTTTGTGCACGGGGTGGTTGGGGCCCAGGGAGCGGGCCTGAGCCTCCTCCAGGCTCATCAGCTTCATAGGCCCACATTGAGAGCTGAGAGGGAGCGTCGCATACTTCTCTCCACATCCAACATTCATTCCTGGAAGTAAAAATGAAGTAAAAAGTAAAGATATTCATTAAGGTTGTATAGGCCTACATTTGTACATTAGTAACACATTGTGTAACGAGTTTGACCCACGCACACCAGTTTTACTTTCACTTTCTATGTTTGAATGACTGAGAAAGCAACCTGCTGCGACAAAGTATCTACTGTTGTGCTCCCATTAAGTAATGTCTCCCGGAAAACTCTCGCCTGACATCGCCAGAACAATTCACAAATACACATTAGTCTGGAATCTCTCTGTTCATTTCCAATTTCCAAGGGGTGTTACCAACGGCTGCTGACCAAAATGTCCCTCGACGCGATTGGATAGACCTACCACCAATCAAAGCATTGGATGGACCTACAACCAATCAGACCATTGGATAGACTCTGTGGTGTGGAGATGGGATGGTTTGGGCAGCCACACCTGACCTGGATCTAGGTGATTGGGTCAGGGTGGCTGCATGCCAGTTGCTCATTGGTTGGGCTAACGAGCAACAGGTTAAAACCCCCATCCACACACACACTCAGGATAGGAGCCCTGTCATGACATGTTCCATCTGCTCCTGCCTAATTCCACCTAGCCTCCACTCTACAATAAACTGATGTCTACAACCCATCGTCGTCTGTGTCTCTGTGCCGGAGGGCCCTGAAAACGTCACTTGGGTGGCGTGTGGCAGGCGGAGCTGCCACAGTGGCATCTGAACAGGGATGCCCCGGCACAGGGAAGGAACCCAGAGGGGGAGGGGCCGTCCGCAGACACCCTGGAGCCACCAGCAGGTCAACAGGCGGCCCCGGCACCAACCCTCTCCCCACTGGCGGCAGCAGCACCTAGGGGTCCGGCAGAGGGCCGGGGGAGAAGCAGCTGCAGCAACCACGACAACCAATCAGAGCATTGGATAAGCCTACAACCAAACAGAGCATTGGATAGACCTACAACCAATCAGAGCATTGGATAGACCTACAACCAATGAGAGCATTGGATAGACCTACAACCAATCAAAGCATTGGATAGGCCTACAACCAATCAGAGCACTGGATAGACTGACAACCAATCAGAGCATTGGAAAGACCTACAACCAATCAGAGCAACCAAACGTGTGACGTAGCGCTGAGTGAGTTCAATAAATTTTTACCAAATCCTGTGGGAAGTACAACAAACACATCTTTCTTATCAACAAAAGCTTTTTTATAGTAAATAAAGCGTCCAGTTTGTTTAATACTGTCACCATAGCGGATACAACAGACCGTTCCATGTCAGCGGCAACCATCTTGGTAAGGTGCCTCAACGGCTTTCCTCTGCATCGTCATGGTATCAAACCCGCCCCATATTAAATAAACGGTTGTGATTGGCCAAGACCCTGGCAAGGTCGGGTGGAAACCTGTTTGAATGGGAGGGTGGCTAGACGTATTCTGCAGAGCAAATGAAACATGAGCTGCAGATTCGTCTGGCTCCCAGGCTCAAAAAACTCCCAATTTCTTTAGAATTTTTAAAATTAAGTTTACTTCACAAGTGAAAGCAGGCAGCGCTGTATTAGGAACGGTCTACAAAGTTTCAGAAAAATTGAATTTAAGGGTCAAATATGAGAACATTTTAAAAAGTCGATTATTTGCACCAAATGTCATGCGATTAATGCTGATTCATTATTTTAACCGTTTGACAGTCCGAGTATATTTGCAAACTATGAAACAAGTTTTAAACTCAGATTAGTATGCATGAATAAAACTCCTACCTTCTTTGGGTTTGATGTCTACGGCACCATCGTTAAAGAGCTGTTCCGTGTGGTTTAGAATGAACTCGACCACAGACTGTTGTATCCGCACTTCCTGGAAAGCCAGGTCCCCGTTACACGATGACGCGTCAGTATCTTTACATCTGAAAAACAGAATGAAATTACGTACTTTAATGACGGTGAAAAGCTGCAAATAAATAACTTTCATTCAACCAAGCTAACATGACCTTATAACGTATTGGGCCATGTTATTTTTCCCAGTAAGTTTGATTACGTAAGAAAGCAGATATAAATCTGAATATTTATAGTGAGGTACTGCTCAATGCTTCATGTCACTATACTTGCTCTGTCTAGTCACTGTTAAAACCCTAGAATCCCAACTCCTTGAATCCTTACTGCTCTCGCCTCCTCGCATTGGTTTTCTGACTGGCCCATTTATATTCCCTTTGCCATCAGTTTTACTCACCCTTTTGTGGGAGTAAAACTACTATGAGCTTCAAAAGACCGACTCTTAAGCAATCTCACCGCAGAAGATTTGGAGCCCACACCAAGGCCAGGTTGCGGGTATGCATGTTTGTCTGCGTGCTCAATGTGGCAAGGCGGGTCAGGTGCTTGGTCAGGTACTCCAGAGTCCTACGGAAGGTGAAAAAATAATTGGCATTACAACTAGAGTTATACGACCATCGCAGGGCTCCAGGTGCAGCGGCACAATAAATGTGATACACATGACGCTTTAAGAAAGCTCCTTACCCGTATATAGGCTTTGACATTACCTGTGATATATTGAATGTAATATACTGGACCAATGTACTAATGAATGTACTCTGCACAACTAAACCAAGCACACGCAGGAGTACATCAAAGCCCAGTTCACGCCGGCCAGCCTGTCTGCTGTCGTCATAGACGGAGATCCTACATCCCGGAAAGAAAGATCCCTGACACAGAATCGTAGTAAACGCCACAGCGTCATCCAGAATGCTGCTGTGACTACGCCCTCGATGACCGGGCCCATGAACAGCGGCATTGATATCGCAACACCGGGCAGCGGCTCTTCTTCCAATCCTCACAAAACCTGGTTTCACAGCCAGCGAAAGAGCTGTTTTGGGGTCAGGTTTTTGCCCCCCGTCCCCTGCTGAAACCTGCAAACAATTATCGTCTCTGGCGCGGACATAGCGCGGAGCGTGAGCTGCCGGCGTGACGGTTTCAGGTCTTGAAAGAACTCTCAGTGTTGTTTGGCAGGAAGGATGGATGCTGGCGAAGCACAGCGTTGCTTCCGACACAATTTACAGTTAGACCGGAGTCCGAGGCCTCAGCGGTGCCATCTCAATAGACAGCATCGCAATCAGGAACCGCGGCCCCGCGCTTGAAGAGGATGTGCCGACAAAGCATCCAACACCACGGATAGATCCCAGCGTGCGGCTCCCTGGCCGCTCCCTCGTGACCCTTCCAAAATAAATGAAGTAGAGGGCGACTGGGCCCATCTCTCTCCAAAACAGTCGGCGTGGCATGAGGCAAAACCCTCGTCCAACAGCTGGAAGGAAACCCCGGGGCGGAGAAACAGGCTTTTGTTGAGGTGTCC
Source organism: Zeus faber (assembly GCF_960531495.2). NCBI lineage: Eukaryota > Metazoa > Chordata > Actinopteri > Zeiformes > Zeidae > Zeus > Zeus faber. Next base: position 27,473,280 of record NC_137200.1, on the reverse strand, counting down.
CGCCGGTGGAGACGCCATCGACTGGCTAAACCTCTTGAATCCTGAACCTTGAATCCTGGAAGGCGTATTCTCGGACTAATCTTGGTTGTATCTTGAACTGAGCTTGGGCCGAATCCTGGGGCAGTTCTTGGTTTGATCCTGGATGGAGCTTGGATTAAACTCTGCCGTGGAGTCACAGCGTTCTGCGCGTCGTTGCTGGTCATCGGGGCAGGAAGCTTCCTCTTGGTTTTCCCCTTCGGGTCAGGGTGTTGTTTAAGTTGTTTGTTTTCTCTCAGGACTTTCTACAAGGAATCAGGTTTTATTTCCTCCGGCTCTTCTCTGCACTCGGGTCCGGGGAAACGACATCCTTACACTGGTTCGGGTACAATCTATCAACTCTCCATAGAACATTCCCTTTAAGTGCATGTGGAACGCTGGAGATATGTGTTTACCTAAAGTGGGGGATGGGAAGTTCCTTGATGACGCTCTGAATGTGCAGCAGTTTGTCATGGCTCCCCTGGACTGACGCTGCTTCCTGCATTCAGAAATAAGGTTTCATTACTAGTATTATTATGGCTGTAGTAGTATTAGTAGTTGTTGATGTAGCATGGCTTTACGCTACATATTGTGAGTGAGGCATTCTGTACAACATGCTATTTAGCTGCAGCGCGCCTGCAAATGCACACTTTTTAAATTCCTGCGGTATTAAAACAAGCGTTTCTGCTGGACACTGACAGTTCGATATGGGAAGTGTTTAGTGACTCACAGTGAATTTGCTGTACAGCTCATATGTGAGCAGGGGATTGGGAAGCTCTCTGAAGTACAGCTTGCATAAGGAGCCCACACAGTGGATGTCCTGGAGATACACTTCCTTTGTGAGGTCAGGGCAAGAATCGGAGCAAAATTCCTGCCTGGACACACACACACACACACACACACACACACACACACACACACACACACACACAGACACACAGACACACACACACACACACACACACACAGACACACACACACACACACACACACACACACACACACACACACACACACAGGCACAGTGTTAAGTCCTCCTCCTCGCTCACTGACTTATTAGGCTGAAAAGGATCCAGTCTGTGTTTTTACTGAAACAATCATCTCGGCGTCCCCTTTGAAGATAATGATCGGATCTGAAAATAACAAAGTTTAAATCAAACGCGAATCTGCTCATTAACATTCTCGGGTTTCACCTTTTTCATTTTGGTGTTGCTGCTCTGTCTCACATGCCTTGGTCATTTCGGCACAAGGCCCATGTGCCCCCAAGGACTTTGAGGGTCTCAAATCGTCTGCAATTCACAAGAATCTCTGAGGTGCATGCCCTGAAGTCATCCTTCTAATAAGTACCTGAGACGCTGGATATTGGAAGTGACCCCTGACAGTCTGTAGATCCCATCCACGACGCCATGCTCCTCGATAAACTCTGCACACTTCTTCAGAACCTGAGGGACTGAAGGTAGAGGGTGAGTAAGACGTTCTGGTGTTGCTACAACAGCATGTTACTACAGCAGTATGTCGCCGACAATGCTCCACGTTTTTGGGAGAACTGTGGAGCAGCTGGGGCCGGCTATGTTTAACCACGGCCCCGCTTTGTGTCCCGCGGGGGCCTCTGGTCGCGGAGAAGGTGGACCTCGGCAGGAAGTTAAAAAATGGTTTGTTTGTTTCAAAGGAAGGTCGACACACCCAGTCCTTGTAGCTGGTAATACTTACAACATTTCCTCTAATAGAAACTCACTTTTGAAAGGCTGCCACCAGGCTACACCGCGGCTCTCGTGAATTATAATGCGTTCTCCTCCGGTGGATTCTTCAAACCGCTCAGCAACATCCATCTTTAAAGCCATTGTTTAAGAAAAAAAAAAAAAAAAAAACACCCAGAAGAGTTGCTGAGGCACCTAAATTCTGGTTAAAAACTAAACGGAAACCTTTGCACGGGCCCTCCCTCCGTGCCAAAGGGGAAAATCTGGTAACTTTTACCATCTGTTATATAACATGCACTTAAATGAGAGTCTCATAACAATTCAGTTTGGCCCATGACTAACGCGCCGTTTCAGAGACGACTGAGCTGCATTTCGCTGCTCCTTTTTGCTTGCGTCGTTATTGTTGATGTTGGCGGCGGCGGCGATGGTGTTGGTCGGGTGGTGGTGTAGGTGGCGGTGGTGGTCTCGGGCTTTCCTTCGAAAATCAATGGGCCTTTCATTCACGGCTGACTGGTGCATACTGTGGCACCCTCAGAAATAACCGGGCGTCCCGTTAAATCCACACTGGCACGGCGCAGCGGGCAGCTACGTCCCCCTCTCTGTGCCGCTACTGTGCAGCGGGGTGTGAGGTTCAACACGTTTCGTCGTTTGCTCTGCACAATAAAGCCAATGATGACGCGTGATTACAACAAAAAAAACAACCCAAAACCTTTATAACAGTGTATATATGCCCAGTGTATATAGTGCAAAATGCCCTGCTTTGGAGCGCCAATCACATGTCACCGATTTGCATTAAATACTGTACTAACAAATATTTATATTGCCGTTAATTTGTTTCTCATGCGAGCATTTGCTTGAAACACTAGTTCGGTCCTTGCTCACTTGACGCGAGTTGCTGCTCAATTCATTGACTCACACGCCCTCCCAGCACATCAAGTCAGGGTTTCTCTGACGCCGCTGTCATTGCACTGCTGCTGGTGTCTGCTACGCGGACAAGGTGCCGCAGCGAGACGCACGGCGACGCCGCTTCAGCCTCAAAGCCCGACGACAAAGCTCCCGGCGTCACCCGTCACCACACCGCCAGCTCTTCCAGAGGTGCCGTCCAGCTTCGTCGTGGACGCTTGCAGCTGCGATTGTTTTGCCAGTAGAGTGAGTATTGAACATCACTGCAGTCTTTGGTAAACTGATACAGTGGCACCTCGACTTACGACTGTAATTGGTTCTATAAGAACGGTCGTATGTTGAAACAGTCGTATGTCGAAGCATTTTTCCCATGTACACCACGCTCATATTTTTCTATCATTTCCTTCTTAGTTTCAATGGGAGTCGTTGCATTTTTCTTTTACCATCGTCTTCTTCTTAGGACTCATCATGAAGGTAAAATAAACAAAATACACAGAACAAACAGTAAATATGGAAAAAATATCGATAAGCCACCAACTACGTGCACACACCATGTAGGTCGCCAGCTGACTGACTGCTGACTGACTGCTGACTGACTGCTGACTGGCTGCTGACTGACTGCTGACTGGCTGCTGACTGGCTGCTGACTGACTGCTGACTGACTACTGACTGACTGCTGACTGGCTGCTGACTGGCTGCTGACTGCCGATGCGCGAACTGCAAATTTCCACGGTCGTATCTTGGAGCAGTCGGTCGCAAGTCGGTCACAAATTTTCGCGACTATCGCTGCAGGAATCTTGGATTAGTCGTAAGTAGATGCAGTCGTAAGTCGAGGTACCGCCGTATAGTTGTTGTTGACATTTGCGCATTGAAGGCAGATGGATAGATTTATCTCGTAGTCCGTGAGCCCCCGTCGCCGAGCGCTTGCTGGAGGTGGTGGTGCAGGCTCGCCGCCCGGCGACCCAGGCGCTAAAACCAAACCTCGTTGACGGGATGAAAATACCCAGGTTCTTCTGCTGACGCTGAGTCACGGCGCAGAAGCCTTTTCCCGGATGTCCCACCAGCCTTTGCAGTTTGCACCAGTGTGGGAGTCGTTCGTGTACCAAAACTGTGCACACGGCAGTGAAGCCCGGCTAGGAAATGCGGGCGTCTGAGCTCAGAGGAGCGGAGCCGAGGATCCACAGCCGTTCTGTGGGGGGTTTTTTCTCGATGGCGAGGGAGTTGAAATCAAGCTACCATTTTGTGGCTTTGTTGGCTTCTTACCGAAAGCCCAACGTCACGACAGGCACGCCGTTGTATGCTTTGAAATAAAGCAGACAACGTTCACTTGAGACGCTTTCCGTCCGGTATCGAGTTGCAACGACCAAACATGCTTGGCAAAATAGCTTGGCAATATTCGACTGTGCCCCGTTCTACAAATAGGTTTTTAGGTGGATGTTTGTGACGGGGGTGTGGTAAGATACACATTCTCGTCTCAAAATCGGAATTTTCAAAAAGATCACACTGGACGGGAGTCTTCACGTACTTCCCGTACTCATATTTACATACCGTCCTATTTGTGTGTTGTCGCCAACATCGCGGCCGGGATACCGCAGCGCCGCAGGAATAGAACATAAAGGGAACGCCTCGGAATGACCGTGCGGTCCAAATCCCCACGTTTCGAGTTCCGATCAGAGGACTCAACGGAGCTGAACCGGTCACAGCGTCTCGTTCGTCCCCGGCGCCCAAAAAGACCCCCACGAACCCACCCCGCCTCCAGAAAAACCCTGTTTGATCGCCCAGTTTATCCCAGCGGGTTCATCCGTACATTTTTGTCCACGTTTATTTATGAGCCGGAGAACGAAACGAGTAAAGGGATGAAAAGGTGACGCCACGACGTGGGAACCTTTGTTTTCCCGGGAACGTCAAAACACCGAGTCGAGCGGAGGAGGGGGGAAAAGCACCGAATCCTCACGGAGCCGTTTGGGGGAAAGGGACCGTCCTCTGCCGCGGGGCGGCAGGCGTGATAAGAGAGGAGGGGTTTTTTTTTTACCGTCTCGTCCCGAGCTCCGGAGATGCTCCGTCAGGTCGCAGCCAAACGCATCGTCGCCTCCTTTCTTTTTGGACTTCTGCTTCGTCCCCTTGTTCTTCATGTGGATCCGGTTCGTCGTTCCGAGTCCAAGTCGACGAAACAAGCAAACCCTGGAAAAAGGCGAGCCCCGAGACCCCCAAGACCCATACGCCCCCCACCCTCTTCCCAGGAAAGCGTGGGATCGTCGAGCCGAGAGCGACAGAGAGAGAGAGAGAAAGGGAGAGAGAGAGGGAGGGAGAGAGAGAGAGAGAGAGAAGAGCGGCGTTCACGTCCCGATCGCCCGCATCCGCTTCACATCTTGACCCAACCGCACTTTTTCGGGAGGAAGGAAAAAGCTTGTGGAGTTGGCGAGTGGGGGATGACGTCACTCCTCTCGCTTCTCACCCCTCTCGGCGGCTCGGGCTCCGCCGCGGGGTCAGCGTGGCGGGGGGGCGAAGGCGTCGCGTCGGGGGGCCCGGGGTGGACGGGAGTTTTGGGGGGCGGCGGCTGTTTTTTTTGCTTTTTCTATCTCCGAAGCGTTTTCTGCGGAGATGGCGTCGGATTCGCTGGGTTTCCTGTTGTTCCCTCGCCCCCAGTCAGCCTCTGTGCCCTTCTTTCTTTCTTTTTTTTCCCCTTTCTTTCAATCTCCTCCTCCTTTCCTCCGTTCCACGCAGACGTCCTCCTCGCCGGCCTCCCTGCGGTCCGCGCAACGCACAGGCGTCAAGTGACGAATTGCACTTCGCGGGCGTCTTGTGCTTTTCCTTAAAATTTCCCTCCTGCCTTCCACGGCGACGGCTCGGCGACACCGCTTTTGAAAATCTTGAGGCTTGAGTGCAAAGGAGGAGGAGGGTGGGGGGTGGGGGTGGGGGGGTGGAGTGGAAATCGAGGGGGAGGGCAATAGTTGACTTCTGTTCCTCCGCTTGGAAGTCACTGTCCCCTATCGTCCATTTTCTCCAGCCGGCCGCGTCCGAACGGGAAAGGCCGCTCCGCCTTCCTGAACGCTCCCAAAGACCCAGAGCTTCCTGTGCAGAGAGCCTGGTCTCGAAAACAAAAACAGACCGGCTCTGGAGGAAGAGGGGAAGTGGGAGGCGACCCCGGCGCGGGCCTGAAGGGCACAGATGGGAAATAGGGGCGGGGGGCGGGGGGCGGCGGGGGTGGGGGTGGGGGAGGGGGGTGTGGAGATGGGTGACACATGGTTCTTGTTACTTTGCCGCTCTGCATTTTCAACTTGGCTCTTTCCAAACGGACGGCGGCTCCGAGCGAGCGGGCCGAGCGGCTCCGTTGGGAGAAGAGGCTTTAGTTGGCGAAAAAAAAAGAAAAAAAAAAGCTCGAGGACCCCACAGCGGCGCGACTCATACCTCAGGACATGTTTGCCTCTCCTGTGCTTTACAAAAAAAAAATCTGCTTGAGGATGAATTGCCTCTTGGGCAATTGCTTTTTTCAAATTTTCTCCCCGGCCTCGCAGGGACGACGTGGTGCAGCCCTGAGACGTCACACTTTTGGGTCTAGATTTCAGAGCTAATAATAATAATAATAATAATAATAATAATAATAACAATAATAATAATAATAATAATAATAATAATGATAATGATTTCCTGCTTTGCTTGAGACGGTTGAATGTTAATGATGTGTCCATGGCGACATAACTGTGTGATTCTCAAACGGCAGTTGTCCCTGGATACAGCAGCATAACATGGGTGTGAGTGCGCGTGCAGTCTGCATTCACGCGTGGGGGCGGTTTGGAAGGGTTTCCTACACAGCACGACACACAACTCGGTTTTAAGAACACAATGGCCCCCGCTCAAGGCCTTGAATCAGCCTCAGGGCCACATAGTGGTGCCGAAATAGGTTTTTAACCCTCCTTCGGTCCTTTGTTTTGTGTGGAGATCCAGGGGCCTCCTGCATAAGTTGCACTGTTTGAGACAAATATGTGACTCACATGTTACAAAATACTTCAACTGAGCTTTCTTACATTCATGGGCCTGGTGTTTGGCATTCCTACAGGTTTAAAATAGGAGAATTATGTTACTCTGCTATAGTGTGAATAGGCTTGTTAAGAGGATCGCTCTTGACTTTAAAGTACTATCTGGCACAAATGATGACTTTTTTTTTTTTTGGGTGAAAGTGTTTTCTGAAAGTCACATGTGAACATGATGACTGGCCCATCCTGGCTCGCACACAACAAGGCTTTCTTTCTTCCCCATAGGAAACAGAGGTGACATCATTCTGCCCATGCAAACCCCCAAACAGCCTTTGCGTTGGTGAAAATGAGTGTGTGGTGAGTCGATGTGACTTTGTCAGGGTAATAACTTCAAGTGGCAGTCTTGTTGTTTACTTATTTCTATGCTGGAACTGGCTTTGTTTCTACGCTAGTGCCTAACCCCATATTCAGCAACTTCAAGATGTTGGACTGTTGATGTTCTTCATATTCAAGGTCTTAATTCTATTATATACTGATATACTTATATACTTACTTATTATATACTTACATACTTATACTTATATAATGATATACTGTATACAAGTAAAAAAAAACATTCAATGTGAAAAATCGAACAGCTAGGGAGTAAATTTGTGTTACAGTAATAGCACAGTCTAAAACAATCCATTCTTGCACATGGGATTTCGTCTCAAACGAGAGGAGTATCTTATGTATTATGACATATTATGAAAGTTGGCCTTTTGAAAATGTTTTATTATCCCTTTATATGTATGTTTGAAAGATTACTTCACTCGTATGAACAGTAAATATGCATCTTTGTATGCATGAACTCATCAGGCTTCCCTGTTGCTTTGCATTTTCTAATCCAGAACAGAGGTCCCAAACTGGGATCCACAGCCCCCTGGGGGTCTGTGAAGGATTTGCAAGTGGGCCACAGGAAAAGTATTATTATTATTATTATTTCATTTTATCTTTGTGGAAAAATAGTATTTTAACGGTTGTAATTTATTTCTTTTCACATTTTCTAATATCTTTTTTTTGTGGGTTTTAGAAAATGTATTTTTTTTGCAGTCAACACAAACTACAAGGCGGATAAGGTTTACGCTGCGAAGGAGGTCAAAGGCTTGGGAACATCTGTTTGTAGTATCACTCAAAAATGCAAAAAGTACCAGGATAGACATCTATACATCAGATTTACTATCATCTACAAGAAATCTACAAATATACTGTTTATTCAGTTTAAATAAAAGCACACATAATTAGAGATTTAATGTTTATTAACCATGTTTTCAAAAGAAAATCATCCTTGTTAGTATTGAATAAAACCATTTTCTGTCATTTTTCTTTATCCATTAACAAAAAAAAAAAATACAAAATAAAAAACAAAAAAAAGCCCCAAACCTTATAAAATAGATCCTCAGCGATTACATTCTCAGACAGCTTAAAATTCTACAAAATGTTAGTATTAAGTTTACTACTTACTTTTGGCAGTCAACTTTTCAAATATGTAAAATATAAAAATAAAAATACAACAACTCAACAAGCTTGATACAACCCTAAAGAGTGCTACATGTGATCATGAGTGGAGATTACAATAACTAAACAGGCCCTTTCAGTCATTTGGAAAATATATCATAGGATATACAGTATAGTGCATTTGAAAAGCACTATATCCACATTAAATTGCAGATTATATAATATAGTCAAAATAAATACTGGGTTGTGCATTATACGTCACTAAAGATTTATATTGTGTATAATAGACAGCAAAACAGGAAGAAACCTCTTAAAAGTCAGTCAAATCCTTTTATCCCCAAACTAAAAAACATAACTTGGTTTTATGAGGATGTGCCAATACTCCAACAGAGCGAAATAATAATGAAATATGTCATGGACTACGGATCAAGTACATTATCAACTATATTAAAGTTGTTTATGAACACATTGAATTTCATCGGTCCGGTCCCACTACGGCCATGTAAAATAACAGCATGGACATCGAAAGGGCAAAATCCAAAAATGTCAAACATTATTGAACCACACATATTAAATCATGGTCAAAGAAAGCTGTGGATCAGTCGTTACATATCTCTGAGCAGCGTGCGATGATTCCCAACCTAAGGCGTGGAGAGTTTTCTAGAAATGTCTCATATGACAATGAAACCAAACGACTTCCAAATGTCTTTCACACATGTTTTACATTTGTAAACGGATGGTAAACAGTCAACAAGAGGTCCAACGATCCACCGCCGGGTGACACCGACCGACCACAGCTCCTCAGCTTTCTACAACTGGGTGCAAGCGTCAAGACGCCAAACCTTTTGGGGTAAATCTAGAGCTTCAAATAACTTGAGATGAGAGATAATTTAAATCAATGCATTCTGGGTAATTGGGGTGAAGACCCAGAGCCAGCGACGGCCTTCCTCTGGGAGGGGTGAGGACGTCGTCGGGATAACCCCATCAAAGCTGGATTTGGGGCAGCGGGCGACGGGTTCTGCATGGACCCAGCTGACGCCCAACAAGGTCTCCAAAAACAACCCCCGCCCGAGCGTGGCGTCACTCCCACAACCCTCAGTCTGCCGCACGGTGTTATTACCCATCAGCACGTCCAAGGCTTTCCTCTGTGGTGGAAAACCGACGACTTCTGCATTTCAAGTTTCTCCAAAGTTTTAGCCGAGTTCTCTGTCTGCAAACGGCAAAACGACCACAGAGTTATGCGAGTGTGTCGCAATTAAAAAACATCCCGTTTGTCAGCGGGGAGGTCATGTATCTGAAGATCCTTGCGCAGATTCCCTCAGTCATGTAAACACGTCTCTCTCCACTGGAATTCCCTTGGATTTAGTCCTGGTCCCGATCCCTCCCTGGAATAAATCTCTGCTTATTTTTAATAAATGGAATAAAATTTTTATTTCACATTTAATTTCTCTCACGCCCGTTGCACACTTACGGAGCTATTGCAGGAACTGCACAACTGTTCAATTTTTGGTCTTGCAACGTGAACGTTACTTTATTTGAATGATCGACGTTTATTTTCCGCCGTTGCACCTCTCTGGAAAAACAAATCTGCCCAGACGTGATTCCGTGAGCGGTCTAAAGAGCGTCCGGTTGAAGCCGCGATTTCTTTTGACGCCCGACGCAAAGTCAGAATCCAAAAATAAAGTCCCAAAGGTTGAATTCGTCGTTCGACAAATAACATCTGCCAGTGTGACATCATCAGTGCGCATCAGAGCGCATCTAGTGACGGATCCAGTGACGCCGCCAACAAACCCTAACCCAAGTGAAACACTCGACACAGCGATGGCGTATTTGTAAATGAATGACTTGAATCTGCAAAAGCGGCATGAAAGCTCAAACAAGGCGTCCTCGCCGGGAGCTGGGAGCTGTTTGCGCGTGCGCAAGGGATCAAATTGACCAATCGGCCGCTGCCATTAGGTCTGCAGAGGTTTTTCTCAGCGCGACCTGATGTCTTCCATCCCAAATCTACCGCTTCACCAGTGGAAGGTCACTCGCTATGCTCCGCCCATCCTCAAAATGCATCCGACGCACACTGGGGACGAAAGGCAGCAGCTGGAAGGGGTTTTGGAAAAAAACTCACCGAAGGGCCCACCAACACACCCCCTGTGGCATGAGACAGCCCAGTCAGCTTGCAGGCTTTGCCATCCCTTCCTACGTCAATTGGTGCCGCTGTAGAATAAGAGCCGCCCCCCCCCATTCGAGTAACTCCACCCATGGCTGTAGGACGACGAGTGCCCATGAGAACTGCTCTGTGGGCCGCACGGACCGGCACAGATATTTTTAAAGAAAGAGGAATTGACACCAACTGTCCGTGAAGAAGCTCCAGACGGTGGAAATGTAGGTATAGTTCTGCTGTTTCCTTCTAAAAAAAATTATAATTATGCGGTAAACTGACTGGAGGCTGCGGCAAGGAATCCGCTGTGCATTTCTCCAAACAAAACCAATAAAAAGTGTGATTTTTATCGTCAATGCATTTGGTTTATTTATTACATGTTATTTTACGACGTCTACAAGAAACACACAAAGTCAAACCAGCGTTTAAATCAGGCCTGAGATTAGATCTAGGCCTTTAAATCAGGTCAAATATGTGTGAAGATCCAGCAACCGGATTGTTTGTTATTATTATTATTATTATTATTGCTAATTATTATCTCCAATTTGTTCAGAAACAAATTCTGGTGGACTAATCAGGTGAAATCAGCGAATGTTTGCGGACCAAATGCAACGGAACCCAGAAGTGAATCTCAAACCTCATTGGCTCACAGAACCCGGAAGTCCAGCTCAAACCCGGTGGCTCGCAGAACCGGGGGCCTCAGGAGGGCGGCGCCACCCGCTGAAACAGTGCGTCCTGGGAGAGGAGCACTTGAAGGGACCACTTTCTAACGAGATCATTTCTCACAGACACACACACACACGTTTCAAAATGGCGGCCGGTGAAACCTGTTCGCGGCTCGTCCTCCCTCCCCCGTTAGAGCGGCTCGAGTGCATAGTCGTGGTGTTTTGGGGACCTCAGAGACCTATACCAACTTGTTGAAAAGGACTCTTGACGGGTCCGCTTTGAACAACAGCCGACGTCGCCGCCCGTTTCGACAAGGCGTCCGTCCGTGTGTCGCCAGGAATGAACACTGAGGAACCAGGTGGGAGGCGTGATATGCAGGGCTGGCTCCTCAGTGCGGTTACTTTGGTGGCGTCCCGCGGGTGAGACCTGTAGATTCCCCGCGGGTGAAAGCGGTCGGATAACGCGCTCTCTTGGTAATGGAGGACCCATTACTGAACCGGTATATATTTGCACAACAGCGACGTCTCGGGCGTCGATAAGACTCTCTTTTCCGTGGTTTAGCGCTCTCACTTTCTTTTTTTTTTTTTTTTTCCCATTTCTTTTTTGGCCGCAGGGGACAACGCAACTGGGCGGAAAGATCAGTGGACCTGCGGCGCGCCGATGTCCACCGTGACGTTGACGTAGAGAGGCGGCCTCCCCACCGACGTGGTCTTGTAGAAGCAGCTGTTCAGGCCGTCCTTCCTCCAAACCTGGGGTGTCCGGGCGAGCAACCGCATCCTGGAACGCAGCACAGACAACACATGTTTTGTTAGCGCACGCTGGCGACGGAAACACGCCGCCGCGCCTGAATACTTTGTCCTCCTTCCTGCGTACACACCCACCTGTCTTTGTTTATCTCGTTGCCGCTGTCGCGTTTGTGGAACACCATGGTGTAGCGGGCGACCTCGGGAGGCGGCCTCACAATCTTCATCTTCTGGAGCTCCACCCTGCCCCCCCCACCCACCCGAGGAAAGGGACCCCCGCCTTAGTTGCCGAGTGTGTGCGCGCACTTACAGACCACGTCAACAGCTACCGGTAATTATTTGCGCAAACTTGAGATGAGACAAACTCAATCTCCGGCCGCCTCCCGGTGTCTGACCTGATGCGCAGGTCGTCGTCCTCTCCTCCCCAACCCCAGTAGGTGTTGGAGAATCCGTTCACTTTGTGGAACTGCTCTTTGGTCATGGCGGTCACTCCTCCGAAGTAACCTTTGTATCGCAATCTAGGAGGAGAACAATCAGAAGCCCACATATCACCGTGGTGATATGTGGACCGTATATCATTATATCAATAATAATAAAACACAATGTACGTATATTATATAGAGAAACAATTTTTAATGTGATATTAAAATACATTAAAACATAATATAATCTTAGTCTCATTGTCTATTATTTATATTAGTGTATCTATTATATGTCACATCTAATATTAGTCTCATTGTCATCTACTACTGTAAGTGCGTATTTCCAACCAGGAAATAGATAAATGTACATTTCCCTGGTTTAATCTACAGCCCCTTTCCCACATGGAATCCCTAACTTTGCTGATAAAAAAATATCCGGCAAGGCAGTAGGCTGTGGAAAGGCAGTAGGTATCGCTCCCACGTTTAACCTCCTTTACGGAGAAGTTCCGCGTGGAGTCTGTTCCCACGTTAGTTGACTGTTCAATCCGAATCGGTCGGTTTTCTTTCCCCTGACTCTCAGAGACCGGTCTCCCGCTCTCCTGGGTTCCCTCCGCTGACGGAACGGGGACAGAGCCCCGCCCCCCGGCCGTGCTAACCCTAACCCCAAAGTTATTAAATCAGGTTTGATCATTTTCAACCTGTCCTACACCCTCTGCCTCGGGAGATGGAACGTTCTCCACCCACTCTACCCCTCCCTGTCCGCTCGCTCCCTCTACGGCTCCGGCTGCACGAAAGCACGGAGTGGCATTTTTAAGAAAAAAAAAAAAGAACAACATTTAAGAACCATAAAGACCCGTCTCTGACTGGACGTGTCAAGCTATTTTCAAGGTATTCCAGTGCTCAAATTTCCGAGGATAAAATTCAAGCACCACAAGGCCCTGGTAAGAACGCTGGTCTCGTCAATTTTGTTTTTTATTATTATTATTTTTTAATGAAAGATTAAAGTATTAAAGTGACATTATCAATGTGAAGCGATGACTGCCAACCTATTGAGAAAGCGTTAGAAATCTATTCCCCAAATGCCGTGCGTTGATTGAACAGGAAGCTTCTGAACCGTGTTTGGACTCTGCTCTCCGTCCTGGACCATCTCACACGTACTTGTAACCTGTGGCGTTCCGGCCGACGACCAAGTGTTTGGGCTGCTTGTCGCACGTGTACAGGTTGTGGTCGTTCTCGGGAACCAGGTCCACGTCGTGGAAAATGAAGCACTCCCAGCTGTGGTCCTTCAGCGCCTCCAGATAACCAACGTTCAGTAACTTTGCGCGGTTGAACGTGGTGTCACCGGCCTTGGAGCGCGACAAGAACACAAAAACAAAAAATAGAAAATTGACAAGAATACGTCGGCTTTCGCTGGACTGGTGTGCCGCACAGCGCTAAACGATCCTACCCCCTCTACTGGTCATTATGCATTAGTTATCATTCTTCATTTTTTCTATTTTGGGGACATTTGTTCTCAACATTCAAACTGTTCCGCATTTTGCCGCCGTCTCCACTTCCCTGGGAGCCGCCCTGAGAGTGAAACACCAGCGAATACGAGAGGCTGACGTGAAATGCAAATGTTTCCCCTCCATGGTCTCGCGAGCCAACCCCCCCGCCACGACTTTCTACCACGACTTTACCAAACTGCATAAATCCCACCGAACTGCTGCTTTAATTTTTAGGATTTGCTGACATTTCATTTACATTTAGTCATTTAGCAGACGCTTTTATCCAAAGCGACTTACAATTATTCTCTCAAAATGCCGTCCCTGAAATCTGCCTCCGCCTCTGTGTTTAGCAAGCAATTTTGGGTCAGCATCACACCTTCTTTCCAGCAAGGTAAGTGAAATATCCTCCCAAATTGTGTCTGTAATGCACTCTGAATAGAGGTCATTTGAATGAAGTGCACTTGAATGTGAAATACTTGGACATACCAGCGTACTCACTACGCATCAAAAAACAAGACTCTGACTGGCTGTCCATGGCCTTGTTCAGATTGTTGGATGGATTCATTTTTTCATCAAATATGAAGCTACTTTTCCGAGGTTTTGGGCTGGATTTTTATTATTGCACAACCTCACAAACTCTGACCACAAGTGATCTAAGAGCAAACGACGCACAATCAGAATCAGAATCAGAAAGCCTCTCAGCCTGAAATTGCGTTTCCTTTAGAACTATGGGATGAAGCGTGCCCGTCATATCTGTCGCTATAAATATGATTTGTACAATATGAATTGACACTGATTGAAAAAACTAAATAACGAATATCTCCATTTGATTGATGAATATTGGGATATAGTTTTTTACCCATATCACCCAGCCCAACAACATTACGGGCAGATGGAAAATGAGGATGAACCTCAAACATTGTGAACTATCCCTATAACAAATGAATGGAAAAGAAGGATAGAAAGCGACACAGTCCTGACACTGATTTCCAAGCGTTTTACCGCAGAGCTGATGGAGCCGCACCTGCTGGATGACGTAGATCCCATAGTGCAGCTGCTGCCTCTGCAGGAACGGGTGCAGGTGATGCAGGAGGTAGAGGAGGTGCTTCTCGCGGCTGCGGTGGGGAATGAGGATGGCCACACTCTGTCTGGCCGTGCAGTCGGGGGGCCGGTACTGACCTGCCGCCACGCCGCTGTTCTCCCTCTCCACGTCTCCCAGCGTCAGGGAGGGTTCAAACGACAGCTTCACAGCTCCGTCTGGAGAGGCGGGACAAACAAAAGCCACCTGGTCTCGTGAACCCGAAAGAAACTGCTTGAACCCGAAAAAAACAGGCTGTCGTAATCAATCCCAGTGGATACGCAGAGGGCGACGTAAGATAAATGAGACGCTGCTCTCGGACAATTTGGACATGTTTTCTGAATAACCTATAAAAATGTAGATTTCAGCTACTTTATTTAACTTAGGCCTGCGTACCAGGCTGTCTAGAAACTCAGTGGATTGCTGGACTGTGGAAAGTTGCTGAGAACATTCATTGCTATCAACAGCTATGAATGCTGCCAACTTGTACAAACAGCCCAGTTTCAACATTGTCATAACCCATTGGAGTCTGGAGGATATGGAAATAATACAAACAGCGATGTATGGAAGTCAATGTGTGGCAGGACAAACGTATTAAGTTGTGCGGTGTAAAAATCAGGGTTCATTCTGGCAATACAAAATGAAATTCAGGGCCTTTCAAGTACCTTTTTATTCACAATTTTTTTTTTAATATATATATATATCTCTATCTCTCTCTCTCTCTCTCTCTATATATATATATATATATATATATATATATATATAATTAAGTAATTAATCTCATTGTCATCTACCATTATAGATGTCTATTTCCAACCATGCTGGATTAAATTAACATTTCCCTGACATGATCTATGTCGTAAAATTACAATATTATACATAATATTACATTACGATTTTGAATAACAAAACCAGGGGGAATATCACAGTTTTTCACTGATCGCAATTATTTCAAGGACTTTTCAAACACTTCAGCACGAAAGGGAGATATTTTCAGGGATTCCAGTAATGAATTTCCGAGGACAAAATTCAAGCACTTCAAGCACCTCAAGCACTCGGTAAGAACCCTGAAAAATGTGACAGTGATACAAAGAAACATTTCGACATACTGTGGTGAGCCGGCCCAATAATTCATTACATCACAGTTTTCCGGAAAACACACCCAGATTAAAGCAAAGTCCAACTCCGTCCCGCTCAGTGAGCAAGTGCGTGCGAACGCTCCTTCTTTCCTTAGAGACAAAACATTCAACCCAAACATAATTATATTTACCAGGATAATAAAGGGGTGAAATCACGTTTACTCACGGAGCAGCGGTGATTCCTGGGGGCAGGGGACTTTGGGTGCTCGGCTGCTCGCCTGATCCTCCGCCGCTGATCTCCCCGGCTTTGAGTCGCCCCTCGGGACCCCCCCTCTGCTCAGAGTCTGCACGGTGACGGGGGGGTCCTGGAGGGATTTCACAGTTTCGCCTGCGAAGGTGGCAATCCACAGCAGCACGGACAGGGAGAGCAGGAGCAGCAGGACGTACCTCCCTCTCCGTAAAAGCTTGAAGGCGGCGGGGCAGAATCCCATGGCCGCGGGACGGCGCTACCTTCAAAACCCCGGCGGCGGTGGGAGCTCTCAGCGCTGCCTCCTGGTTCTCCTCCGCAGGCCGAAACGGTGACCGTGCTGCAGCTCCATCGTGGTCTCATCGCCAACGGCCATACTGCACCGGGACGGTCAAGGTGTCATCGCCCTTGCTTTGTGGGGAAGGCATATTTCGTGACACCACGGCTACTGCTCCGCGGGGGCCAGACGGGGCAGAGTCCAGAGAACTATAAAACGCCCCGAATGAGTCCTACCACCATATCACGTTTCAAACGATAAGAGACCGGGTGAGATCCCGCTGACACGGTTTTAAACATTCAGCACGATCCCACGGGCCGGGGAGGCTATTGTTCAGCGGTGTTTTCTTTTGGCTGTAATACAATACTCCCTCCCCCCCCCCCCCCCCCACGCGCCCCCCGGTGAATGCCCCGGCAGGGCCTACAGCACCGTGTGGACGGCCAGCACGCAGTTCCTGAAACAGCTGAACGTATTCTAAAGATCTTTTAAATAAGAGTCGAACCCTCGAGTCGAACCCTTTTCACACATTTATGACAAATCTTAAGGAAGGACTACATTTTCCTTCATCCCTTGAGTAGTTTATTTATATATATATAATATATATATATATATACGATTGTTCTATTGGGTCCTTCATGTCTTTCTTGTATGTCCTTCTGTTCTTATTGCTTGTGTTAATTTGCCTTTTGTTGCGAATTACATTTGCCCTTGAGGGACAATAAAAAAGCAGAACTGAAACTGAACTCCTGTCCCCGTCTGCCCTCACGCACCTGCACCTTTTATCGCGTCACACTGTGTGGTTCATGGACCGTGCGTGCTCTTTATGTCGCTTTTTTCCTGTTGCCGTCGCTCCCCACGCTTACAAATGACTTGAACAGCTTTGTAATTTCAATCTCGTGTTCTGTTTTCTATGTTCTGTTTTTGTATTCTTTTTTTTTAATATGCGGGGACCACAGATGTAAAAACAGCCCCCTTGGCATTTGCAGCGATGTTTATCAACGTGCCTCCCTGTTCAACAAATCAACCAGCGGAGCTGCCTCCCTACGCCAGCCGAACGCCAAGCCCCAAGCCCCACTCATAAACCACATACCAATGAGTTTTGATGAATGGCACAACACGACATAACAAATAAAGAAATGTCAAACTTGTGTCAGAATCCTTGGAGAAGGACAAGAATCTCTGCCAACTACAGCACCACCTCCCTCCACCTCAATCTACACCTCCTCCTCCTCGACGTTCGCTCGAAGCGTCTTTCGGAGCCCTGGAACTTGTCAAGAGAGTCGAGCCGCTTCGCATCACCCGGAGGACAGACCTGGAGGACACACCTGGAGGACACACCTGGAGGACACACCTGGAGGGACACACCTGGAGGATACCTGTCATTCAAGGCGTCGGCGCCGCGTCTCCTCGCTTCGGGCGCTTCCCCGACGGGACCATCCGCACGACGGGCGCAGCGTCCGGACCCCGGGAGCGACGCGCCGTGTCCCGACCAGCTCCGTCCGGACGCGGAGGCTGGGGAGGCTGGGGGGACCGGGGCGGGGGGGGGCGGGAGCTGACGTATGCGGATGTTGTCGGGGCGCTCCGCCGAAACGACGCCACGAAGCCACGTTAAATATCAGCCAAGACGGATACGGATGAAAACACGACGGGCTCCAGCGGAACCGAAAACTGAACGACAACGCGGCCGACAGGCGCGCTCCGCGGCGAGGCGGTCCACAGACGCGTTCCCACCCGGTGTAATAAACATGTAACACCGCCGGTGTAACCGCGTTTTCCCTCCGCAGTTCCCGGATCGAACGCTGGAGGGCGCGTCAGGCTGGATCAACTGCGTAGACGTGAGATCGGATAAGATCATGAAGCCCACGGGGAGTCGTTCAGGTGTTTGAAAAAAAAAGAAAGAAAGAGGAAACTCCCAAAAATCCCAAACTCTTAAATTATTTTATTTTTCAAAATCAGAAAGACTCCATTCCTCCTGGTACGTGTACGTAAAGGAGGAATTTGTCACGTGGTGGACTGGTGCGTTTCTCGACAAATAGCAAATAAAAAAAGAAAAGAAAAAGAAAAAGCTTATCAGTCTGAAAAAAATTTAATGATAAAAATAAATAAAATAGTAAGTAAATAGTCAGATGTATAAAAAAATATATATATACAGAATATACAAAGGCGCTCACAGTCTCCCATGTTGTCGAGTTTTATTAGAATAACTGCGACACTATGTTACTGGCTGCACTTTGAGTGGGTGGAGGTAACACACAACAGATACAGACAGATGCTTCCACGCTCCTGAGTCACATCCACACGTCAAACCCCGCGGCGCTGTTTGCACTTGTCAGGAGCTTGTGACTTTCTTAGGATGGTCTTTTTGGAACACAAGCATAGTGACTGTTTTTTTTTTTGTTTTTTTTTTACACTTTAAGGGCTCCAATAGCCCCACAGGACAGGACCTACAGTAATAACTGAAAATGATTAGCTAATAAAATGAAGAAAACAAAAGTAGTACATCAATAAAGTAACTAGGGTGACACAGTGAGTATGAGCAGGAAACATCAGGAAACAGAAATATGTTTTGACCCTATATTTATGACCCTATATTTATGACCCTATATTTATGACCGTGTCTACCATAATGAACTGTACCATTACTGGCTGCATCTTACATAGTAGAACATGGCCTTATCGTCTATATATTGGTGGTAACGGTACATATACCAATAAAGTTCTAGTATATGCGGCAATTTGTTTATTACACACTTATATTTATTATATATGTATATACATTAATATCAATAAATATATATTATATATATATAATTTAGAATTTAAATAAATACATATAATTACATATAATGCATTTATTTATTACTTTTTAAAAGATGTCTTTGGTCTGGCAGTTTCGACTAAACCTGAAGAAAATCCAACAAAAGGAAATGATGTTTATGGAGCTTTTTATTATAACTGAGCAGAAGACAACACCATAAACAGGTATTTTTTCAGCTGACCTAAACAAATTATATTTCTTAAAAAAAATGACACTCGATATTGTAAGATGACATGAATTGTATTTTATTTTACTATACCGTCCGACATAATCTTTCAATATTTTCTTAACATTAAGAGGGTTGAATGAGGTAAAATCTATTTACATTTCTGGATTTAGTTAAGAATGAAGCCTGCATCACACCCAATACAACAAACGACAACAACAAACCGGAAGTTCATCCATTCCAATGGAGAGAAACTCAGACACAGTTCGCCCGACAGCCACCGGCGGGAAGGATCGGGCTGTCGGATGCGGATGCACATTTGGTGAAGTAGGCTTGAACACACGTTTCTGAAATGTGTTTTGTCTTGCCATATAAGCGTCCTCTGAAAAATGGCGAAATGTAATGTAATATTATTGTTTACATTTACGTTTACGTTACGCTTTGGCTAAACTGCAAATTCCTTTGCCCATAAATCACAGGGTGCAACCACTTGAGTCGGACTGACATGTTGAAACTGAGTCCTTTTGGCCATATTTGTATGAGATAGGAGACAGGAAATCCCAGGTCCAAAAGGAACTGTATTGGAAAGACGAGGTCGGACGTACGTTATGTCAATGTATACTATCACATCACTGAATTTCTCCTTGACTCATCAAAGCTCAAAGACAGAGTGACCGTCCCACTGCCAAAGCTCACCCTCGGCTTAGTGATTCCGTGTCCTGGAGTGGGCTCACAGTCGGTACCAGCCGTCTTCAGGCTGATGGATGAAGAAGGGGTGGATGCAGAGGATCCACCCGTGCTGTTGGACCTTTTCCTCGAAGCCGTGTTATTTTTGAGGTTGGCCCTGGCTGCCGCTTTGAACGCATGCGCTGCGGTGCTGCAGCGCACCTCCTCGATAGTGTTCCTGGAGGGTTTGAGCAGGATGATGTAGACCTTGTTGAAGAAGATACAGGTCAACAGGCCAAAGCTGGACGCCAGTATGGCGATGATCTCCACGGCCGACACGAATTTGCCGTAGGTGCTGAAATACGCCGGTATGAATGAAATCCAAACAATGAAAAATATAAGCATGCTGAACGTGATGAACTTGGCCTCTGTGAAGTTCTCCGGTAGTTTCCGTGATTTGAACGCAAAGAAAAAACATATCGCTGCGAGGAGGCAGGTGTATCCGATCAAGAATCCCAGAGCCATTACTGAGCCCTCGTTGCAAGTTATGAAGATAATTTCGTCGATGTCATGATTCCTATAGCTGGCGGGAGGGGCATTATAAAGCCACACCACACAAATCATCACCTGGACAAATGTGCAAAGAAACACCAAAAGGAACTGTAAGTTTAAACCCCACCACTTACGATGGAGGCTGGTGGGGATCTTGGCTTCAAATACCAGCAATACCCTGTTGGTCTTCACCAGAATGCAGGAGATGCAGAGGACGAAGCTTATCCCAAAGGCCGGTTGCCGCACGCGGCACGTCCAGTCCTGCGCCTCGCCGATGAAGACGAGGGAGCTGGAGAAGCAGCAGATGAGCGAGAAGAGGAGGAGGTAAGACAGCTCCCGGTTCGTGGCCTTCACGATCGGCGTGTTACGAAACCGGACGAACACTCCCATCACGCAGGCCGTCAGGACCACCCCCAGCACGGCGAAGGCGGCCAACGCGATCCCGAAGGGCTCCGTCCAGGAGAGGAACTCGATCTCTTTCAGGAAACAGGTTGTGTGGTTCCCGTTGGACCAGGAGTCGTTGGGGCACTTGGTGCAGACGCTGGCATCTGCGTAAACAAACGCGTGAAGGCGTTAATGTTGTCTGATGAGCGGGTGGTCGAATCAGGGTCGCGCGCTACCGTTAGACGATACCTTTGTGGTTGCTGTATTCGCCGTCTGAGCACTCGGTGCACTCGAAGCAGCATGTGGGCATGCTGTCGATGATTCCCTTCCTCGTGCCGGCGTCGCAGTCCTCGCTGCAATTGGAGAACGGCACCTGCAGGGCGCGGCAGAGGAAAAACACAAATGAAAACGAGTGACTGCGCGAGCGTCGCCTCGAAACGTTAAGTCGTGACCGAGGCAAGACCGTTTCTTTTTACCTCGGTGCTGAGCCCGTTCCACAGAATCTTTTTCCTGTCGATGACGAGCTTGGCCCCCTTCTTAGCGTGCATGTTGTAGTGCCCCACCTCCTCAAACACCACCGACACGTCCTCGGTGGACCGGTGCCAGTTTATGATGGTGTAATTTCCAGACGAATCTGCGTTTTCATCGTAATGCACCTTCTCTCCGATGCTGTTGGTGTAATTGAGATGTCGGAGTTGCTTGAGGACCTGCGGAGCGGAGGCATACTATCGATTAGAGCTGTTCTGTTGACAGGTGATTTGTGTCCTGAAATGGAACACACCGAAGCGGGTTTTTTAAAAGACGCTCCACTGATTGTGAAGATCTTCCTGAGATTGAGGACCCCCTACCTGCCACGCTTCCATTTTCCTTATGTCTGCACACGAGCTGTTCGCGAAGAGGCCGTGCCCGGGCGTGCAGGTAAGTATGTCCTGCAGGGCCTGTGCGATCGAATAAACTGCCACGTACACATTATAGGATATACGAAGGTGTGTGTAGTCCAGATACGGGGTCTCCACACTGGTGATGTCTTCGTCCCCGGTGCACAGCGGCCGGGAACTTCTGGTGCCGTTTTCACTCTCTTGGAGTCTCAGGCTGTCTTCCAGGTAACAATTGAAGGTTTCTTCCCAAAACTCCCTTATGAACTCATTATGGCTATACTTCCTTGGTTGGACTTGTTGCAAGAACTCTCTGAAGCCGTGTATGTGGCCGGTCCGTAGAGTAAAGCCGATAGTTCCGGCCATAACGTGAAGATATTCCGGTTTGGCGATGAGCGAAGAGATTGCCCACGCTTCGCTGGCGATCCAGGTGCGGTCAGTGATGTTCCTCCTGACCATCTCTTTGATCAGGGGCTCAATATCAGGGCCGCTGGCGAAAACAACAATCACTTTGGCCGTGGAGTTCTCAATTCGGTCGACCAGGCCTTGGATCTCGTGGTCTTCAAAATACTGAGAAATAAGTTCGTTCAGATGAATGCAAATGTCCCGCTCTTCGATTTCCTTCTCAAACTTTTCAATGCCTGGGCGACCATACTCATCATCTGAGGCCACGGCAATGACCCAGTTCCACTGGAAGTAGGCGATGATGTCGGCCATGGCTGTGGCCTGGTACTCGTCTGTGGGAATGGTTCTCATGAAAGACTTATACTGATTCTTGTTGCTCAGTAGGCGACTGGACGAGGCGTAGCTGATCTGAAACACAGATTTCAGGTTATCCAATGTCAATTTCGGGCACGCATACAGCTGTGTGCATGTAATCAGAGTACATCCAGAGGTGGGAAATACAGGGACCAGAAAGTAAAAGTCCTGCCACGTTTTCGCTCCAGCCGTGCCCTGATTGTGCCCAGTGGTTGACTCAAAACCCCAGAGAGAACTTTTATTTTCTGAACCGGGATTTTCCACCTCTGACAAAGGGCATGTGGTACTCTAGCAACGCAGGGAGCATTGGTTAATCGTGAACAAAGGGTGATTTTATTTAGTATGGCTCACCTGAGGGATGTAAAAAAGACCCAGGAGATTTGCGACGGCTGTGGAGACGGCGGATCCAGCCGCTCCGACTACCGCGATGGTTGATGGAACATGGTCAGTGCAGTTGCAAAATTCATCTAAATTAATGGAGTCAATCTTATTCTGAGCCACAAAACTAAGAGTGGCTTCGAGGGCCTTGGAAACAGTGTTGCAGGTGTCAAAGATCCTGTAGCCCAGTGTGATGTTCGGTAGGAGAGTACTGCTGTTGTTAATTTCATCAATCGCAAAAATCATCGCCTGCAGCCAACGGAATCCACGGAAATTATACCTGAAAAATTAAAAATTAATTATTATTATTATTATTACTATTTCATTTTTACACCTTACTTTTTGCATGTGTGTTAGCTTGTCTGTATACTGTACAATACAATTACACACTGACACTTACACACAATTACACACCTTACACACTGAGTGGATTTGGGCCGTGCTGCCAGATCTTGATCTTTGGATGCGATTCCAAAGTGTATTGGAAAAAGCCCCCCCAGCAGAATGTCTCCTGTTTTCTGTGCTCTCTGGTGCGGTCCGTGAAATGAGATGACACAGCTGGTCCACAGGAGCAGCAGGTAATAAAGGGAAAACTTCATTTTTGTAATTTAGTTTTGCCCTAGTAAGATTGGATTCTTTCCAGAAACTGCCAGGTATTCGTTTTTTTTTAAAATCTTCTTTAATCTTATCTTTTTGTCCCATACATCTGCCAGTTGTCTTGTTTTGTCCTGCTCATGTTTGCGCTGACTGGAGTCTCTGAGGGGAGAGGGAAAAATATGCTTCATGCCACCCATCATGAAGTCTCAAAATTGAGATTTTTTAACAGCAATAAAACAAAAGGTATACATCCTATTTAACATCTATATACGGTAGTCAATAAATATACATACAAATAATACCATATTAAAAAAGATTAATAATAATAATATATATATATATATATATAACTATATATATAAATATATATATATATATATGTATAAAACATGTGTTTTGACAATTACAGATGAGCAATATATGGGTTTTTACAAATAATGCTCCATGAAGTAGCACTCCCGCGGGCACAGGATTGAGAGGAGTCACACTCGACTGACCCTCTTTCCTGTAAGTGCTGGGACCCAGTAAAACCAGTCACCATGGAGAGATGTGATAAAGGCCGTGCTGCATCAGGCCTATAATCCTGGAAAAAATGCCAGGGCAGAACTGTGCTCACTAAGGGCCTCAAGGGCCACTTATTACAAACCAAACATCACATGGATGTTCCAGGAAAGGATCTCACATTGTTTACTTTTCTTGATTTTGTTACATTACATGTTCAATGTACAATGCCTCTACTTTATAACAAAATCCCAAAGTGTTGGACAATATTGTAGTCGGATTTCCCAGTAACCGCATTAAAATATCTTTACATGTTATTGCTCAATTTGACGGTCCTTAATTATTAGACTACCACTGTAGGGGATTCTTTTTTTTTCACATCAATCAACTGTTCAAAAAAATGAAGATAAAAAATAACAAAGTGAGTTATGATATGCCATCTACTAAACAGTCACACTTACCATGATTCCTGGACGGCGTGTAATTAAACATCTATGGGAAGGCCATCATCCTTGGAAACCCTCTTCGAGCAAATACAGAGTCTCGAGTGATTTTCCCTGACAATGAGGATGCTGAACCTATTCCTCGAGATAAATGATTAACAGGGTGAGGGGCAGTACATTTCCTTCGGCTAATGAAGTCATTTAAAATTCCGGTTCACTCCTGAAAAATAGCAATAAAAGTCTGAGGCGGGTTTGGCAGGTTACTGTGAAACAGATGGTTCACATTCTATTTATTCTGACAATATACTAGTTTTACTTTGAGATAAATTGATAAGATATGATAAGATAAAATAAACGTTTATTAGTCCCACAGCGGGGAAATTTGCACCGTTACAGCAGCAGAAAGTGACAGCGGAAAATTGAGTATATCAGGGTTAGCACTATAAATAATACAAAATAAAAACTTGCACTTGGATATCTATCTATCTATCTATCTATCTGTCTATCTATCTATCTGTCTATCTATCTATCTATCTATCTATCTATCTATCTATCTATCTATCTATCTATCTATCTATCTATCTATCTATCTATCTATCTATCTATCTATCTATCTATCTATCTATCTATCTATCTATCTATCTATCTATCTATCTAAAATAATAATAACAATAATAATAATTATAATAATAAATATAAAAATGATGATAATAAAAATAATCATAATAATAATAAAAATAGACACAGATCAATTCTACCCCCAACAGAATGCCTTGAGCAGCATGGTCTGCTTGGGCCCCTGATGTCTTTGAATCCTAGAAACCCCCCTGCCGCTGACCATGTGCCTCCCTTCAAGGCCACAATTTACCCATCATCTCATGCCTACAGCACTTCCAGTGTGATAACAGTGTGCACCATATCACAAAGCAAAAGTCTTCTCAAACTGGTTTCATGAACATGACAATGAGTTCAATGTTCTTCAGTGTCTTTCCCAGTCAAACCGCACGTGATCATAGGTTGCAAATCACATCTGATTTTGCTTCTCCTTTAGATTCCTAATCTTGCCCATGAATTGACTTTTCTCCAAGATAGACCGTCTTTCATTTGTTATTCCAAAATGTTAATTGTTTTCATGTCATAAGCAAGTTCAAGTCCAGAGAAAAAAGAATTGTAGATCTGCCATTCATGACCCATAGGAAGCCTAATCTAAGACACGGTAAATTCAAAGTTAAACACGTTCCATGAAACGTGATTTTCATCCTAGTCATTTTGAAAGAACATTTTTGACCGAGGATTTTTCGAATGGATTGCTATGATCCTCTCTTTTCAAGAAGTGGCACATACATCTGAAATGTAACATAATGTGTCAAAAAATGTTCTGTGTACCTGAAGCAGTGACTGTGGAAGACAGATTGAAAGAATTTATCCCCTAAAATACTGAGTTTAAGAACCATCCGAACACACTGCACTGAACAACTCAGGAGGTAAGGATCAACTGCTTAGAGCTTCCAGCGACGATGGTGCCATGCTTAAACTCTTATCATCTCTTATTATGTCAGTCTTAAAAACAGTCTTTTTTTTCATTTTTCAAATGTGGATAACTCCTTTTTTGAATTTGTATTTTTAGCTAATGAAAACAAACAAAAAAAATAATATATATTATTATGATTATGATTATGATTATGATTATGATGATGATGATTATTATTATTATTATTATTATTATTATTATTATCAATGTATTAATAATAATTATAATAATAATAACAATAATAATACTACTACTAATAATAATAAATTTATAATAATAATAATAATATTTTATTTTTAGTTGTTTATTATTATTATTATTATTATTATTATTATTATTATTATCATCAATGTATTATTAATAAATAATAATAATAATAATTATTATTATTATTATTATTATTATTTGATAATAATAATAATAATAATAATAATAATAATAATAATAATTTAACAATGCATTTCACAAGGATAGGTTCGGTAAAAGGGTATTTCCATTTATTTCTTTGTCTAAATCTTTGTGCAAGTAATTTGGACAAATCAGCATGATTTCAATAAAGCTCATGTATCAAATAAAAGATTTTACATGACTAAATACTTAGAGTAGTTTTAAAGACTCCTTGTTCTTTCAAATTCACTATAATGATATAATGACACAATAAATATGTTAAGTAACAAATAAGACTGTTTTCTAAAAAAAGAGCCGTGAGGGTTTTATATCATAAGCATGTTGTGTCAGTGTTACAGGTGAAGTGGTAAAAAATCATTGTATTGCTTTTGGGAATTTTCGAGTGTGTAAAATTGACTGTACTCAGACTGTTGAGAGTTGGGGCGGTTTTGGGTTTTCAGCTTCACTGTCACAGGGTCACAGCTGTCACAACCACTGAGCACCGAGTGTGTCCCAGCTCCCAAATGTTTGAAATCCTGGGGTCTTCTACTCGCTGTGATTTTTTTTGAATAGACCTTGTATTGTTATCTTTTCATTTGGTTTACCACTTTTTAGCTACGAGAGGGGAACATACAGTGTATCGAATATAGGTTTTATCCAAATATTTTGATTATGAACGCCTTTGTGTGTATTTTTGGCTGTAATTATAAGATGAACCCTCTCAAATGCCAGCTGACATGGCCCGTCCACTGGACCGGGTCTGACAGCCTTCTGGGTCAGGTCTGTTAGGGGACTGGTCAGAGCTGAAAAGTTTGAAAAAAGGCATCAGTATTAGCCTGTCATTTTTTTTGGGTTGGGGATTTGGGCAGGCCCAGTCGCCGCTGCCTTGTCTGAGGACGTACCTGCCCACCGCCCAAGTGGTACCCCAGATACCATACCTGCCTCTGTCCAACTGCACAATTCTTTGGGTTGGCTGTCAGCCTGGCTCGCCTCATGGACTCCAGGACGACCCCCACCTGCTCCATACAGTATGCTGCTGCCAGCCGTTGCTGTGGATAATAACATAATAAAAACTGAAGTGTGAGAAACTGGTAGAACCCGTAGAGTTGAAAAGGCCGTTTTTTTCTTTAGACTCTGGAGACAAGGGAATCTGCCAGTAGCCCTTGGTCAAATACACTGTTGAGAAAAAGCGGGCAGTGCCAGGAGCTCGTCGACCCGGGACATCGGATCGGCATTAAACTTGCACACTTCATTCACTTTGTGCCAGTCCACACAGAACCGTATAGACCCATCAGGCTTTTTATACCAGCACAATGGGGCAGTTGCTGTTGGACTCCTCAATCACTCCCATGTTAAACATGGCCTTGATCTCTGCCTGCACCAGGTTTCTTTTGTACTCAGGCAGGGGTTAGGTCCGTAAATGTATCGTTACCCCTGGGGACGTTTCGATCTTAAAACCGGCATTGCAAATTGACAACCTCTTCTCTCTGTCCCGGTGAGAGATGGATTGATTCGACTTTAGGACATCAGGTCCCAACTCACCTCTCTCCACTACAGTTGTTGCCAGAGAGACAGTGGCTGCCTCCCTCCATGCTTTTAGATGGTTGACGTGGTAAATTTTGGTAGCCCCCCCCGTCTAAGCGTACAACCTCATAATCAACATCCCCCACTCGCCGTGTGACCGCGAAGGGCCCTTGCCAATTGGCAAGCAATTTGAGCTAGACGTGACACATGAACGAACTTATGAACAATGTTCAGCATTTTATTGAACCCTTCCACCAGCCAATCTGTTTGCGGATGGTACGCGCCGGTCCGAATAGAGCGAAGACACAATACAGTACAGTTCCCTGAGTGTGCATGACATAAATGAAGTGCCTTGATCAGTCAGAATCTCTTTCCAGATTCTGACTCGGGAGATAGCATGAAACAGACCCTGTGCAACGCTCTTTGCAGAGATACTACACAGGGGAACCGCTTCCGGATACCGTGTTACATAATCCACCAGGACTAACACAAAGCGTTATCCCTGTGCACTTCGGTCTAATGGACTGATGAGGACCAACATTCTTTCGAAGAGGACCTCAACTAAGGGAAGGGGGTGCACTCCTGTTTTTGGCAGCCTGCGGCAGAAAGCACATCACCGTCGCACAACTGCACGAAACCCCGGCCAATAGAAATGGGCCATTGTCCAGTTCAGTGTTTTGTGGTAACCCAGGTGACTGGTCATAGGATTGTAATGAGCTGCCTGGAAAACCATTTCAAGTTCAAGTTCAAGTTCAAGAGATTATTTGTCACATACATACACATACAGTCGTACACATATGCAGTGAAATGTCATGACACTCGATATTTCTGTTGGTGTGAGTGCGGGTGGCGTGTGGAGAAGGTTTTCCGAGGAGCTGGGGTAGGTGGGGCAGTGCTCGGATGCCTTGCCCTGTCCTCCTGCTAACTCCAGGGGGATGTATGTGACAAATAATCTCTTGAACTTGAACTTGAACTTGAACTTGAAAGGACAAGTGGTTCTCCGCAGGGGAGATTGCGTCTTCCAGGCTGGTGGGCGGGTGGCACTGGACCCAGGCCACTGTTTTGGGTGGCAGGATGGTGATCAGCTGTTCCAAGGCAATGGCCCGACCACGTTCTCCACCGATAGGGTTTCCAACTGGAGCCAATGACATCCAGCGTCCGTCCATAAGCTGCTGGGCAAGGGCGAAAGGCTGGCCAGCAGCCTTGAAAGTGAGCTCCCTGAAGCGGCACCGATGGTCCTCGGGGGTGTGACCCAGCGGGCCTGGGGACGTTGTAGTCATGGGCGTGGTTGGCCGTAGACTGTTCAACGCTGCTTGCGCCCCCCTGTAAGGAGACGGAGGAGATGCACAGCCCATTCCTCCTTTGGCCATGTCTCTGTGATGCCCTCAATGATGGCCAGATATGCCTCCAGGTCATCCACTGAAGACATCTGTTGCAAAGTGATTGGTGGTGTGGGGTTGGCACTCCTCACCAGCCCCTCCACGTAAGACCTGTCCCTTGCTGCCATGCCATGAGCTCCACCAGGGACTGCGGCTGTTGTCGGAGGGCCACCTGGCTCGCCAGCCAGCGAAGGACCGTTCCCAGAGGATCCTCCCCTTATCATCCTGCTTCTCCTTCTATCCCAGATCCTGCCGACTGCGCAAATGCGAAATGATCGCTGTTGTGAGAGGGTTCGCTACAGTCAGGCTTTATTGTCTTTCAAATCAAACAAAAAGTCTTGAGAGGAAACCTACTGAAATTCACAGGCACTCCTGCGTTCTTGGGGAACACAAAACATACCTTTTCAGGTGTGTAACAGTCAATGTGCCGGGGTCAGGACCCAGCCTCACTGTGAGAGAGAATTCATAGAGATGTTTGTGTTTGTTTATCTTTGTTGCTCCAAACATTAATCGTACTTTATTATTTTCAGGATGTCTGGTGCCATTGTACTGTTCCTGCAGAGCTTGTCTCGAAGAAAACCTCTGGAACCTGAGGGAGAGGAATCACACTTTCGCCGATGTCTAACCACCCTGGACTTGGTGGCCCTTGGGGTGGGCAGCACGCTGGGAGCGGGCGTGTATGTGCTGTCAGGAGAGGTGGCCCGGGCCGTGGCTGGGCCCAGCATCATTCTTTCTTTTCTGGTGGCGGCGATAGCCTCCGTGTTTGCTGGACTGTGTTATGCTGAATTTGGAGCTCGTGTTCCCAAGACCGGCTCTGCCTACCTGTATAGCTACGTGACTGTGGGGGAGATCTGGGCCTTTATCACTGGTTGGAACCTGCTTCTGTCTTATGTCATAGGTAAAGAAACACATCTGAAAGTCTGTCTGCTCTATCTTATTTTTCACTGTCACAATCAGAATCAGAATCAGTTTTTTACGCCAAGCGAAAAAAGAGCTTTACAGTCGGAGAAAAATAAAATAAAATAAATGATAAAGTCCAAATAAAATATAAATTGCCCAATGTACACAAAAAGTCAAAAAGAAAAAAAAAATTGGCAAATATAGAAAAATAAATACCCATACGAATAGAAAAATTGGTGTGGGTATATAGGGTATACACTATAAATATAAATTATTCTATGTATTTTCCAAGTTTTCTAAATGTTCTTATATTTACTTAATACCTGCTGCTTTTATGTTTATATTTGTGAAGGACTTTCTAGACCTGGTCTCAAATGTAAATTTTCTTTAAATATTGCTCACTTTGATATTGTTGGGGAGATTTAAACTGACTCTACTGCTGAAATTCCAGGTAGAAAAATATCAAATTCCTCATACTTGATGTTTCTTTTTCAGGAACTTCAAGTGTAGCCAGAGCATGGAGCGGAACTTTTGACGATCTCATTGGAAAAGTCATTGTCAACTCTCTGGGACAAAAGGCAGCTATGAATGTACCTGGTTTAGCTCCCTACCCTGACTTCTTTGCAGCCGGCCTCATAATGCTGTTGGCAGGTATGTTCTGCAATATTTTCTTTTTAGCTGATAA
Organism: Zeus faber; assembly: GCF_960531495.2. Classification (NCBI taxonomy): domain Eukaryota; kingdom Metazoa; phylum Chordata; class Actinopteri; order Zeiformes; family Zeidae; genus Zeus; species Zeus faber. Next base: position 27,442,498 of record NC_137200.1, on the reverse strand, counting down.
CTCTACAATATACTGTATATACAGTATGTGTGAATTACGATAATAAAGATATACAGTTTATTTTTCCCACGTGGGAGCTTGATGTTTTTGAAAAAGCACATTTCTGGTCCATGGTTTCTATATAACTTATTTGTCCTATATTTTTTGTCTTTGCTTTCTAGGGGTTCTTGCATTTGGTGTTAAAGAGTCTGCTATTGTAAATAAGGTTTTTACAGCAGTAAACGTCCTGGTGTTACTGTTTGTTATTGTTGCTGGCTTCATAAAGGGGAATATTGACAACTGGTACACCAGTGAGGATGCTATCTTGAATGGATCACTAAATGAGTATGTCATTTCCTTATTGTAATATATATATATATATATATATATATATATATATATATAGATAGATAGATATCAGCCACAACATGAAAACCACCTGCCTAACATTCTGTAGCTCCCCCTCGTGTTGCCAAAACAGCTCTGACCTGTCGAGGAATGGATTACACAAGACCTCTGAAGGTGGCCTGTGGTATCTGGCACCAAGACGTTAGCAGCAGATCCTTTGAGTCCTGGAAGTTGAGAGGTGGGGCCCCCATGGATCGGGCTTGTTGTTCCAGCACAGCCCATAAATGCTCGATTGGATTGAGATCTGGGGAATTTGACACCTTGAACTGTTTTTCATGTTCCTCAAACCCTTCCTTCACAAATTTTGCAGTGTGGTAGTGCACATTATCCTTCTGAAAGAGGCCACCGCCATTAGGGAATACTGCTGCTATGAAGGGGTAGACTTGGTCTGCAACAATGTTCAGGTAGGTGCTACATGTCAAAGTAACATCTACATGAATGCCAGGAGCCAGGGTTTCCCAGCAGAACATTGCCCAGAGCATCGCACTGCCTCTGCCGGCTTGACTTTTTCCCATTATGCATTCTGGTGCCATCTCTTCTCCAGGTAAAGCATGCACACGTACCTGTCCATCCACATGATGTAGAAGAAAACCTCATTCATCAGACCAGGCCACCTTCATCCATTGCTCCATGGTCCATTTCTGACGCTCACAGGGCCATTGTAGGCACTTTCGGCCAAGGACAGGGGTCAGCATGGACACTCTGACCGGTCTGGACTGTGCAGCCCCATACACAGGAAGCTGACCCTGTCTCTGGTTCACCGGTTGTTGGACCACTTTTGCTCGGTACTAACCACTGCATACCGGGAACACCCGACAAGACCTGCCATTTTGGAGATGCTCTGACCCAGCCATCTAGCCTTCGCAATTTGGCCCTTGTCAAAGTCGCTCAGATCCTAATGCTTGCCCATGTTTCCTGCTTCCAACACATCGACTTCAAGAACTGACTGTTCACTTGCTGCCAAATACATCCCACCCCTTGACAGGTGCCATTGGAATGAGATGAGCAATGTTATTCATTTCACCTGTCAGTGGTTTTAATGTTGTGGCTGATTGCTGTATATATATATATATATATATATATATATATATATATATATATATATATATATGAATATAAATATATATACAAAATATGCTTCCACAGAATTTGCACAATCTAACATTTTTTTTATAACTGGGCAGTTGTGAAGTGTTTGCAGAACACGTTTACTTTTGAATACAAACTTTAACTGCGACAGTCATCACCGATTAAAAACATAAATATTGCACCAGTCCATTTCTGTTTATTACACATTATTCTCAATGGATCCATTTGATAAACTGAAGTTAAAACCACATCATTGCTCTTTTCAGAATGCAGACATTACTGAATGAAACCACTGGCTATGGCAAAGGTGGATTCTTCCCCTTTGGTGTCAAGGGAACTTTAGCAGGAGCGGCAACTTGTTTTTATGCTTTTGTTGGATTTGACTGCATTGCCACAACCGGTAAGTGAAATGAGATTCCTCCTTGCCCTGAGATGTTCTTCTAGTTGTATCCCTTGCAGGTTTAAAGCAGAAGGTAGCAGAAGACATCATTGTAATTGCAGGAAGTGCACAACATTTCAAATGATTTAACCTACTAGGTAAATAAACGTGAGGACCTATTATGCAAAACTAACTTTTTCAGTGCTTGTGCACATACATTTGTGTCTGATGGGCCTGCTTAAACACAAACTGTGGAAAAAAGACAAGTCAATCAGTTTTTTGTGAGCTGTCTATTTCAGAAATCATGTCATGAAACAACCCGTTGACATTTGCAGCCCAATTCTACCTCACGTTGAGCTTCAGTAGAATTAGAACCGTGCTCCATCTGAGTAGCTCAACAAACAAATCTTTTAAAAGAAAGAGAAATTAATACCAGCTGTTCCTGAAGAAACTGCAGACGATCTGAATTCAAGTATTTTAAAAATAATAAGAGTCCCGGTACATCCCGGTGCAGTGTCCCCCCATAAGCTTGGAGCACGGCAACCAAAGTCGGAACTTACTTTTAAATTAGGCCTGGTCGATATAACATGGGTGAAGATTCAGCAACTGGATTGCTTATTTTTTTAAATTAATTTTTTATTTTTTTTATTTTGCTAATTTGTAACAGAAACTGACTATGGTGGCCTGATAAGGTAAATGTCATTGGCTCACAGAACCTGGAAGTTGTGCTCAAACCCCATTGGGTCTAGATAATTGAGGCCAAGCTCAGAGGTGGCTGTACACCTGTTACTCGTCAGAGCAATCAACGAGCAACAGGTAAATCACAACTCACAGGGAGAGCCTCTGTCATGAAATGAGTCCATCTGTTCCCGGCTTGTTACATCTTGCCACTCTACAGCCACTTTGGTGTGTTTGCAACATCTCTGCCTGTGTCTCTGTGTCGGAGGGCCCTGAAAACGCAATGTGATGTGGGGATGGGCTGGTTTAAGCAGCCACATCTTACCTGGATCTAGGTATTTGGGATCAGAGTGGCTGCATCCCTGTTGCTCGTTGGTTGGTTTAACGAAACAAAAGGTAAAAGCCTCATCCCCACACACACTCAAGAGTGGAGCCTATGACATGACACATATTCACGGGCTAATTCCAATTGGCCCACTCTCTACAAATAAGTGGTGTCCACAACCCTGTCGTCTGTGTCCCTGTGCCGGAGGTCCCTGAAAATGCCACATGGTGGCACGTGGTAGGCAAAACTGCCACACGCCACTCGGGTGGCGGAGGGCAGGCGGAACTGCCACAGTGGTGCCTCAACAGGGACTCCCTGGCATGGGGAAGGGACACAGAAGAGCTGTCCGAAGACGCACTAGAGCCACCAGTTGGTCAACGGGCGGCCACAGCACCAGCCCTCTCCTGACTGGCAGCAGCAGCAACCAGGAAGTCCAGGAAGAACCAGTACTCCCTACCCTTAGTTTGATTTTGGGGGTATGTGGTGTGGGGGTGGTGTGGTTTAAGCAGCCACATCTTTCTTGGGTCTAGGTAATTGGCCCCAGGATCAGATGTGGCTGTACGCCTGTTGCTTGTCAGAGCAATCAACGAGCAACAGGTAAATCACCCATCCCCACACACACATGGGGAGATTTCAACCAAATCCATAATCGCATCCAACAGTCAGATCCTCCCTCTTGTGGTCGTCGGATGAACTTTGTCTGGGTTTTATCAGGGAAAATGGGAGAGCTGTTTATTTCCAGTACAACAGCGAGTAGTTTGCTCAGCTGGACATTTAGCATTTTCCATGAATCATAGTTAAAAACTCTCTTTATATAGTGTTTGCGAAATATGAAAAAACCCACAATTCACTCATATAAAAAGAGACTCCTTGATAGTGTATAAGGTGACACTTGGTTAACGTCATTAGTTTATATATGACTCAATTACTTAGTTTTAAGCACAGTTCCAATAAAAAAAACTTGACTGGCGTCACTTCCAGTTGTACTGTCGGACCAAAGCTTGTCACAAGAGTTGAAAAATTTGAACGCATCCTGAAGCCTTGACCGCATGGAGAAATTCTGCAGCGCGTCATAGCTTTTCATAATCTGATTTTCCATAGCAATGAATGGACTTCCGGTTTGCTGTCGTTTGTCGGATTTGGTCTGAATCTGGCTTATGTGTTCAGTGTATGTGCACACTTTGGATGCACAATAGTTAAAACTAAACTGTACACAGGGGATTAAAAATACTGTAAACCAATAGTGCAATACATAATCCAAAAAAAGCAATGTACAATATATGTTTTCTCTCAGGAGAGGAGGTTCAGAACCCCCAGAAGTCCATACCTCTGGGGATTGTGGTGTCCCTGCTCGTCTGCTTCCTGGCTTATTTCGGCGTGTCAGCAGCTCTGACCCTGATGATGCCGTACTATTTGCTCAGTGTCCACAGCCCGCTCCCCGTAGCCTTCACATACATTGGTTGGGGTCCTGCAAAGTATGCTGTTGCCGTGGGCTCTCTCTGTGCACTATCCACAAGGTATTGTTTAATCTGAGGCATCTCATAACATCCGAATTCTATGCTGTCAACGAAATGAGCCCTTGGGGGACCCACAATGTCCAGGCTCAACTTTTCTTGATGGCGCCCTTTGAAAGTTCAAATATTAATAGAACATGGACACCACGACTTAATTTAGCAAAACAATCTTGTACAGCTTTAATCCTAATTCTGATCACGCCATCACAGCTTTGATATGACCTTTTATCAAGATATTTCCATAACCCAAGAACGTTATTCCAAAGTTCTTCCATAGATTTGCTCTTATTGCAGTGTTTAGTAATTTAGAAAATAATGTAATGCAACAAATAAGATTTTGCAAGTATTGTTAAGTGTTTTTTCCCCCATCCTTAGCCTCTTAGGATCCATGTTCCCAATGCCACGCGTTCTCTTTGCCATGGCCAGAGACGGTCTTCTCTTCAAACCACTCAGTAAAATGAGTGATAGACAGAGTCCAGTCACAGCTACTCTGGCTTCAGGCGTCGTAGCAGGTAACAGACGCCAACAATAATGAACTGTATTAGCTTTCCTGTATTTCCTTCAGTCAGTCGTGGTCCATTTTTAATACACTCTGTGGAGGACGTTTGTAAAAGAAAAACACATCTTATTTGGAGGAGCTGTTGATCATGCAATGAGTATAACAGTACGGAAATGCTGATGACATGTCGAGTATGATTTATTGAACTGACGTCCAGAGGAAATTGGTTATGAGGCTCATTGTCTTTGCAGCTGTCATGGCCCTGTTGTTTGACCTGAAGGCGTTGGTTGACATGATGTCTATTGGAACTCTCTTTGCCTACACCCTTGTTGCAATATGTATTCTCATATTGAGGTAAGGCTCATGATCAACACTGGGATAATTGAATGAGATTACTGTTCAAAAAATTATTATTTAATAGGGGGGAATTTTTGTATTTAAAGAAAAGAAGGGCAAGATTTTGAGTGGTTCCAGTGGGCCTCATTGACAAATATCTGTAGAAATATTTTTACTTACAAAAATGTTGGATGGGCAAAATCACCACTACATTCAAAGTTCTAGGATCCTTGAATTTTCTCTGGGGCGAATTCACAAAAGTATTGGCGGCCGCTAAACTGCTGAAATAATTCACAAAGCACCTGCAAACGGCGAAATGCACCCCAACTCTAACCCTAACCCATTATGCATTTGGGCTTTCCCCGTTTTGCAAACAAGATAAATAAAAACAGTGTGTTTTTTATTTTAGATGTATTTATTTTCTTACATTTCCTCATTGAATAAAACAAAGAAAGTTCTGTGCGTGCCGCCTCCTCAGAGCCATTGATTCCCATTTTTCTCCTTCTCCCTGCCATTGTCCTGCCTACTGTGTTCTTGGTGCAAAGGCACCATTTATACTTTGCCACATGGATAATTGCGATCACATGCAAAACCAGGGCAAATTGCATTCAGTAGCAAAACCTTGTGGGCTAGTTTGCGCTGTCATATCATTAGTGAAATATCTTTTGTGAATCGGACGCTGAGACGAAGCAGATACAGGGCACAATTGATGCTCAATTCATGGTGCTATTAGCGGTGCAATCCATTCCTTTCGCCCCTCTGTTAACCTTACACACGTCAAAAATGATTTAAACATCTCCAAGCTTGTGTGATACTGGCCTATTCAGCTTTATGGATACGTTTATGGACATAGCTGGAAGCACCTTAGAGAGACTCTGCATCTTAGAGATCACCAGGATCAGTTCACTGCAATCAATGGCTGATCACTCGGTTTCCGCTGGAAAGAGAAGCCCTTTATTTATTATTAATTAATCCTATTTTCATTCTATTATTATATATGTAATAACCTGGGTCCTGAATAACAGCTCAATCACTAGACCAATTGCCCCAAACTGAGACCACCATGTCCAAGTCCTTGCGCGATCAACTTCCGGGCTACAAGCACCAAACAGCCACCATTTATTTATTTATTTACTTCCTTACGTACATTTCATTGATTGTTATTATCTTTTAACCTGTGCTGTCAGCCTGCTGGGCATATAACACAGAGTATTTGTACAGTATGCTATTGCATCTAGGACAGATTTCTGAAGTTTATTAACAACTAATCATCATTACTACTCAAAGAGAGGGAGAATCACCACGGGTAAGACAAATAAACATAGAACCACACAACTACATGTACCTGGAAAAACATAAACATCAGAAATCACAAACTATGTCTTTGACAAAACAGACTTCATTAAGTCCAGGAAAATTGGAACAGCAATTCGGCACGTGGCTTCTTCCTGGAATAGTTATGGCAGTAAATGAGGGAGGAAAGGAGAGGGGTGTAATCAGGAGGGTGATGGGGGTGCGTTCAAAGCAGGTGCTTGTGAGGTGTGTATGCACCTGTGATGAGTGTGCCTGTATGTGTGTGTGTGTGTGTGTGTGTGTGTTTGTGTGATGTGTCCACCAGTGAGTGTATGGGACCTGTGTACGGGACTTGTCCCAATTGGTTCTGGTGTATAAGGTCAGTATTATATCGTAGAGCCTCCAAGCAGCAAAAAAGCCCTCGAAGCCGTATAGACACGGGGCCTTTTACTGGGTCCTCAGCCGTATAGACACCCCACGACCACAGGGAAGCCCCAAACAGCCTCCATGTAATTCATAAAAAGGAAAATCTACTTTTATATCAATCCACTTCTTTTATTTCAGCCAAAGTGTGAACCCAAGGTGAAACGATGCCCACTGTCTCTGTTACTGCAGCATAAACCTCCTGCATCAGACTGCTCTTTTCAACTCAGCAGCAACTCAGCAATCAACTTCTTTATAGGGAGAAATCGAGGCGTGCTTTATGCTTGTTAGAAGTTGTCAGCAGGCGCCTGTCATTTTAGAATAGTTCAGATATATCAATGTACGCACGTGGGAAAGAACAAACGTGGCTGGTATACAAGCCTCTTGAATCCGGTGCTGACTTTGCGCATCCAGCTTTTTGGACACAAAGTAAGAACATTGCCGCACATGTTTGTGAATGAGGTCTTCTGTAGTTGCCATTGGCCTCCATTGGAAAACAATTTATAATTTCACACAAATAGATATCAAAAACATGATGTTGAGTACGGACTGACTTCAATTAAAAATTTAATCCATTAAATCAAACCAAGAGAGAGAAAACAAGATGCCATAACCCTGTTGTACATCACATGCTTAACCTCCAGAATTACAAGGACAGAAAACGCAAAGGAGTTAGAAATCTCCAAATAGTATTTAAATGCATATTTTCACCTCCCTAGGTACCAAGCAGATCTCCCCGTTAACTCAAGTTACAGCAAACTGGAAGAATTCACAGTATTCACCGCTATGTATCCTCCCTCGCAAGCCACTTCCCGCACCTCAAAAAATGTGTCAATATTGACAGTTTTGATGAGTAAGTGATCCTCTTCACACCATCATTTTGTTTTGTTTACAAGTGAAATCCAAGCCCCATAACACAAGTGTATCTTCTCTCCAGTCTTTCTAGTGGTCTTCCTGAGCATCGTGATCAGCAAGGCTGCAGACTCCCTGCTGGCCCAGGAGTGGTGGAGTCTTCTGTTGGTCACCGTGATCCTGGTGACACTAGTGTTCATCACCCTGATCATCTGGAGACAACCACAGAGTACGGCCAAAGCTGTTTTTATGGTATGTCCCTGACACATCTCCCCAAACTTCTCTCAATGGGCCACATTCACCAATACGTGAAAATAGTTTTTACTTTGTGTGCACAAAAAGCTGGATGTGGAAAATGACGACCGCGTTCAAGGCGTGTGCGTACCAGCAACATTTGTTCTTATAACCGTGCATACAGTATGTTGACAGAGCGATTCTAACAGGACGGGGGCGTGCTCAAAACACCAAATTAGCATAAACCAAGCCTCGATTTCTCGATATGAAGAAGTTCCTGCTGACGCTCAGAGATAAACAAAAAGGAAGAGTCGAGTCGTGTAGCACAGCATCTAGTGCACCGAGTGGTGTAGGAGGTCTGCAGCCAGCGGCCGGGACGCCGTGATATAAATGTTTTTTGTTTTATATTCATTAATTGAATGGAGGCTGTTTGGTGCTTGTAGCCATGAAGCCGATACTCTAGCAACAGCCGGTAGAGTAAGCGAGGACTTAAGCTTGAATCCTAAAGTGGGGTAGCAAGTTGACAGTTGAATATGCTGAATGTGCAAGGTCTGTGAGGTATGTTTTTTACTAAAGCAGGGACCTAAAGAATTGTAGTCCATTTTGTCATACAATGCAAACCACTGTTATATTCTTCATTTATTCAGGTTCCTTTTCTGCCTTTTCTTCCAATTATGAGTGTCTTTGTCAACGTTTATTTGATGGTTCAACTTGGACCAGACACGTGGATCCGCTATGCAGTTTGGATGGCAATGGGTTTGTAAATATAGTCATTGGTCGGAAAAAATATATCATAATATCTTGTTTAATCAAATACCTGTTAAATCAATACTTTGGCTATGTTCCTTTTCTTAAAACAGGCTTAACTGTGTACTTTTGCTATGGTGTTCAGCATAGTGTGCAAAAACAAAGGCTTCAGAATGCACACTCCGAAGTCAACATTGAAAGCATGGCTACGGATATGGAGGAAGATTTTGATTCTCGGGACGTCTCCAGAGGGTCAGAGATGTGATGTGCCCCAATCGGAGGATGAGGAGGAGGAGGAGGAGGAGGAGGATGACATAACGCGGACAAGAAAAGAGAATTCACAAACCATTTTGATTTTGGCTTAACACATCTCCCAAACAAACGCAGTATGTTTTTACATCTGTGAAAAAAATTATATCATTGTAAAGGACATTTCTCATTTTTGACAGGGCACATTTGACACCTCACAACAAAGTTGTGTTGTTGCGTTGCCTTTGATGGATATCAGCCCAAACAATGACAATAAATGAAGGCCACTTACATTTCTCTTCAGCATTATAATACCAGTCGTGCATTATTTATATGTTGACGGCTTGTGCTGTAAGTTTACGTAAAATGCAGTCGGATGAATGGGCACGAACCCCATCACCATCTGAACTGTGATTCTTTTCATGGCATATATAATATGCCAATAAAAGAATAATAATATAATAATATGTAGTAGCATTATTTTATTTTGACTATTTCAATGATTGATATGAAACAATATTTATGACACACGGAACCTATTCAGAGGACAAAATTGTATCCTCACACAAAATGAATATGAATAGTTTGAGTTATGAGCTGACTACACATCATATAATAAACATGTTATTTTACTTGGTAGACTTTCCATTTATTGTTTATGTAAATTTAGGAGGTAGCTGAATAAAGATTGTAAGTCATTTAAATCATTAATGTTTCAGTGTATTGAAAAGCAATTAACAGAATTCTTCGCTTGAGGCATTTCAAAGTCAAAAGTCAAAGTGTTTTATTTGTGAAATGCACAGTAAACCAGCGTCATTTCCAACATTGAGATTCCTGAGGTTTGGCAAGCAACAATGCCGAGTAGGCATAAGAATTATTGAATTACTAAAGAGTCACAAATGAGAAAAGCAAAAATATACGTAACAGTAAAACACTAGAAGCAGTTTCAGAGACTGTAAATATGAGGAACAAGGACCATAAGAATAGAGTGTTATTCTATGAAGATAAAAAATGTAGGAGTGCCAATGATTATGTACATTAAATTGTGGGGATGGAAATTGAATGGACATAGGAAGTGACCAGAACATACATCGAGGTGACTTTTTCGATCAATGTGATCACAGATTAATGTTGCTGGTTAGGAAGCCTGATGGGCTGGGGGGAAAAACTGAGTCTGAGGGGAGTCAACAATTGTAAAGCTATTAACCATTGTTAAAGGGTAGGCCTGTTGTAGAGGTGGAAACCTTTTTGAATGTTGAACAATGCCTGTAAAGCCTGTGCTTTATAATTAAACTGACAACAAAGAGAGAAGTCGGACCTTTGTCAGTTCATTTAATAGTGGCGCAAAGGATTTGATGTCCCAATTACCAACATTCACTGCTGTAACGACAGATGTTCCCTTTCAATGAAGGGAAGTATTTAAAAAGGTTTCCCCTTTCCCTCCAATGGTCTTGCAATAGACTTGGGTTTTAATCGACTCCACCTTTGAGAATCTTAATTTGTCACATGATACACTATACCACAACACATGCATATATATATATATATATATATATACACACACACACACACACACACACATACACACACACGCCTTTTGCGTGGTGGCCGGTGAAATGTGGCCTCTGCATTTTTCACAGCCTGGCTTGTTCTCTCCCCGGGGGGCAGCCAGGAGCAGTGGGCAGCATTTGTCGACGCGGTCGCTGATCGATCGATCTATCTATCTATCTATACACACACACATACACACACACGTGACGAAATACCTTCACGTTTGTTAGGTATTCAGTGGAGTAGTGACAGTCCATAAAGCAACCTCAATATCAGAGGATTTAAAATATCTCATTTAATTTACACTGTGAAGGACTTGTACGATTCTTTACTGGTAAAACATTTCAGAAATAGATGACCAACACCCGTTGAAAATATTGACAACATTAGTTGTTATTTATTATTCACTATGTATCTATCATTCACATTATAATTTATATATTTAATATTATACTCCACTGTTTGCGTGTTTGTTTTTTTAAACGCTATTTTATGTGGTGTATGAAACACAGTTGCATGTCTACTATCTTCTTGCTGCTGTTTCAGGGGCATTCTTTTGTGATGACCGGCTGACAACTACATTCTCTTTCTGTTTTGTAAAGCGTATTGTGTTGCCCTGGTATGAAATGCGCTCCATAAATAAAATGTGACTTGACTACTTCGGGCTGCTCCTGTTGGGGGTCGCCACAGCGGATCATCTGCCTCAAACACCTTCTGTTCTGCATATCTTCCTCCCTTACCACATCCATAAAGCTTCTCTTTGGCCTAAAAGAAAAACAAAGAAAACAAAAAATGCCCTATGTGTCGCGAAGTCTTAAGGACAACCCAGGACACACAGAGGCAGCGAGCGCCAATTAAGAAGTTATTTTATTACAATTCATCCATTAAAATAACTCAAATTGCACTGGATAAGGGGGCCTAGAGCCGATGACAACCACACAGTAGACTGGGTCTAAATTACAGCGAATATATGCACGGGGCTTACGAGACAGCACACTGTATAAAAATGCATTCACGGCAAACATTTAGATTTGTGACTGAACTACCACAAATCTGTCAAACCAGCACACCAGTCGCATGCGTAAGTTATGGACCGCACTAACCTTACTGGTGGCCTGCCTAAGGCCTACCCCCAAATCTCACACTTTGGCAGGTTACCACAAGGTACAAAATACTAAGGGCACAAACAGAAAGATAAATTGTCCGTTCGGGGTCCCTCCCGACCGAAAAAAGAACACAAGCAAGGCAAAGTGGGATCCGCCAATGGTCACCGCAGACCTGGCAGAAAGTTTACCGGCTGCGGGGCTCCTAAGTTGAGTCGATCCCAAGCAGCCAGGACTTTTACTTTGACAGCAGGTGGGGTGTTGGCATGGGAATGGCCCGGAGTCCCACGGTAGGGCTGCGTCACTCTTGGGATTCCAGCTGTGTCTCTTTGCCATCAGCTGGGTCTTGCTGATTAGCGCCAACCCTTACGGAAAACTACCCACCAGCAAAAACATTGATCCCACTGTCCCAAATAGTCCATGAAGCACACCCCCATATTACAGGTCAATATGCATAAATTAGCATACTAATATTAACAGTCAACCAATAAAAATCACACAGGGCCCACACGACATATGCGTCAGTGGGTTGTGCTATCGCGAGACAATGACTACTCTCCAGCGGTGACGTCACCTCAGTTAAATGAAAATGGCGCCTCTCTGTAGTGAGTTTGGGGACTTGGTGCAGATTAAAAGGCAACTAATATCAGTGATATCCCTCTGCAAAGAGAGAGTCCTTGTGCACAGCGTCAAGTGGTGAGGAGCTGTATGCAATGAACTTCGCGTCTTTTATAACACGGTAGCTTGTCTAGCTAGTTATACCGTTTTCGCTTCAAGCCTGAGAGCCGCCTGGTAGCTGAGAAATTACAGCAAACCATGGTAAACCAACCTTAGGAGATGCTGGGAATGGACCTGATGGGCCCCTTTCCGAGGAGTTCCAAGGGTAATGTCTGCCTGTTTGTTTTTGTGGACTACTTTACCCGTTGGGTGGCGCTATATGCCTTATGAAAAGCAACAGCTGAAACGGTACGAAAAATATCCAGGAAATCCTCACCATATGGGGAGTTCCCAATTACCTGCTGTCGGACCAGGGAAGTCAGTTCATCTCCTACATCTTCTAAGCCACCTGTGAATAGTGGAGCCTGAAGCAGAAAATTACCTCAGCCTACCACCAATATGACGGAGAGAATAAACAGAACCTTGAAAACAATGATAGCCTCCGATGTAGGAGAGACCCACAAGCACTGGGATAAACACCTGACACAGAAACACAATAATGATAGGACTCACCGAGATCAGCAATATCAGGACAAAGGCAGAGTATGGCTCCGGTCTCATAGTTTATCCAAAGCTGAAAAATCATTTACAGCAAAACTGGCTCCTAAGTGGCTCGGTCCATACCGCGTTGCTCAGGTGGGGCTGGCTAATTATGATGTTGTACTAGAGCACGACAGGGAGAACAGGAAGGTGGAGCATGTTGCACGCTTGAAACCCTGATATCCCACTGCAAAGAGACTGGACATGCTGGAGGAGTAACGCCTGTTGGACATTTTTAATGAGGAAAGTCACCATGTGGAATTTCTGGCCTTCCCTGGTAGCTCACCTGCCTCGGAAGTGGCGAAAGGTTTCGGCAGTGTGGAGGACATTGTGCTTCAGGAGGACACGCATGTCTTTTTTCAAGGGTTGGGGGAGTGCGGCGCTCTGCGCCTCTAAGGCCGCAGTCCCCTATGTGGAAGTAGGGGTGGTCAAATGGTCAAATGGTCGTATGGCGTAAGCTCCAGCAGGACAGACACACCTGGAAGAGGATCTGTCTGGAGACTCCGCCGATTGTCCTCCAATCGCTGGCAGCGCGTTTTAGTCTCCTTGAATAGTGCATCATCCCTCACTGGGGAGCATGGCTGGAGCTCTGCAACCTGGTCACCAATATTGAAATGGTATCTTTGTCTTTACTCTTACGAAATGCTAGATATCATTGTTTATCACCCTTGGAGAAGCTATTCTTAAATGGTAGACCTGGTTCTGGATACCAGTATCATAATGACAGAGTATGGGGCAATTTCGCAGATGGGATTTTATCTAAATCGGGACTAAAATAATCCAACTTTAATTTATCCATAATTTAAAAATGCCTTTCTGAGACGTTGCTTAATTTAAGATGAATAAGTTTGAGACTAGGAAGTCCTAGACCAGTGGTTCTTTAGCTGGGTTCGATCGAACCCCAGGGGTTCGTTGAGTCACTCTCAGGGGTTCGGCAGTGGTCAAGACACACACAGTATAGCCCGGTTCACACTAGCAATGTCGGGCCGTTTTTGTCGGCCGTCAAAAAATTGGCTGCCGACAATTTGGCAACACACATTTTTCCTTCGCTGTGTTAAATTACAAATATTTTGTTGCTTAGTAAAAATGTGTTACACAAAATAACTTGTGTAACACAAAATGAATTCAGCCCACTCGTATTATTCGTGACGTCACGCTTCACTTGGCCATCATTGGCTGCACCTGATCACGCCACATTGCTTGGCTTTGTGTCTGTGCTGCGGGGAACTTGGTGCGCTCAGTAGTCCACTGGTGGCTGTTGTGATTGTACGTAATTTGTGATTTTCTTTTAATCTTTCAATCCCTTCATACTAACTATGTCGAGCAAAAAAAGAAAGTGGTTGGACAAATACGTACAATATGGATTCACGTGTATAAAGGAACGTAATGGGAGTCAGCGTCCTCAATGCATGATTTGAAATGGCAAGTTGAGCAATTCTAGTCTAGCACCGGCAAACCTAAAGGAACACTTCCTAAAGCTGCATGGAGATGGGAAATACAACAACACAACGCTTGCTGAATTCAAGGTGAAGAGAGCCAGATTCGATGAAAAGGCTACTCTGCCTGTTCTCGGCTTTGTACCCATCGACAAACTGATCCTCACAGCATCGTACGAAGTTGCGTACCTGATCGCAAAGCAGGGCAAACCACACACCATTGGTGAAACACTCGTAAAACCAGTTGCGTTTAAGATGGCGAATATCATGCTGGAAAAAAGCTGCTAAAGATAAGTTATCCCAAATTCCTCTTTCAAATTACACTATCAGCAGCAGAATAGACGACATGAGCGATGACATCTTGGCTCAAGTAATTGCAGATCTGATTTCATGTCCAGAAAAATTCAGCCTCCAACTCGACGAGACCACTGACGTTTCCAGTCTAAGCCAGCTTGTTGTATTTGTGCACTATATGAAACACGACGTAATAAAGGAAGATTTTTTATTTTGTAAGCCTCTTACAACAACAACCAAGGCAGTCGATGTGAAGAAACTCGTGGATGACTTCTTCAGAGACAACGATCTTTCGTGGAATATGATTTCTGCAGTTTGTTCGGACGGAGCTCCAGCCATGCTGGGACGACACTCGATGCAAATTCGATGCATCACACATCATTGTTATGCACTGTGTTCTGCACAGGCATGCGTTGGCAACAAAAACCTTGCCTCCAAAACTGGCAGAAGTATTAAAAATTGTAATTGAATGTGTGAACTACGTGCGAAATAGTGCTATGAAGCACCGCATCTTCAAAGAGCTGTGTAAGGAAATGGGCTCTGAATTCAAGGTACTTAGGGTGGTTATTCCGGGGAAAGGTGCTGAATCGTGTTTTTGCCATGCGTGTGGAATTAGCCCTGTTTTTGCAAGAGTACCAACATTGTCACGCAGATTGCTTCGGAAATTCTGAATTCATTCTCATTTTGGCGTACATGGCCGATATTTTTGATGCTCTCAATCATCTCAATCGACAGATGCAGGGCGGTGGAGTCAACATCATCGAAGCGGAAGAAAACCTGAAGGTGTTAAAAAAAAAAAGCTACTGAGGTGTCTTGTAATATGTGGCGTCCAAAGACAGTACCCATTGTATAAGATAATTATTAACAGACGGTGCCAGGGGTGTCAAGAGAGAGAGAGAGCCCATTGTCAGGGGTTCCCTGTGATAAGGGAGGTGAAAATGTGAAGGGTGACCTATGTAGGGGAATCAGATGGTCAACGTTGTCTCTGGTTAAGCATAAAAGCACCTGCCCGAGTTTCATTCGACAGAGAATCCATCCGGCTCGGTTCTCTCCTGGACCTCCTGGGCAAGTCTGGTCTGATGCTGTTCTTTTGTAATAGACCTATTATTTTACTAAAGTCAGCATCAGCGGTCACTCCTTCTTCATCAACACATCAAATTCATCAAGAAACTACACTACCTTTATGGAAACGACGAACAGAGAATGATAACTTTGCAAACTTTCCCCTGCTGGATGACGGTGTAAGTAACATTGAAGACGTGTCTGGAATTGGAGACATTTCTGTACCTGGGGAGCTGAAGCAAGCAATTGCCATGCACTTAGATGAGCTCGCAAAGTCTCTCGACGGATACTTCCCCACCAGAGGGTCATATCCAGCATAGGTGAGACAGCCGTTCACATTTAGTGTTGCAACAGCAGATGTCAACGATGAATACTTTGACGAAATCATTGAACTTCAGCAGAGCCAGCTTCAACAGCAACTCTTCAGAACAACAACGCTCTCAACGTTTTGGTGTCACCAAATCGTACCATACCTTATTGCTAAGAAAGCCCTTGAGATGCTCACACTGTTTGTTACAACGTATCTTTGCGAGCAATCCTTTTCGAGGATGGTAGACATGAAAACTAAGAAAAGGAACAGACTTTGTTGCGAAAATGATATGAGAGTGGCATTTGCCAAGGTGAAGCCGCGCATTTCTGAACTTATATCTGAAAGGTAACAGCAAAAGTCACATTGATTTGCAGTAAATATTCATTGAGTTATGTTTTTGTGTGAAATTCATGTTTTGTTGGTTTTGTTCTTTGAACACAGTGATTTTGTGTGCAACTGATACATGGTTCATTTTGTGCACTAATAAAATATAAACCTATATTTTGAAGAAATCATATTTTATTTTTCCATTTACAAAGGGTTCGGTGAATGCACTGATGAAGCTTGCAGGGTTCAGTACCTCCAATAAGGTTAAGAACCACTGGCATAGACTAAGGTAACGAAGCTGGTGATTCAGCTCCTTCTATCTGGTCTTGGTACTGGTGTTAGTCCAGATAATCCATTTCCTCTGTTATCAAGGTTGACCTGGAGGCCACATCCATTAATCCAAAGATTAAACTTAAGCCTTCACTTAGACCCTGGACTTGGGAGTTCTTCATCATGAAGAGAAAATTAAGTGATGGCCGACCCCAACAAACATTATTTTTTGGCTTTTCTCTGCAGCTGAAGCCAGCTTGGCCAGACTGTTGGATTAAAGATTTCTGCAAGGCCCAAGGTGATAGGCCATTGTGGCCTATCACAACACCTTTGGCAAACACAAAACCTGTGGTAAATTGTGCCAGGAGGCACAATAAAAAACCCTTTCTTAATCCAATATTTGTCTTCCAGATATTGATCAGGCGTTGACTCTTTTTAATGAGTTGAGAAATCAGGATCCGTACCGCATTGAGAATATGGACACCTTTTCCAACTTGCCCTACGTCAAAGTGAGTCCACTTCTAATAATTGAGAACAGGTCTCCAATGTTGGGATTTGCTGTTTCGGCAGATTTATCATTGCTGTAATCACTACATAATCAATACTGTTCAATTTTTTTTCAATCAGAAAAAACACGGCTTCAGGTCATGAGACTTTAAAAGCAGGATAATTATGATTACTGTACACAAGTAGATTTTCCTTCATTAGAAATTGCAACAGAACTGTGTATTTCGCCATCTATGAAATTTTTTATAGACAACATGAAAAATTCACCAAATATAATAATGTGTAATATGGAATTGCCATATTCACGATACAATATTAAATGAAGAAGAAGAAGAAAAATCTTCAATCGTCACACAGCTCACCACACTACAACACATGCACGCACACGCTTTGGATGGTGGCCGGTGAAATGAGGCCTCTGCGTTTAACCCATCCTAGCTTGTCCTTCCTCCGGGGGCACAGCCAGGAGCAGTAAAGTTGTAATTTTCTTACATCAGACACGCTATTGAGGTAAACAAGAGAGACTATCGTGCTTGGTATGGCCTTGGCTTATGAGATCCTCAAAATGCCCTTTTACTGTTTGTACTACTACCGGAAGGCTCACCAGCTCAGGTAAGCACTTTGGCCACAAAGTGAGGCTTTTGTCTGAAAGGCTTACTCCACGTTCACATGGATCATGGTAGACGGGAGATGGCAAATCAATGTCATGTTCGTGGACAAGAGCATGGCTGCAGGCCGACAACGATACACAGCATTCGCTGTCAAAATTAAAACATTTTAACTTTTGCCGTGTTCAGTGCCAGAATTACAGCGGGATGTTACGTAGCTACCTAACAGACATTAGAGAAAGCAAGAGCAACATGGCAGATCAATTCTGGTGCAGATATGGACAACAAGAGGCTAATAATATTGGTGCAACAACACCTGGAGTTATATGATGAAGCTTGTTTTGTTTTGCTGTTGTACCTCTCCCTCGCTACGGGTTTTCCCCTCCCCCCGTGCCGTTCAGAAAGTGTCGTTATCCCGTCCCCATCTACTGTGTTCCATCTGAACGCCGTATTGGCTTTGTGCTCAAGATTATTTACAACAGAATAAATATGCTGAGGCTTTATTATAATAGTCAACATTCTGACACCCCCATGGTGTATTTATTCACGCCAAATAACTCACTTGCCACTTATGACAAACTAAACATTACAAGGAGGTTCCAGGAATGGATCTCACATTGTTTATTTTTCTTTTTTTTTTCATTACATTTTCAATGTACAATGCTTCTACTTTGTTACGAAATCCAATGAAAAAATAGCAATGAAAGTCTGAGGCAGGTTTGACAGGTTACTGTAAAACACATGGTTCATCACATCCTCACTTATAGTCGCGTGGAGCTACATTGTTTTTATTCTGACAATATACTAGTGTTACTTTGAGGTAAATTTAACAATTTACTCTATGTCTGTCTGTCTGTCTGTGTGAAAAAAAAATTTATATATATATATATATATAATAATAATAATAATAATAATAATAATAATAAAAAAGCCACAGAGCTATTCTCCCAACAGAATGCCTGGAGCAGCATGGTCTGCTTGGGCCCCTGATGTCTTTGAATCCTAGAAACCCCCCTGCTGCTGACCATGTGCCTCCCTTCAAGGCCACAATTTACCCACCATCTCATGCCTACAGCACTTCCAGTGTGATAACAGTGTGCACCATATCACAAAGCAAAAGTCGTCTCAAACTGGTTTCATGAACATGACAATGAGTTCAATGTTCTTCAGTGTCTTTCCCAGTCAAACCGCACGTGATCATAGGTTGCAAATCACATCTGATTTTGCTTCTCGTTTAGATTCCTAATCTTGCCCATCAATTGACTTTTCTCCAAGATAGACCGTCTTTCATTTGTTATTCCAAAATGTTAATTGTTTTTATGTCATAAGCAAGTTCAAGTCCAGAAAAAAAAGAACTGTAGATCTGCCATTCATGACCCTTAGGAAACCTAGTCTAAGAGACGGTAAATTCAAAGTTAAACACGTTCCATGAATCGTGATTTTCATCCTAGTCATTTTGAAAGAACATTTTTGACCGAGGATTTTCGAATGGATTGCTATGATCCTCTCTTTTCAAGAAGTGGCACATACATCTGTAATGTAACATAATGTGTCAAAAAATGTTCTGTGTACCTGAAGCAGTGACTGTGGAAGACAGATTGAAAGAATTTATCCCCTAAAATACTGAGTTTAAGAACCATCCAAACACACTGCACTGAACAACTCAGAAGGTAAGGATCAACTGCTTAGAGCTTCCAGCGACGATGGTGCCATGCTTAAACTCTTATCATCTCTTATTATGTCAGTCTTAAAAACAGTCTTTTTTTTCATTTTTCAAATGTGGATAACTCCTTTTTTGATTTTGCATTTTTAGCTAATGAAAACACAAAATAAAAATAATATTAATAATAATTTAACAGTGCATTTCACAAGGATAGGTTCGGTAAAAGGGTATTTCCATTTATTTCTTTGTCTTAATCTTTGTGCAAGTAATTTGGACAAATCAGCATGATTTCAATAAAGCTCATGTATCAAATAAAATATTTTATATGACTAAATACTTAGAGTAGTTTTAAAGACTCCTTGTTCTTTCAAATTCACAATAATGCTATAATGACACAATAAATATGTTAAGTAACAAATAAGACCAATATGTTTTCTACAATAAGAGCCGTGAGGGTTTTATATCATAAACATGTTGTGTCAGTGTTACAGGTGAAGTGGTAAAGAATTATTATTGTATTGTTTTGCTTTTTCAAGTGTGTGAAATTGACTGTACTCAGACTGTTGAGCAGTTTTGGGTTTTCAGCTTCACTGTCACAGGGTCACAGCTGTCACAACCACTGAGCACCGAGTGTGTCCCAGCTCCAAAATGTTTGGAATCCTGGGGTCTTCTACTTGCTGTGATTTTTTTGAATGGACCTTGTATTATCTTTACATTTGGTTTACCACTTTTTAGCTACTAGAGGGGAACATACTACATCAGTTGCTGTTGGACTCCTCAATCACTCCCATGTCAAATGGCCTTGATTTGCCTGCACCAGCTTTCCTTTGTGCTCAGGCAGGGAATAGGGCCGTAAATGTACCCTTACCACTGGGGACGTTTCTATCTGAAAACCGCCATTGCAAATCGGCAACCTCTTCTCTCTGGCCCGGTGAGAGATGGATTGATTCAACTTTAGGACATCTGGTCCCAACTCACCTCTCTTCACTACAGTTGTTGCCAGAGAGACAGTGGCTGCCTCCCTCCATGCTTTTAGGAGGTTGAGGTGGTAAATTTGGGTAGCCCCCCCCGTCTAAGCGTACAACCTCATAATCAACATCCGCCACTCGCCGTGTGACCATGAAGGGCCCTTGCCACGCGCGTAATTTGAGCTAGACGTGACGCAAGAACAAACTTATAAACGATGTTCTTCAGAATTTTATTGAACCCTTCCACCAGCCATACTTTCTGCGGA
The DNA here is from genome assembly GCF_960531495.2 of Zeus faber. NCBI lineage: Eukaryota > Metazoa > Chordata > Actinopteri > Zeiformes > Zeidae > Zeus > Zeus faber. The sequence continues at coordinate 27,421,871 of NC_137200.1, read as the reverse complement.
TGGTACGCGCCGGTCTGAACAGAGCGAAGGCCCAACACAGTACAGTTCCCTGAGTGTGCATGACATAAATGAAGTGCCTTGATTAGTCAAAATCTCTTTCCGGAATCTGACTCGGGAGATAGCATGAAACAGAACCTGTGCAACGCTCTTTGCAGATACTACACAGGGGAACCGCTTTCGGATACCGTGTTGCATAATCCACCAAGACTAACACAAAGCGGTGTCCCCGTGCACTAGGTCTAATGACCTGATGAGGACCATCATTCTTTCGAAGTTGACCTCAACTAAGGGAAGGGGGGTGCACTCCCTTTTTGGGGTGGCCTGCGGCAGAACGCACGCCACCATCGCATGTCTGTACGAAACCCCGGCCAATAGAAATGGGCCGTTGTCCGGTTCAGTGTTTTGTGGTAACCCAGGTGACCGGTCGATTGTGATGAGCCGCCTGGAAAACCATTTCCTGACAGCTTTTCGGCACAAGCAATTGAGTAACCTCCTCCTCTGTTTGAGTGTCACGACTCCACTCACAGTTTTTCCTGGAGTACGCAGAAGTATGGGTGAGTGGGAGCTGCGCCAGTGGACACCAGATAACCCTCCATTTTCATCACCTGGTCAAATTCTGTGTGCAGGGTGTGACCCAGCGGGCCTGAGGACGTTGTAGTCATGGGCATGGCTGGCTGTAGACTGTGCAACGCTGCTTGCACCCCCCCGTAAGGAGGCGGAAAAGATGCACAGCCCATTCTTCCTTTGGCCAACTGCATGCCTCTGCGATGCCTTCAACAATGGCCAGATATGCCTCTGTGTCATCCACTGAAGACATCCGTTGCATAGTGATTGATGGTGTGGGGTTGGCGCTCCTCACCAGCCCCTGCACGTAAGACCTGTCCCTTGCTGCCATGCCATGAGCTCCACCAGGGACTGCAGCTGTTGTCAGAGGGCCATGTGGCTCGCCAGCCAGCGAAGGGCCTGTCCCAGTGGATCCTCCCCTTATCTTCCTGGTTCTCCTTCCGTCCCAGATCTTGCCGACTGTGCAACTGCGAAACAATCGCTGTTGTGAGAGGTTTCGGTACAGTCGGTTCGGCTACAGACTGTAGCTCGGCTAAAGACTGTAGCTCAGCTACAGTCAGGCTTTATTGTCTTTGAATTCAAACAAAAAGTCTTGAGAGGAAACCTACTGAAATTCACAGGCGCTCCTGCCTTCTTGGGGAACACAAAACATACCTTTTCAGGTGCTTAACAGTCAATGTGCCGGGGTCAGGACCCAGCCTCACTGTGCGAGAGAACAAACAAAGATGAGACACACACCACAGCTGTGTCACTGCTGCTGGTTCAGCCACTGCAAACAACAATCCACTCCCCCACCACAGTTTGTTTGTTTTTCCTTGTTGCTCCAAACATTAATCTTATTTTATTATTTTCAGGATGTCTGGTGCCATTGTACCGTTCCTGCAAAGCTTGTGTAGAAGAAAACCTCTGGAACCTGAGGGAGAAGAATCACACTTTCGCCGATGTCTCACCACCCTGGACTTGGTGGCCCTTGGGGTGGGCAGCACGCTGGGAGCTGGCGTGTATGTGCTGTCAGGAGAGGTGGCCCGGACTGTGGCTGGGCCCAGCATCATTCTTTCTTTTCTGGTGGCGGCGATAGCCTCCGTGTTTGCTGGACTGTGTTACGCTGAATTTGGAGCTCGTGTTCCCAAGACCGGCTCTGCCTACCTGTATAGCTACGTGACTGTGGGGGAGATCTGGGCCTTTATCACTGGTTGGAACCTGCTGCTGTCTTGTGTCACAGGTAAAGAAACACAGCTGAAAGAAAGCTGTCTGCTCCGTGAAATATTTTTCACTGTCACAATCAGAATCAGGATCAGCATTTTGCGCCAGGCGAAAAAATAGCTTATCAGTCGGAGAAAAATAAAATAAAATAAATGATAAAGTACAAATAAAATGTAAATTGGCCAATGTACACAAATAGTAAAAAAAATAAAAAATAAAATAAAAACAGAAATTGGCAAAGATAGAAAAATATATACCCATACGAATAGAAAATTGGTATGGGTATATAGGGTATACACTATAAATATAAATTATTCTATGTATTTTCCAAGTTTTCTAAATGTTCTTATATTTACTTAATACCTGCTGCTCTTATGTTTATATTTGTGAAGGACTTTCTAGACCTGGTCTCAAATGTAAATATTGTTTAAATATTGCTCACTTTGATATTGTTGGGGAGATTTAAACTGACTCTACTGCTGAAATTCCAGGTAGAAAAATATCAAATTCCTCATACTTGATGTTCCTTTTTCAGGAACTTCAAGTTTAGCCAGAGCATGGAGCGGAACTTTTGATGATCTCATTGGAAAAGTCATTGTCAACTCTCTGGGACAAAAGGCAGCTATGAATGTACCTGGTTTAGCTCCCTACCCTGACTTCTTTGCAGCCGGCCTCATAATGCTGTTGGCAGGTATGTTCTGCAATCTTTTCTTTTTAGCTGATAACTCTACAATATACTCTATATACAGTATGTGTGAATTACGGTAATTTAGATGTACAGTTTATTTTTCCTGTGTGGGAGCTTGATGTTTTTGAAAATGAACATTTCTGGTCATGGTTTCTATATAACTTATGTCATGTATTTTTTGTCTTTCCTTTCTAGGAATTCTTGCATTTGGCGTAAAAGAGTCTTCTATTGTAAATAAGGTTTTTACAGCAGTAAACATCCTGGTGTTACTGTTTGTTATTGTTGCTGGCTTCATAAAGGGGAATATTGACAACTGGTACACCAGTGAGGATGCTATCTTGAATGGATCACTAAATGAGTATGTCATTTCCTTATTGTAATATATATATATATATGTACATCTCATAAAATTAGAATATCATGATAAAATGTTCATTATTTTTTGTTACTCATTTTAGAATGTGAAACCCATATATTATATAGATTCATTACACATAGAGTGAAATATTTCAAGCCTTGATGATTGTGGCTATAGATAATGAAAACCCAAAATTCAGTCTCTCAGAAAATTTGAATATTACATCAGATCAATATAAAAAGGATATTTTAAACAGAAATGTCAGGCTTCTGAAAAGTATTTTCATTTCTATGCACTCAATACTTGGTTGGGCCTCCTTTTGCATGAATTAATGAATCAACGCGGCGTGGCATGGAGGCGATCAGCCTGTGGCACTGCTCAGGTGTAATGGAAGCCCAGGTTGCTTTGATAGCAGCCTTCAGGTCATCTGCATTGTTGGGTCTGGTGTCTCTCATCTTCCTCTTGACTATACCCCATAGATTATCTATCGGGTTCAGATCAGGCGAGGTTGCTGGCCAATCAAGCCCAGTAACACCATGGTCATTGAACCAGCTTTTGGTACCTTTGGTAGTATGGTCAGGTGCAAAGTCCTGCTGGAAAATGAAATCAGCATCTCCATAAAGCTTGTCAGCAGAAGGACGCATGAAGTGCTCTAAAATGTCCTGGTCGATGGCTGTGTTGACTGTTGACTTCAGAAAAGTGGACCAACACCAGCAGATGACATGGCAGCCCAAATCATCACTGACTGTGGAAACTTTACACTGGACTTCAAGCAATGTGGATTCTGTGAATCTCCACTTTACCTCCAGACTCTGGGTGCTTGATTTCCAAATGACATGCAAAATTTACTTTCATCTGAAAAGAGGAGTTTGGACCACTGAGCAACAGTCCAGTTCTTTTTCTCCACAGCCCAGGTAAGATGCTTCTGACGTTGTCTCTGGTTCAGGAGTGGCTTGACACGAGGAATGCGACATTTGTAGCCCATGCCTAGGATTGGTCTGTGTGTAGTGGCTCTTGATGAGCTGACTCCAGCCTCAGTCAACTCCTTGTGAAGCTCCCCCAAATTCTTGAATGGATTTTGCTTGACAATCCTCTCGAGGCTGCGGTTATCCCTTTTGCTGGTGCACCTCTATGAATATGCTTGGCTCCAACACTCTGTGAACAAGCAGCTTCTTTAGCAATGGCCTTTTGTGGCTTTACCCTCCTTGTGGAGAGTGTCAATGACTGTCTTCTGGACATCTGTCAGCAGTCTTCCCCATGATTGTGTAGCCTACTGACCCAGACTGAGAGACCATTTCAAGGCTCTGAAAACCTTTGCAGGTGTTTGGAGTTCATTAACTGATGAGGGTGTGACACCATGACTTTCCAATATTGTACTTTTTCACAATATTAAAATTTTCTGAGACACTGAATTTTGGGTTTTCATTATCTATAGCCACAATCATCAACATTTCAAGAAATAAAGGCTCGAAATATTTCACTCTACATGTAATGAATCTATATCATATATGGGTTTCACTTTCTGAAATGAGTGACAAAAAATATTGAACTTTTTCTTGAGGTGTGTGTGTGTGTGTGTGTGTGTGTGTGTGTGTGTGTGTGTGTGTGTGTGTGTGTGTGTGTGTGTGTGTGTGTGTGTGTGTATGTGTGTGTGTGTGTGTGTGTGTATATGTGTATATATATATATATATATATATATACAAAATATGCTTCCACAGAATGTGCACAATCTAAAAATTTTTTTTATAACTGGGCAGTTGGGAAGTGTTTTCAGAACACGTTTGCTTTTGAATCCAAACTTTAACTGTGACGGTCATCAACATAAATATTGTTTTTTGTGTACACTGCACCAGTCTATTTCTGTTTATTACACATTATTCTCAATGGATCCATTTGATAAACTGAAGTTAAAACCACATCATTGCTCTTTTCAGAATGCAGACATTACTGAATGAAACCACTGGCTATGGCAAAGGTGGATTCTTCCCCTTTGGTGTCGAGGGAACTTTAGCAGGAGCAGCAACTTGTTTTTATGCTTTTATTGGATTTGACTGCATCGCCACAACCGGTAAGTGAAATGAGATACCTCCTTGCCCTGAGATGTTCTTCTAGTTGTATCGTTTGCAGGTTTAAAGTAGAAGATAGCAGAAGATATCATTGTAATTGCAGAAGGTGCACAATAACAACATTTCAAATGATTTAACCCACTAGGTAAATAAACGTAAGGACCTATTATGCAAAACTCACTTTTTCAGTGCTTGTGCACATACATTTGTGTCTGATGGGCCTGCTTAAACACAAACTGTGGAAAAAAGACAAGTCAATCAGTTTTTTGTGAGCTGTCTATTTCAGAAATCATGTCCTGAAACAACTGGTTGACATTTGCAGCCCAATCCTACCTCACGTTGAGCTTCAGTAGAATTAGAACCCCGCCCCATCTGAGTAGCTCAACAAACAAATCTTTTAAAAGAAAGAGAAATTAATACCAGCTGTTCCTGAAGAAACTGCAGACGATCTGAATTTAAGTATTTAAAAAATACGGTGCAGTGTCCCCCCACAAGCTTGGAGCACAGCAACCAAAGTCAGAACTAACTTTTAAATTAGGCCTGATGAATATAACATGGGTGAAGATTCAGCAACTGGATTGCTTTATTTTGTTTTTAGTTTTATTTTTTTTTATTTTGTTAATTTGTTCAGAAACTGATTTTGGTGGCCTGAAAAGGTAAATGCCATTGGCTCACAGAACCTGGAACTTGTGCTCAAACCCCATTGGGTCTAGATAATTGAGGCCTAGATCAGGGGTGGCTGTACACCTGTTACTCGACAGAGCAACCAACAAGCAACGATAAATCACCACTCACAGGGAGAGCCTCTGTCATGACATGTGTCCATCTGTTCCCGGCTTGTTACATCTTGCCACTCTACAACAAACTGGTGTGTTTGCAACATCTCTGACTGTGTCTCTGTGTCGGAGGGCCCTGAAAACGCAATGTGATGCGGGGACGGGCTGGTTTGAGCAGCCACACCTGACCTGGATCTCGGTAATTGGGACCAGAGTGGCTGCATCCCTGTTGCTTGTTGGTTGGTTTAACGAACAACAGGTATAAGCCCCATCCCCACACACACTCAAGAGTGGAGAGTGTGTCATGACACGTGTCTATCTGCTTCGGGCTAAATCCAACTGGCCCACTCTCTACAATAAACTGATGTCTACAACCCTGTCGTCTGTTTCTCTGTGCCGGAGGTCCCTGAAAACGCCACGTGGGTGGCGTAGGGTGGGCGGAACTACGACAGTGGTGCCTGAACAGGGACTCTCCGGCATTTTAGACAATGGACATTTTTGTTTGTCTAAGGTATGGGAACCCTGTTTCAGAGTCCTGGCATGTTTTTCTCTGCTTGGTGGGGGTTGGGAGCGAGGGGGGGTAAGCTTTGGGCAGGGATTCTCCCTCTGTCATGACATGTGTCCATGTGTTCCCAGCTTGTTACATCTTGCCCACTCAGTACAATGAAATGGTGTTCATGCAGCATATCCGCCTCTGTCTCTGTGTCGGAGGGCCCTGAAAACACCACTCGGATGGCGTGTGGCAGGCAGAACAGCAACAGTAGTGTTTTAACTGTACAAATTTGTCTTCAGTAGTAGGTACACATGAAAAATAAATAAAACAATGCACCGCAAAACATTTGGGAAATTGCGTAATATACACAGTACTACACAGGATTTCAACCAAATCCATAATCTCATCCAACAGTCAGATCCTCCCTCTTGTGGTCGTCGGATGAACTTTGTCTGGGTTTTATCAGGGAAAATGGGAGAGCTGTTTTTTTCCAGTACAACAGCGAGTAGTTTGCTCAGCTGGACATTTAGCATTTTCCATGAATCATAGTTTAAAACTCTCTTTATATAGTGTTTGCGAAATATGAAAAAACCCACAATTCACTCATATAAAAAGAGACTCCTTGATAGTGTATAAGGTGACACTTGGTTAACGTCATTAGTTTATATATGACTCATTTACTTAGTTTTAAGCACAGTTCCAATAAAAAAAACTTGACTGGCGTCACTTACAGTTGTACTGTCGGACCAAAGCTGGTCACAAGAATTGAAAAATTTGAAGGCATCCTGAAGCCTTGACCGCATGCAGAAATTCCGCAGCGCGTCATAGCTTTTCATAATGTGATTTTCCATAGCAATGAATGGACGTTTGCTGTCGTTTGTCGGCTTCGGTCTGAATCTGGCTTATGTGTTCAGTGTATGCGCACACTTTGGATGCACAAAAGTTAAAACTAAACTGTACACAGGGGATTAAAAATACTGTAAATCAATAGTGCAATACATAATCCAAAATAAGCAATGTACAATATGTGTTTTCTCTCAGGAGAGGAGGTTCAGAACCCCCAGAAGTCCATACCTCTGGGGATTGTAGTGTCGCTGCTCGTCTGCTTCCTGGCTTATTTCGGCGTGTCAGCAGCTCTGACCCTGATGATGCCGTACTATTTGCTCAGTGTCCACAGCCCGCTCCCCGTAGCCTTCACATACGTTGGTTGGGGTCCTGCAAAGTATGCTGTTGCCGTGGGCTCTCTCTGTGCACTATCCTCAAGGTATTGTTTAATCTGAGGCATCTCATAACATCCGACTTCTATTCTGTCAACGAAATGAGCCCTTGGGGGACCCACAATGTCCAGGCTCAACTTTTCTTGATAGCACCCTTGAAAGTTGTAAAAATGATTCAAATATTAATGGAACAAGGACACCACGGCTTAATTTAGCAAAACTATCTTGTACAGCTTTACCCCTAATTCTGATCACGCATCACAGCTTTGATATGACCTTTTATCAAGAGATTTCCATAACCCAAGAACGTAATTCCAAAGTTCATTCATAGATTTGTTCTTATTGCAGTGTTTAATAATTGAGGAAATAATGGAATGCAACAATAAAGATTATGCAAGTATTATGTGTTTTTCCCCCCATCCTTAGCCTCTTAGGATGCATTTTCCCAATGCCACGCGTTCTCTTTGCCATGGCCAGAGACGGTCTTCTCTTCAAACCACTCAGTAAAATGAGTGATAGACAGAGTCCAGTCACAGCTACTCTGGCTTCAGGCGTCGTAGCAGGTAACAGACGCCAACAATAATGAACTGTATTAGCTTTCCTGTATTTCCTTCAGTCAGTCGTGGTCCATTTTTAATACACTCTGTGGAGGACGTTTGTAAAAGAAAAACATATATTATTTGGAGGAGCTGTTGATCATGCAATGAGTATAACAGTACGGAAATGTTGATGACATGTCGAGTATGATTTATTGAACTGACGTCCAGAGGAAATTGGTTATGAGGCTCATTGTCTTTGCAGCTGTCATGGCCCTGTTGTTTGACCTGAAGGTGTTGGTTGACATGATGTCTATTGGAACTCTCTTTGCCTACACCCTTGTTGCGATATGTATTCTCATATTGAGGTAAGGCTCATGATCAGCACTGGGATAATTGAATGAGATTACTGTTCAAAAAAATATTTTTAACAGGGTGGAATTTTTGTCTTTAAAGAAAAGAAGGGCAGGATTTTGAGTGGTTTCAGTGGGCCTCATTGACAAATATCGGTAGAAATATTCTTACTTACAAAAAAGTTGGATGGGCAAAATCACCACTACATTCAAAGTTCTAGGATCCTTGAATTTACTCTGGGGCGAATTCACAAAAGTATTGGCGGCCGCTAAACCGCTGAAATAATTCACAAAGCACCTGCAAACGGCCCGTTTTGCAAACAAGATAAATAAAAACAGTGTGTTTTTATTTTAGATGTATTTATTTTCTTACATTTCCTTATTGAATGAAACAAAGAAAGTCCTGTGCGTGCCGCCTCCTCAGAGCCATTGATTCCCATTTTTCTCCTTCTCCCTGCCATTGTCCTGCCTACTGTGTTCTTGGTGCAAAGCCACCATTTATACTTTGCCACATGGATAATGTCATATCATTAGTGCAATATCTTTTGTGAATCGGACACTGAGACGAAGCAGATCGCGGGCACAATTGACGCTTAATTCATGGTGCTATTAGCGGTGCAATCCATTCCCTGTGAATTCGCCACTCTTTTAACCTTACACACGCCAAAAATGATTTAAATCATCTCCAAGCTTGTGTGATACTGGCATATTCAGCTTTATGGATATGTTTATGGACATAGCTGGAAGCACCTTAGAGAGACTCTGCATCTTAGAGATCACCAGGATCTGTTCACTGCGATCAATGGCTGATCACTCAGTTTCCGCTGGAAATAGAAGCCCTATATTTATTATTAATTATTACTATTTTCATTCTATTATTATATTTGTAATAACCTGGATCCTGAATAACAACTCAATCACTAGACCAATTGCCCCAAACTGAGACCACCATGCCCAAGTCCTTGCACGATCAACTTCCAGGCTACAAGCACCAAACAGCCTCCATTTATTTATTTATTGACTTACTTAAGTACATTTCATTTATTGTTATTTTTTAACCTGTGCTGTCAGCCTGCTGGAAAAACATAAACATCAGAAATCACAAACTATGTCTTTGACAAAACAGACTTTATTAAGTCCAGGAAAATTGGAACAGCAATTCGGCACGTGGCTTCTTCCTGGAATAGTTATGGCAGTAAATGAGGGCAGAAAGGAGAGGGGTGTAATCAGGAGGGTGATGGGGGTGCGTTCAAAGCAGGTGCTTGTGGTGTGTGTGTGCACCTGTGATGAGTGTGCCTGTATGTGTGTGTGTGTGTGTGTGTGTGTGTGTGTGTGTGTTTGTGTGATGTGTCCACCAGTGAGTGTATGGGACCTGTGTACGGGACTTGTCCCAGTTGGTTCTGGTGTACAAGGTCAGAATTATATCGTAGAGCCTCCAAGCAGCGGAAAAGGCCCCGAAGCCGTATAGACACAGGGCCATTTACTGACTCCTCAGCCGTATAGACACCCCACGACCACAGGGAAGCCCCAAACAGCCTCCACGTAATTCATAAAAAGGAAAATCTACTTTTATATCAATCCACTTCTTTTATTTCAGCCAAAGTGTGAACCCAAGGTGAAACGATGCCCTCTCTGTTACTGCAGCATAAACCTCCTGCACCAGACTGCTCTGTTCAACTCAGCAGCAACTCAGCAATCAACTTCTTTATAGGGAGAAATCGAGGCATGGTTTATGCTTATTTGAAGTTGTCAGCATGTGCCTGTCATTTTAGAATAGTTCAGATATATCAATGTACGCACGTGGGAAAGAACAAACGTGGCTGGTATGCAAGCGTCTTGAATCCGGTGCTGACTTTACGCATCCAGCTTTTTGCACACAAAGTAAGAACATTGCCGCACATGTTTGTTAATGAGGTCTTCTGTAGTTGCCATTGGCCTCCATTGGAAAACAATTTATAATTTCACACAAATAGATATCAAAAACATGATGTTGAGTACGGACTGACTTAAATTAAAAATTTAATCCATTAAATCATGCAAAGGAGTTAGAAATCTCCAAATAGTATTTAAATGCATATTTTCACCTCCCTAGGTACCAAGCAGATCTCCCCGTTAACTCAAGTTACAGCAAACTGGAAGAATTCACAGTATTCACCGCTATGTATCCTCCCTCGCAAGCCACTTCCCGCACCTCAAAAAATGTGTCAATATTGACAGTTTTGATGAGTAAGTGATCCTCTTCACACCATCATTTTGTTTTGTTTACAAGTGAAATCCAGGCCCCATAACACAAGTGTATCTTCTCTCCAGTCTTTCTAGTGGTCTTCCTGAGCATCGTGATCAGCAAGGCTGCAGACTCCCTGCTGGCCCAGGAGTGGTGGAGTCTTCTGTTGGTCACCGTGATCCTGGTGACACTAGTCTTCATCACCCTGATCATCTGGAGACAACCACAGAGTACGGCCAAAGCTGTTTTTATGGTATGTCCCTGACACATCTCCCCAAACTTCTCTCAATGGGCCACATTCACCAATACGTGAAAATAGTTTTTACTTTGTGTGCAAAAAAAGCTGGATGCAGAAAATGACGACCGCGCTCAAGGCGTGTGCGTACCAGCAACATTTGTTCTTATCCACGTGCATACAGTATGTTGACAGAGCGATTCTAACAGGACGGGGGCGTGCTCAAAACACCAAATTAGCATAAACCAAGCCTCGATTTCTCGATATAAGGAAGTTCCTGCTGCTGCTCAGAGATAAACAAAAAGGAAGAGTCGAGTCGTATAGCACAGCATCTAGTGCACCGAGTGGTGTAGGAGGTCTGCACCCAGCGGCCGGGACGCCGTGACCCCCCCCAGGTTCCCATTGAAATAAAATGGAGGTGGATTGATATAAACGTTGTTTTTTTTATATTCATAAATTGAATGGAGGCTGTTTGGTGCTTGTAGCCATGAAGCCGATACTCTAGCGACAGCCAGTAGAGTAAGCGAGGACTTAAGCTTGAATCCTAAAGTGGGGTAGCAAGTTGACAGTTGCTGAATGTGCAAGGTCTGTGAGGTATGTTTTTTACTAAAGCAGGGACCTAAAGAATTGTAGTCCATTTGTCATACAATGCAAACCACTGTTATATTTTTCATTTATTCAGGTTCCTTTTCTGCCTTTTCTTCCAATTATGAGTGTCTTTGTCAACGTTTATTTGATGGTTCAACTTGGACCAGACACGTGGATCCGCTATGCAGTTTGGATGGCAATGGGTATGTAAATATAGTCATTAGTCTGAAAAAATATATCATAATATCTTGTTTAATCAAAGACCTGTTAAATCAATACTTTGGCTATGTTCCTTTTCTTAAAACAGGCTTAACTGTGTACTTTTGCTATGGTGTTCAGCATAGTGTGCAAAAGCAAAGGCTTCAGAATGCACACAGTGAAAGCATGGCTACGGATATGGAGGAAGATTTTGATTCTCGGGACGTCTCCAGAGGGTCAGAGATGTGATGTGCCCCAATCGGAGGATGAGGAGGAGGAGGAGGAGGAGGATGACATAACGCAGACAAGAAAAGAGAATTCACAAACCATTTTGATTTTGGCTTAACACATCTCCCAAACAAACGCAGTATGTTTTTACATCTGTGAAAAAAATTACATCATTGTAAAGGATAAAAACATTTCTCATTTTTGACAGGGCACATTTGACACCTCACAACAAAGTTGTGTTGTTGCGTTGCCTTTGATGGATATCAGTCCAAACAATGACAATTGTTGACAAATGGGGGCCACTTACATTTCTCTTCAGCATTATAATACCAGTCGTGCATTATTTATATGTTGACGGCTTGTGCTGTAATTTTAGGTAAAATGCAGTCGGATGAATGGGCACGAACCCCATCACCATCTCAACTGTGATTCTTTTAATGGCATATATAATATGTCAATAAAAGAATAATAATATAATAATATGTAATAGCATTATTTTATTTTGACTATTTCAATGATTGATATGAAACAATATTTATGACACACGGAACCTGTTCAGAGGACAAAATTTAATCCTCACACAAAATGAATATGAATAGTTTGAGTTATGAGTTGACTACACATCATATAATAAACATGTTATTTTACTTGGTAGACTTTCCATTTATTGTTTATGTAAATTTAGGAGGTAGCTGAATAAAGATTGCAAGTCATTTAAATCATTAATGCTTCAGTGTATTGAAGTGTTTTATTTGTGAAATGCACAGTAAACCAGCGTCATTTCGAACATTGAAATTCCTGAGGTTTGGCAAGCAACAACGCCGAGTAGGCATCAAAAATATTGAATTACTAAAGAGTCACAAATGAGAAAAGAAAAAATAAACGTAACAGTAAAACACTAGAAGCAGTTTCAGAGACTGTAAATATGAGGAACATGGACAATAAGAATAGAGTGTTATTCTATGAGAAATAAAAAATGAAGGAGTGCCAATGATTATGTACATTAATTTGTGGGGATGGAAATTGAATGGACATAGGAAGTGACCAGAACATACATGGAGGTGACCATGTGATCAATGTGATCACTGAGATTAATGCTGCTGGTTAGGAAGCCTGATGGGCTGGGGGGAAAAACTGAGTCTGAGGGGAGTCAACAATTGTAAAGCTATTAACCATTGTTAAAGGGTAGGCCTGTTGTAGAGGTGGAAACCTTTTTGAATGTTGAACAATGCCTGTAAAGCCTGTGCTTTGTAATTAAACTGACAACAAAGAGAGAAGTAAGACCTTCGTCAGTTCATTTAATAGTGGCGCAAAGGATTTGATGTCCCAATTACCAACGTTCACTGCTGTAACCACAAAGATGTCCCCTTTCAATGAAGGGAAGTATTTTAAAAGGTTTCCCCTTTCCGTCCAATTGCAGGTAAAATGGTCTTGCAATAGACCTGGGTTTTAATCGACTCGACCTTTAAGAATCTTTATTTGTTACATGACACACCACACTACAACACATGCATATACTGTATATACACACACATGCTTTTTGGGTGGTGGCCGGTGAAATGTGGCCTCTGCATTTTTCCCATCCTGGCTTGTTCTTCCTCCTGGGGGCAGCCAGGAGCAGTGGACAGCATTTGTCGACGTGTCCGGGGACCTGGTACCAGGTGTCCATCGCTGGTCGGACGATGGTGATGTGTGCATGTTTTTGGTGGGGGACCTTACTGACGTTCGGTGGAGGAAACCCCATGTCAAATAATAAGCAGTGGCACACACAAAAGCAATTACAATAATAATAGCAATAACAATAACAAAACAAACGAGAGCTGCAAGCAGCTACGAGCGTGCTTTGCGCATGTCGGGGGTGCTGGAAGGATACCGCTCACCACAGCCTTGCACTTTCCCACTGCACCAAAAACCCGGTAACACCCGCTAATATCCCGCATTTGTCACCAGTGGGAAAGGAAAAATGCTGGTCCCAGTCCCGGGTCAATTGATCCTGCAATACACACAGGCTTTAATCTGCTCTACCTCCGATCGGTTCTGATGTGAACAGGATACCCGGGTTGACCCGCTAACTTTGGCCCCTTTATTTCAATGCGACGTGCGTTGAATTACAGACGATGCCTGTTTGGCTGCCTCATCAGACGCATTGTTTCCCAAGACTATATAATCATTTCCTTTTTTATGTGCCTGACACTTAACTATTGCCACTTGTTTTGGTAGTAACAATGATGTCCTCAGATCATTAATCTGGGTGTGATGGAGTATAGGTGTGCCGTCTGTTTCCTTAAACCCTCTTTGCTTCCAAACTGCTCCAAGCAGATGACACACGCCATGTGCATATGCTATGTCTGTGTAGATGTTCACTTTCTGTCTTTCACCTTTCTGACATGCAACTGTTGACGCCTTTAATTCTGCCAACTGTGCAGAGCATGGTTGCGGACGGGCCTCACTATGGACCGTGATGTACCGTGTGTACTGTGGCGACGCACCACAGCGAAAACTGCATGATCACCAGTGTGATCTTTAAAACATGATCCATCCACAAACAGCTCATCCTCCGCATCAGTCATTGGTGTAGACATCAAGTCAGGTATCAACTTAGTGTCAGTGAGCGAGTCTGCCACGCACTCATGTTATTAACGCGAGGTATTCGAGTAGCCTGGCATTAGTCAACGCAAACCTTTCTTGTTCTATAATTTCTGTCACCTCATAATGGGTGTAAATTGTTACAGGGTATCCCATGGTGATCATTGAAGCTTTATCATAAACATATTGGGTGGCCACCAATCCCTGGTAACAAGGAGGGTAGCCTTGGGCTACTCCATCCAATTTTGCACTATAGCAAGCTATTGGCCGTTTGCGACGTCCACTGCGTGTTTCCTGCATCAATATAGCTGAACCATAGCCTCTGTCCCGGTTTGCAACATAAAGGTGAAACTCTTGAGTGTAATCAGGATTTGCCAAAGCACTAGCGCCTTGCAATTTGCTGCTTAATGTTTTCAAAGGCTGCCTCTGCATCACTATTCCATACTAACTGAGCTTTCAACTCTGTCTGGCCTGCCCTTCTTATCAACTCTCTCAGTGGGGCTGTTTTAAGTGTGGTGTCTTTATTCCAATCTGAACTGAATCCCGACACTCCTAGAAACGTCATCATTTGTTTCACCGTCTGTGGTTTCAGGGCTTGACTGATTCCTTCCAATTGGCTTGGGGTTATTGCTTTTGTCTGATGAGCCATTGTGCGTCCTGGATAGTCTACCTCTGGCTGACAGTACTGGTCTTAGTTTAGTTTTGCATGCCGACTGTTATTTACATTCAAACTTTCATGGAGGAAACCCGACTGTGGCACCAAGAAAGCTGAAGAAGACAGTTGACCAGCTATGAAAAACATGCGGTCAGCAGCAGTGGTCATCAATAGTGCAGTGGGCAACACAAAAACAAAATTCCTCAGGGGGCTCCTGAGAGGAAAGCGCCAAAATTAAGCATGTGCATAGCTAAATAAGTGTGCGGTGTTGTTGGAGAGAGCAGCTCTTCTGCAGAATTGCTTGGCCTTCATGCTAC
>NC_137200.1:27236735-27406386 GCF_960531495.2 Zeus faber | reverse complement strand
CCAAATCGTTCTCTTAATATGTTTTTAATATTGTTTTTCCACAACAACAATAAGCCTGAGAATCTCAGCAGTCATCAAGCTACTAGAAGCCTGACTGGCTTTGATCAGTAACTTTTAATCAACTATCCATTGTCTCATGGTCAATTTGTGTCACCCAACTTCTAAAAATCACATGAATTATGAGTTAAGCTTTGAACTGCTCGTCTTACCTCTCGGCCCAGGGAGTATTCAAGCTAGGAGTCACGTCATCCTGCAGTCTGAAAAAATAGAGAGGTTATTGGCTTCCAATCAAGGTACACCTTTAATAAATATATATATATATTATATATATACATATATATATATATATAGAGAGAGAGAGAGGATTGGAGAGAGGAGAGAGATACACATGTTAAGTACCTCCAGTAGGTTTAAGAACCACTGGCATAGACAAAGGTAATGAAGCTGGTGATTCAGCTCCTTCTGTCTGGTCTTGGTGCTGGTCTTAGTCCAGATAATACATTTCCTCTGTTATCAAGGTTGACCTGGAGGCCACATCATTAATCCAAAGATTTAACTTATGCCTTTACTTAGACCCTGGACTTGGAGTTCTTCATCATGAAGAGAAAATTAATTGACCCCCACCCCAACAAACATTTATCATTGCTGTAATTACAACATAATCAATACTGTTCAATTTTTTTTTCAGTCAGAAAAAACACGGCTTCAGGTCATAAGACATTAAAAGCAGGATAATTATGATTACTGTACACAAGTAGATTTTCCTTCATTAGAAATTGCAACAGAACTTTGTATTTCGCATTCTATGTATTTTTTTATAGTCAACATTAAAAATCCACCAAATATAATAAAGTGTAATATGGAATTGCCATATTCACGATACAATATTAAATGCATCTCAGGACATGGCATTTTATCGGAATCGTGTTATTTTCACTGCACTTGGATTTCACTGTATTAACACACCGTTCTGTGGAACACTTGATTCTGATTTAGTCAAATGCGGCAATCAACTTGTCAGTTATCTATAAATAATGACCTCTGATCTATTAATAATTATCTCAAATATATTGATGATGATTTCTGATCTGTTGACCATGGCTTACTTTTGCCAGGGGCAACCACTTTCACCTCCCTGTATCACAATGACGTCGGTTGCTCCCGCCATAGCACTGTCTAGTAGCGCCATCTTTTGACCCTATGTGGAAACGCAAGATTTCAGGAGATGATTAATGACAGTAACTGGGTTAATAATATGTACAACCTCTTCAGGGTCATACAAGGCCTCTCCTCTTTGGGTTGGAGTCATGATCAGCCTGTCAGGGTTTACTTTGTGATAACGACCGGCTGTACGTACATTATCCCTTACTTATTCAATTGAAAGGGAGCTGTGAATTCCCATCTCTACTCGATGCAATGCATTGATATCCTGTATTCCATCTCCGCAGTGAACCTTAATGATCCCTAATATCCTGAATCAGAGAAGTTGTGTTCATGCACGCCATTGGTCCAAAGTGTTAAGAGCTGGATGTACGTGCAGCTCAGTGTGTCCTCTGTCTGTTTTCTCCACAGAGCATGAAGCCAGAGCTGAGCTACTTGGCACACAACCTGGTGGAGAGGACAAGTACAGAGTGGAGACCTGCTGTGTTATTGGTAAGTGCTCCGCTCAAAACGTTCCATGATATCACTTATTTATCCTATTTCATTTAATTGATTGCAAAATGGCTATTTTTTCCCCATACAATTCCACAACTTTTCTTTACATTTTACTTTGACATGTGCACAAGTATTTTGTGCACTTGGGTTTTGATTGTCCCTATCATCAATTTGTTTGTTAATGTGATCATAGAATATTGTGATTGTCCATCTTATTAAATACATATTAAAAAACATTTTGTGAGAATGAGCATGATTGATGATCCAACTGTGTAGCAATATGTACTGGAACCCCTTCTACCAAATCAAGTTTCAACCTTGCTCTGCCGGCCTGCTTCCAGGAATTGGAATTTAAATCTGCTAGACTGTCAGTGGTGAAATCCTATTGTTATGTTTTAAAGACGCTGATTGTTTGTCTATCTTGGCATTAGGTAATTATTACAGCTTACGCACCCAGCATGAAAAGGCAGCCTTGTACTTCCAGCGCGCCCTCAAACTCAACCCTCGCTGTTTGGGTGCCTGGACTCTCATGGGCCATGAATACATGGAGATGAAGAACACCTCGGCCGCCATCCAAGCCTACAGGTCAGACTCTGTTCTGCTCATCAGAAGGCCAAACCCTCAAAGAGGAGCTCTGTGGAATTTGTCAATGTGGTTGATTGTGAATTTGCATTATCAGCAGGAATGTTATTGGCAAGTTGCCACTGTTCTGTACATGTGCTGTTTATTTCAGCTGTTGTTCTAATTATTAGTATTGATCACTTGTCATGTTGCATGTTTACATGCAACATGACAAGTGACAATACATGCATAATTTGATCTATACGCATGCTAAAGAAGTACTTGATTTGTAAAGTGGTAATTTTCTTACATCAGACACGCTATTGTGGTGAACAACAGAGACTATCGTGCTTGGTATGGCCTTGTCCAGACTTATGAGATCCGCAAACCAATGTCATGTTAGTGGACGAGAGCATGGCTGCAGGCCGGCAACGGTACACAGCATTTGCTGTCAAAATTAAAACATTTTATCTTTTGCCGTCTTCCATGCCAGAATTACAGCGGGATGTTACGTAGCTACCTAACGGACATTAGAGAAAGCAAGAGCAACATGGCAGATCAATTCTGGTGCAGATATGGACAACAAGAGGCTAATAATATTGGTGCAAAACACCTGGAGTTATATGATGAAGCTTGTTTTGTTTTGCTGTTGTACCTCTCCCTCGCTACAGGTTTTCCCCTCCCCCCGTGCCGTTCAGAAAGTGTTGTTATCCCGTCCCCATCTACTGTGTTCCATCTGAACGCCGTATTGGCTTTGTGCTCAAGATTATTTACAACAGAATAAATATGCTGAGGCTTTATTATAATAGTCAACATTCTGACACCCCCATGGTGTATTTATTCACGCCAAATAACTCACTTGCCACTTATGACAAACTAAACATTACATGGAGGTTCCAGGAATGGATCTCACATTGTTTATTTTTCTTTTTTTTTCATTACATTTTCAATGTACAATGCTTCTACTTTGTTACGAAATCCAATGAAAAAATAGCAATGAAAGTTTGAAGCAGGTTTGACAGGTTACTGTGAAACACATGGTTCATCACATCCTCACTTATAGTCGCGTGGAGCTACATTGTTTTTATTCTGACAATATACCAGTGTTACTTTGAGGTAAATTTAACAATTTACTCTATGTCTGTCTGTCTGTCTGTCTGTCTGTCTGTCTGTGTGAAAAAAAATAAAAATAAAAAAAATAAATAATAATAATAATAATAATAATAATAATGATAATAATAATAATAATAATAATAATAATAATAATAATAATAATAATAATAATAATAATGATAATAATGATAATAATAATAATAAAAAATATAAAAAAAGCCACAGATCTATTCTCCCAACAGAATGCCTGGAGCAGCATGGTCTGCTTGGGCCCCTGATGTCTTTGAATCCTAGACACCCCCCTGCCGCTGACCATGTGCCTCCCTTCAAGGCCACAATTTACTCATCATCTCATGCCTACAGCACTTCCAGTGTGATAACAGTGTGCACCATATCACAAAGCAAAAGTCGTCTCAAACTGGTTTCATGAACATGACAATGAGTTCAATGTTCTTCAGCGTCTTTCCCAGTCAAACCGCATGTGATCATAGGTTGCAAATCACATCTGATTTTGCTTCTCGTTTGGATTCTAAATCTTGCCCATGGATTGACTTTTCTCCAAGATAGACCGTCTTTCATTTGTTTTTCCAAAATGTTAATTGTTTTTATGTCATAAGCAAGTTCAAGTCCAGAGAAAAAAGAACTGTGGATCTGCCATTCATGACCCATAGGAGGCCTAATCTAAGAGACGATAAATTCAAAGTTAAACACGTTCCATGAAACGTGATTTTCATCCTAGTCATTTTGAAAGAACATTTTTGACCGAGGATTTTCGAATGGATTGCTATGATCCTCTCTTTTCAAGAAGTGGCACATACATCTGAAATGTAACAATGTGTCAAAAATGTTCTGTGTACCTGAAGCAGTGACTGTGGAAGACAGATTGAAATAATTTATCCCCTAAAATACTGAGTTTAAGAACCATCCGAACACACTGCACTGAACAACTCAGGAGGTAAGGATCAACTGCTTAGAGCTTCCAGCGACGATGGTGCCATGCTTAAACTCTTATCATCTCTTATTATGTCAGTCTTAAAAACAGTCTTTTTTTTCATTTTTCAAATGTGGATAACTCCTTTTTTGAATTTGTATTTTTAGCTAATGAAAACACAAAATAATAATAATATTAATAATAATTTAACAATGCATTTCACAAGGATAGGTTTGGTAAAAGGGTATTTCCATTTATTTCTTTGTCTTAATCTTTGTGCAAGTAATTTGGACAAATCAGCATGATTTCAACAAAGCTCATGTATCAATAAAATATTTTATATGACTAAATACTTAGAGTAGTTTTAAAGACTCCTTGTTCTTTCAAATTCACTATGATGCTATAATGACACAATAAATATGTTAAGTAACAAATAAGACCAATATGTTTTCTACAATAAGAGCCGTGAGGATTTTATATCATAAGCATGTTGTGTCAGTGTTACAGGTGAAGTGGTAAAGAATCATTGTATTGCTTTTGGGAATTTTCAAGTGTGTAAAAGTGACTGTACTCAGACTGTTGAGCGGTTTTGGGTTTTCAGCTTCACTGTCACAGGGTCACAGCTGTCACAACCACTGAGCACCGAGTGTGTCCCAGCTCCAAAATGTTTGGAATCCTGGGGTCTTCTACTCGCTGTGATTTTTTTGAATAGACCTTGTATTGTCTTTTATTTGGTTTACCACTTTTTAGCTACTAGAGGGGAACCTATGTCGAATATAGGTTTTATCTAAATACTTTGATTATGAACGCCTTTGCGTGTATTTTTGGCTGTAATTATAAGATGAACCCTCTCAAATGCCAGCTGACATGGCCCGTCCACTGGACCGGGTCTGACAGCCTCTGGGTGAGGTCTGTTAGGGGACTGGTCAGAGCTGAAAAGTTTGGGGGGAAAAAGCATCAGTATTAGCCTGTCATCCCCAAAAATGTCCTCCTCATGGACTCCAGGACGACCCCCACCTGCTCCATACAGTATGATGCTGCCAACTGTCCCTGTGGATAATAACATAATAATAACTGAAGTGTGAGAAACTGGTAGAACCCGTAGAGTTGAAAAGGCTGGTTTTTTTCCTTAGACTCTGGAGACAAGGGAATCTGCCAGTAGACATTGGTCAAATACAGTGCTGAGAAAAAGCGGGCAGTGCCAAGTCGGTCCAGGGGTTGGTCAACCCGCGGCATCGGATAGACATTCAACTTGGACACTTCATTCCCTCTGCACCAGTCCACACAGAACCGTATAGACCAGGGGTGCCCACTCTTTTTCGGCTTGCGAGCTACTTTTAAAATGACCAGGTCAAAATGATCTACCTTCATTAAAAAATGCTAAATATATTTATTTATATGTATATACTAAGTATACTTCATATATAAATATATGTTGGCGTACCTTGCATCCCTGCATGAACACTTACGGCATAATAGTATTAAATACATTCATGGTCACTACCTTACTCTGATGACTTGCACTGAATGGAGCTGGCCAGGGTTGCATAGGCCAGACAGTAGCTACTGGTAGCCAGCCTCAAGCAGCTTCCAAATGATCATCCGTCATGGTGGAACGCTATTTCGACTCAATAATCTTCATGTGGGAAAAGGCTGACTCACATAAATAAGTAGAGCGGAATAATGCAGTCAAGGAGGTGGCACATTTCCTCATGTTTGGGTACTTTTCCTCTGTGAGTAAGTTCCAAAATGGTCCATGAGCCCTTGACTTGAGCTGAATTTCAGCCTGTAGTGTCAACATCTCATCCTCCACTGCAGACGAGTTCAGGTGGAACAGTTTTGCAATTTTTGATTCGAGTGAATCAACCTCAATATCTTCCCTAAATAGGAAGCACATAAATGTAGCGATTGGCTTGAGTAAAGCACCTTGAAACCTGACAGACAGTTTTCAATCTGCTCTCTGTAGCGCGCACTGTCGGGGCGCTCCTCGCACCCCCCCCCCCCTCCCTGCCTTCCCTTGGGTCTCCAGCTTTGATGCAAGGTTTTGAAAGTTCCCCAAATCATGGCGCTGCAGCTTTGAGGACCGAAGTTGCACTACTGAACTGAACTGATCATGTTGAGCACTGTTTTGTCTTTTCCTTGCAGATTTTATTTTTATTTATTTATTTATTTTCGAATGGCATGCGATCTACCCGCACTACCTTCGCGATCGACCGGTAGATCGCGATCGACGTATTGGGCACCCCTGGTATAGACCCATCAGGCTATTTATTCCAGCACAATGGGGCTACATCAGTTGCGCACTCCTCAATCACTCCCAAACATGGCCTTGATTTGCCTGCACCAGCTGTCCTTTGTGATCAGGCAGGGGATAGGGCCGTAAATGTACCCTTACCCCTGGGGACGTTTCGATCTTAAAACCGCCATTGCAAATCGGCAACCTCTTCTCTCTGGCCCGGTGAGAGATGGATTGATTCGACTTGAGGACATCTGGTCCCAACTCACCTCTCTCCACTACAGTTGTAACCAGAGAGACAGTGGCTGCCTCCCTCCATGCTTTTAGGAGGTTGAGGTGGTGAATTTGGGTAGCCCCCCCCGTCTAAGCGTACAACCTCATAATCAATATCCGCCACTCGCTGTGTGACCACGAAGGGCCCTTGCCACTTGGTGAGTAATTTGAGCTAGACGTGACGCATGTACAAACTTATAAACGATGTTCTTCAGAATTTTATTGAACCCTTCCACCAGCCAATCTGTCTGCGGATGGTACGCTCCGGTCCGAATAGAGCGAAGACCCAACACAGTACAGTTCCCTGAGTGTGCATGACATAAATTAAGTGCCTTGATCAGTCAAAATCTCTTTCCGGATTCTAACTCGGGAGATATCATGAAACAGAGCCTGCGCAACGCTCTTTGCCAGATACTACACAGGGGAACCGCTTCGGATACCGTGTTGCATAATCCACCAGGACTAACACAAAGCGGTATCCCCGTGCACTTCAGTCTAATGGCCTGATGAGGACCATCATTCTTACGAAGTTGACCTCAACTAAGGGGAGGGGGTGCACTCCCGTTTTTGGGGTGGCCTGCGGCAGAACGCACGCCACCATCGCACATCTGCACGAAACCCCAGCCAATTGAAATGGCCCGTTGTCCGGTTCAGTGTTTTGTGGTAACCCAGGTGACCGGTAATAGGACTGTGATGAGCCGCCTGGAAAAAACATTTCCTGACAGCTTTTCGGCACAAGTCATTGCGTAACCTCCTCCTCTGTTTGAGTGTCACGACTCCACTCACAGTTTATCCTGGAGTACGAAGAAGTATGGGTGAGTGGGAGCTGTGCCAGTGGACAGCAGATAACCATCCATTTTCATCACCTGGTCAAATACTAAGCGCAGGGTGTCATCATGCAACTGTTGGAGCTGGAAATCTGCCATGGGGCTGACCTTGGGAGCCTGTGTGCTCAGGCCGGCACTGGACCCAGGCCGCGGTTTTGGGTGGCAGGATGGTGATCAGCTGTTCCAAGGCAATGGTCCTCACCACGTTCTCCGCCGATAGGGTTTCCAACTGGAGCCAATGACATCCAGCGTTTGTCCATAAGGAGTAAGTCTTGAGAGGAAACCTACTGAAATTCACGGGCCCCAAACACACCTTTTCAGGTGTGTAACAGTCAATGTGCCGGGGTCAGGACCCAGCCTCACTGTGAGAGAGACTAAACAGAGATGAGACACACACCACAGCTGTGTCTGTGCTGCTGGTTCAGCCACTGCAAACAACAATCCACTCCCCCACCACAGTTTGTTTGTTTTTCCTTGTTGCTCCAAACATTAATCTTATTTTATTATTTTCAGGATGTCTGGTGTCATTGTACCGTTCCTGCAAAGCTTGTCTAGAAGAAAACCTCTGGAACCTGAGGGAGAAGAGTCACACTTTCGCCGATGTCTCACCACCCTGGACTTGGTGGCCCTTGGGGTGGGCAGCACGCTGGGAGCGGGCGTGTATGTGCTGTCAGGAGAGGTGGCCCGGACTGTGGCTGGGCCCAGCATCATTCTGTCTCTTCTGGTGGCGGCGATAGCCTCCATGTTTGCTGGACTGTGTTACGCTGAATTTGGAGCTCGCGTTCCCAAGACCGGGTCTGCCTACCTGTATAGCTATGTGACTGTGGGGGAGATCTGGGCCTTTATCACTGGTTGGAACCTGTTGCTGTCTTATGTCATAGGTAAAGAAACGCAGCTGAAAGAAAGCTGTCTGGGGTGGGTGTATAGGGTATACACTATAATTATAAACTATTCTATGTATTTTCCAAGTTTTCTAAATGTTCTTATATTTACTTAATACTTGCTGCTCTTATGTTTATATTTGTGAATTCACAAAGCACCTACAAACGGCGAAATACACCCCAACCCTAACCCTAACCCCTTATGCATTTGGGCTTTCCCCGTTTTCCAAACAAGATAAATAAAAACAGTGTTTTTATTTTAGATGTATTTATTTTCTTACATTTCATCATTGAACGAAACAAAGAAAGTTCTGTGCGTGCCGCGTCCTCAGAGCCATTGATTCCCATTTTTCTCCTTCTCCCTGCCATTGTCCTGCCTACTGTGTTCTTGGTGCAAAGCCAACATTTATACTTTGCCACATGGATAATTGCGATCACATGCAAAACCAGGGCAAATCGCATTCAGTAGCAAAACCTTGTGGGCATGTTGTGCGCTGTCATGTCATTAGTGCAATATCTTTTGTGAATCGGAACCTGAGACAAAGCAGATCGCGGGCACAATTGATGCTCAATTCATGGTGCTATTAGCGGTGCAATCCATTCCTTGTGAATTCGCCCCTCTGTTAACCTTACACACGCCAAAAATGATTTAAATCATCTCCAAGCTTGTGTGATACTGGCATATTAAGCTTTATGGATATGTTTATTGACATAGCTGGAAGCACCTTAGAGAGACTCTGCATCTTAGAGATCGCCAGGATCTGTTCACTGAGAGCGATCAATGGCTGATCACTCGGTTTCCGCTGGAAAGAGAAGCCCTTTATTTATTATTAATTATTCCTATTTTCATTCTATTATTATATATGTAATAACCTGGATCCTGAATAACAACTCAATCACTAGACCAAATGCCCCAAACTGAGACCACCATGTGCAAGTGCTTGCGCCAGCAACTTCCGGGCTACAAGCACCAAACAGACTCCATTTATTTATTTATTTACTTACTTACGCACATTTCATTCATTGTTATTATTTTTTAACCTGTGCTGTCAGCCTGTTGGGCATACAACACAGAGTATTTGTACAGTATGCTATTGCATCTAAGACAGATTTCTGAAGTCTATAAACAACTAATCATCATTACTACTGAAAGAGAGGTAAAATCACCACGTGTAAGACAAATAAACATAGAACCACACAACTACATGTACCTGGAAAAACATTAACATCAGAAATCCCAAACTATGTCTTTGACAAAACAGACTTAATTAAGTCCAGGAAAATTGGAACAGCAATTCGGCACGTGGCTTCTTCCTGGAATAGTTATGGCAGTAAATGAGGGAGGAAAGGAGAGGGGTGTAATCAGGAGGGTGTTGGGGGTGCGTTCAAAGCAGGTGCTTGTGAGGTGTGTGTGCACCTCCAAATAGTATTTAAATGCATATTTTCACCTCCCTAGGTACCAAGCAGATCTCCCCGTTAACTTAAGTTACAGCAAACTGGAAGAATTCACAGTATTCACTGCTATGTATCCTCCCTTGCAAGCCACTTCCCGCACCTCAAAAAATGTGTCAATATTGACAGTTTTGATGAGTAAGTGATCCTCTTCACACCATAATTTTGTTCTGTTTACAAGTGAAATCCAGGCCCCATAACACAAGTGTATCTTCTCTCCAGTCTTTCTAGTGGTCTTCCTGAGCATCTTGATCAGCAAGGCTGCAGACTCCCTGCTGGCCCAGGAGTGGTGGAGTCTTCTGTTTGTCACTGTGATCCTGGTGACACTAGTCTTCATCACCATGATCATCTGGAGACAACCACAGAGTACGGCCAAAGCTGCTTTCATGGTATGTCCCTGACACATCTCCCCAAACTTCTCTTATTGGCCACATTCAACAATACATGAAAATATTTTTTACATTGTGGGCAAAAAAAGCTCGATGCGGAAAATGACGACCGCGCTCAAGGCGTGTGCGTACCAGCAACATTTGTTCTTATAAACGTGCATACAGTATGTTGACAGAGCGATTCTAACAGGACGGGGGCGTGCTCAAAACACCAAATTAGCATAAACCAAGATTTCTCGATATGAGGAAGTTCCTGCTGCCGCTCAGAGATAAACAAAAAGGAAGAGTCGAGTCGTATAGCACAGCATCTAGTGCATCGAGTGGTGTAGGAGGTCTGCAGCCAGCGGCCGGGACGCCGTGATAAAAATGTTGTTTGTTTTATATTCATAAATTGAATGGAGGCTGTTTGGTGCTTGTAGCCATGAAGCCGATACTCTAGCAACAGTCGGTAGAGTAAGCGAGGACTTAAGCTTGAATCCTAAAGAATTGTAGTGCATTTTGTCATACAATGCAAACCACTGTTATATTTTTCATTTCATTTATTCAGGTTCCTCAGGTTTCCTTTTCTTCCAATTATGAGTGTCTTTGTCAACGTTTATTTGATGGTTCAACTTGGACCAGACACGTGGATCCGCTATGCAGTTTGGATGGCAATGGGTATGTAAATATAGTCATTAGTCTGAAAAAATATATCATAATATCTTGTTTAATCAAATACGTGTTAAATCAATACTTTGGCTATGTTCCTTTTCTTAAAACAGGCTTAACTGTGTACTTTTGCTATGGTGTTCAGCATAGTGTGCAAAAGCAAAGGCTTCAGAATGCACACTCCGAAGTCAACATTGAAAGCATCCCTACAGATATGGAGGAAGATTTTGATCCTCGGGACGTCTCCAGAGGGTCAGAGATGAGATGTGCCCCAATCGGAGGATGAGGAGGAGGAAATTATTTCATTGTAAAGGACAAAAATATTTCTCATTTTTGACAGGGCACATTTGACACCTCAAAACAAAGTTGCGTTGTGTTGTTGTGTTGCCTTTGACGGATATCAGCCCAAACAATGACAATAAATGAAGGCCACTTACATTTCTCTTCAGCATTATAATACCAGTCGTGCATTATTTATATGTTGACGGCTTGTGCTGTAATTTTAGGTAAAAAGCAGTCGGATGAATGGGCACAAACCCCATCACCATCTCAACTGTGATTCTTTTAATGGCATATATAATATGTCAATAAAACAATAATAATTTAATAATATGTAATAGCATTATTTTATTTTGACTATTTCAATGATTGATATGAAACAATATTTATGACACACGGAACCTATTCAGAGGACAAAATTTAATCCTCACACAAAATGAATAAAAAAGTGTTTTATTTGTAAAATGCACAGTAAACCAGCGTCATTTTGAACATTGAAATTCCTGAGGTTTGGCAAGCAACAACGCCGAGTAGGCATAAAAATTATTGAATTACTAAAGAGTCACAAATGAGAAAAGCAAAAATATACGTAACTGTAAAACACTAGCAGCAGTTTCAGGGACTGTAAATATGAGGAACAAGGACCATAAGAATAGAGTGTTATTCTATGAAGATAAAAAATGTAGGAATGCCAATGATTATGTACATCAAATTGTGGGGATGGAAATTGAATGGACATAGGAATTGACCAGAACATACATGGAGGTGACTTTTTCGATCAATGTGATCACTGAGATTAATGCTGCTGGTTAGGAAGCCTGATGGGCTGGGGGGAAAAACTGTGAGTCTGAGGGGAGTCAACTTTTGTAAAGCTATTAACCATTGTTAAAGGGTAGGCCTGTTGTAGAGGCGGAAACCTTTTTGAATGTTGAACAATGCCTGTAAAGCCTGTGCTTTGTAATTAAACTGACAACAAAGAGAGAAGTCGGACCTTCGTCAGTTCATTTAATAGTGGCGCAAAGGATTTGATGTCCCAATTACCAACGTTCACTGCTGTAACGACAAAGATGTCCCCTTTCAATGAAGGGAAGTATTTTAAAAGGTTTCCCCTTTCCGTCCAATTGCAGGTAAAATGGTCTTGCAATAGAGCTGGGTTTTAATCAACTCCACCTCTGATGTGAACAGAACACCTGAGGCGACCCGCTCATTTACGCGCCTTTACCCTCTGCGATGCGATGCGTGTGGAAATTCCGGACTTTGGGGCATATATAGACAGGAATATCCGTATATCATCCAATGATTTTATTTCCCATTTCGAATCCAAAATAAAAAATAAGTTATTGTCTTTTTTCCGCACGGGGGACCATGAAATGTTGTGTGTGGGGATCGCAACGTGTGCAGCAACAGTACTACCACTGAGCCACCCTCCTTCCTTTCCCTCTATTGTGTTTATTAACAACTTACGCTTTAAAACTGAATCAAGTTGTGGCAGTTCTTCCTGCCACACAAGGGGTATTTTCAGGGCCCTCTGGCACAAAGACGCAAAAGACGATGGGTTGTAGACATCAGTTTATGTAGAGAGGAGGCTAGGTGGAATTAGCCAGGAGCAGATAGAACATGTCATTACAGGGCTCCTCTCCCAAGTGAGTGTGTGGATGGGTTTTAACCTGTTGCCAACCAACAAGCAACAGGCATGCAGCCACCCTGACCCAATCACCTAGATCCAGGTCAGGTGTGGCTGCTCAGACCATCCCATCCCCGCACCACACAAGTAATTTAACATCCACTCAGAGTGTAATCACGCTCCATGATGTACTGTGTGTTTCCCGTAATGCCCCTCCCCTTGCTGGGCGCGTCTAACCCTATTGGCTGACTCATTCCCAGGACCAGATGCTAGTGGAGCTCCACAACAGACTGGAGCTGGTCAAGGCCGATCTGATCCAAGCTTCTTGGCCCAAGCAGTGCTACAGCACTGCCCACAGCAAAAAACCCGCCTCTGAAGAAACGCATGCCGTTTCATCCTGTCCTCCCCACCAATTCAATATAATTTTATTTGCTAAATAATAGCCTTGTTTAATTTAAATGTGTTCATCTTGACTGAGCTTGTTCGGTTCTTAACTATTCCCTGTTCTGTAGAGCAGCGGTCACCAAGCAGCTGTCTTTTCTGCACCACGGACGGGTTTCAAGCAAGACAATTATCCACGGACTGGTCACCACGCACATAATAAAAAATTATCGGGTTTTTTTTCTAGAAATAAAGAAATTAAATAAAATATAAATACAGAGAATGTCTTTAACAAGAAAAAATACTTTATTGCCAAATATTTTTTTACTTTTTATATTATCAGTTGATTTAAAAAAAAAACCACATTTCACTTTTTTATGCCAGCACTGTACAACTCACCATAATGCAGAATCAGTGGGAGCCCTGAGCTTGTTTCCCTGCAACAAGCCGGTCCCATCCAGGTGTGATGGACGACGGTGACACCGGAAGTGTGTTCCTTATGTCCAGTCTACTCCGTCATTTTGTTTTGGTTGCTGTCACTGCAGAAAACTCAGTTTCACAAAGATAGGGCGTTGGGAAATGTAAGCAGGGCTTTCAGTGCTTTGTAGCCATCTCAGGATGGTCCGCCTTGATTTTAATCCAGATCGCGGGAGATTTGAAGACCACCGTCATTTGCGATCCCAAGCAGCTGATCTTCCACCAGCAAGGAGGAGGTCGAGTGACGTGGCATGTTCACCATGGGTCGCAGATACATTCCTTCCCCATCTGTGGGTCCTTCGCGTTTGGGAAGTAACGCTCAAACCTGAAGGCCCAGGCTCAGTCTCTCCCAAAATCCCCGCTAATGTTTGAAACATGTCAGATATCCCTTTGTCCACTCGCCGTCCCCAAAATGCCCGTTCGGCTTTGAATGCAGCTACTTTGTCTGCCAACTTGAAGACAGTTGTCCTTCTCTCCTGAGGTGACAGATTTAGTTCGTTGAGCAGGTTGAATATGTCACACAAATAAGCAAGCTTTACGACCCGCTCCGTGCTCGTGAAATGTGCTGCCAGTGGTGACGTTTTCTCTCAAA
This sequence comes from Zeus faber, assembly GCF_960531495.2. Lineage (NCBI taxonomy): Eukaryota > Metazoa > Chordata > Actinopteri > Zeiformes > Zeidae > Zeus > Zeus faber. Next base: position 27,392,066 of record NC_137200.1, on the reverse strand, counting down.
GAAACCTCTGGAGCGGCTCACGTAGCTCAAAAACCCTGGCCAGCGATCTACCCTGAGAGAGCCACCTAACTTCTGTGTACAGGAGAAGACGCTTGGGCTCTGCGTCCATCTCCTCACAAAGCTCCTCGAAAAGACGCGAGTTAAGGGCTTGTACTTTGATGTGGTGAATAACTTTGATGACATCATTCGAAACGCTGTTAGTTGTTCAGGTGACATTTTTCGGCTCGCCAGCACTTCTCTGACCGACACAATGCGTAGCCTCAAACATCCAGATGCGATAGTGATGACCAGCGAAACCAGAAAGCCGTCCGGTCATGGCAGCAGCCCTGTCCGTGCACACACCGACAGCAAAGGACCGGTCTAGTTTTCCAGATATGTAATCATTCAAAGACTTGAGTAGTTCTGCAGCCGTGGTGTTGGTTGGCAACAATAATGCACATAACACATCCTCATGCACATCCTCCTGAGTAAATATCTCGCACAAAAACGAGCGTTATTGCCTTGTTCTCAACATCGGTAGACGCGTCAACCTGGAACACATAGCATGGTGAATCATTAATCCTCCCCAATAATTGTTCCTCAATGTCCTCTGCTATTTCATAAATTTGTCTAGTTATGGTGCTGGTCGAAAGAGGAACCTGTGCTATCTTTTGAACTGCAGCCTCTCCTAAAGGTTCACAGCAAATGTCCTTGGCGGCAGGCAGGATCGATTCTTCACCAATAGTGAAAGGCTTCTTCACCTTAACCATACGGTCGGCCACTAAGTATGATGCTCTCAGTGCCGCTGCATTTGTTGATGTACCGGCCTTCAACAATTGCTTCTGACCCTCGTGTTCATGTTTTTTTTGTCGTTCAAAAAGAACTCCAGAGGCTTGTCTTTCAATACAGGGTGTTTGGTCTCCACGTGGCCCTGCAGTTTTGAAGGCTTCACGGCCTCGTTGGGCGGCCGGTCACCACACGTTAAACAGAGTGGGTTCGGAGAATGTGAATCACCTGTTGCGATGAAGCGCATTCAAGTAGGACTCTTGGTATTTATCCTAAACTCAGGTTTCTTTTTGTTTGCACTTTTGGAGTCCTCTTCTGTCTCATCATGGGGTCTTTCCCTCTTTTCAAAGCTCTCCAGAGACAACCGGGCATGAAAACTGACAGTCAAGTGTGGGAAACAGGCACAGACGGAAGTGACGGGTAGACCATCTAGTCATTCTTCAAGATAAAACAGCTTGCAGAATCTGATAGTCAAAACCGAAATTTAAAAAAATAATAAGTTTTTATTCTTTCTGTGCGGCCCGGTACAGGTCCGCACCGCGTAGAGGACCGCTGCTGTAGAGTTAAACTTTAAAGCCAAAGCACCTTTCATTCACATGGAAATAATGAGTTTCTGCTCACTAATACAGTGTGTTTATACTGATTTATATACATTTTTACATGGTTTCAAATGTGAGTCATGAGGGAGTAGAAGTGAAAACATCAAACGGTTTTATTCCGCTGGGTACATTTCTGTGCTGAAGCCAGACGTCCTCAGCCTGGGGTTGGGCACCCAGGAAGGAGGAGCTTCAAGAATCTTTATAATTTCACCAATTTCGACTCTTGCAGCCTTTATTATTCACCACATAATTTTGCAACTACACAAATACATGCTAGAAAACCAAAAATAATTCCTAATTCGGTTTATATATATTTTTTTAAGTTAAGCATGTTTGAAAACGGAAAGCGGGGAGAATAAGGCTCTGGTGAGCCCAGTGAGGAGCATCAGGGTGTCAAGGAGGACAGGTTGAGTGGAGATAGCCTTCTGGGAGTGTTGTTGTTAGAGAGGGGACCAAACAGCTCTGGGGACAGCATGTCCCCCTGGTCTCTGACATGAGAGATCTGCCTGAGCAGCGCCTTGCCTTCCTCACGAGCCTGTGGACCAAGACAACGCTGGGCTGTTAGCGTCCCACTGCTACAGTTCATCGGCCAGAGTGTTACTGAAGCCAGCGGCGAGTAAACGTGGCAGCACTTACGTCGTTGTAGTCACAGCAGCGCTGAGCGCAGAGCGAGGCCTCGTCATATTGACGGTTTCGGAAGTAATACTGACCAAGGTAGCGCAGGGCCGTGCTCACCTCGGCGTGCTGAAGCTGCTCCTGTGGTGACGAAAGAAACCGTTTGAGATATTTCACCCCAGATAGAATGTTTTTACAAAATTACTATTGGCAAAGTTATTGGACGTACATGAGTCTGTTTTTCTAAAGGCATTTGTCGAATATTATCGTTCAGATTATTTTATTTCCGCAAATCTCGTTCCAGGCAGGTGGATAATAGCCAGCGTAAAATCTGTTGCCTTGTACCAGGAGCCAGCCTAATCGTCATTGCACCAGGAAACGTAGCTGACAGCCGTCTGTCATGCAGGCAGCTTGAGCCTAGATCCCATTTTCACATCTCCAAAAAGTTTCACCTTTTAGAAATATGAAACGTAGCCACGGTAACAATTATTTGTATTGATATTATCACTGAAAGTGACAAGCTTACCAATTCCACTTGATATGTTCCAAAACCAAAGCAGGAAAAGGCAGGCATTCTGACTTACCCCGCAAGAAAAGATTCCTTGGATGTATATGAAGTAGGTCTGGGCGGCGTCGTCGGACTCGTTCAGCTGCTCGTGGAGTCTGTCAAACAGAGCCCAGGTCAGGAGGGATGTCAACGCCTGGGTCGCAGCGATCGCACCAAGGAAGTGCATTCGTTCGTGTCAGACTTACTTTGCCAATTTCAGCAGAGCTATTTTCTCCACGTCCCCCACGGAGTACGCCCTCCAATAACACTAGTCAAAGAGAAGTCACGGCACGCAGTGCATCTGTCAGTCATGCAAACAGGCGAGCACAATGTACGAGCTTAGGGATGATGCTTATGTTGCAAACCTTCTGGGCTTCTACGTGCTGAGACAACTTTTCGTAGCTCTCGCCCAGCGCAACCAGCATACGTGAGTCATTTGGCCTGAATAAAAATACACCATGGGCATGTCAGAATGTTAACTTTTATAATAAAGCCTCGATAATCTTGAGCACAAAGCCAATACGGCGTTCAGATGGAACACAGTAGACGGGGATGGGATAACGACACTTTCTGAACGGCACGGGGGGAGGGGAAAACCCGTAGCGAGGGAGAGGTACAACAGCAAAACAAAACAAGCTTCATCATATAATTCCAGGTGTTGTTGCACCAATATTATTAGCCTCTTGTTGTCCATATCTGCACCAGAATTGATCTGCCATGTTGCTCTTGCTTTCTCTAATGTCTGTTAGGTAGCTATGCAACATCCCACTGTAATTCTGTCACGGAAAACGGCAAAAGTTAAAATGTTTTAATTTTGACAGCAAATGCTGTGTATCGTTGTCGGCCTGCAGCCATGCTCTTGTCCACGAACATGACATTGATTTGCCATCTCCCGTCTACCATGATCCATGTGAACGTGGAGTAAGCCTTTCAGACAAAAGCCTCACTTTGTGGCCAAAGTGCTTACCTGAGCTGGTGAGCCTTCCGGTAGTAGTACAAACAGTAAAAGGGCATTTTGAGGATCTCATAAGTCTGGCCAAGGCCATACCAAGCACGATAGTCTCTCTTGTTCACCTCAATAGCGTGTCTGATGTAAGAAAATTACAACTTTACAAATGAAATACTTCTTTAGCATGCGTATAGATCAAATTACAAAGCACTTTCAAGCGAAAATTAGGTAAAGTGTACCTTTCATGTAAACATGCAACATGACAAGTGATCAATACTAATAAATAGAACAACAGCTGAAATAAACAGAACATGTACAGAACAGTGGCAACTTGCCAATAACATTCCTGCTGATAATGCAAATTCACAATCAACCACATTGACAAATTCCACAGAGCTCCTCTTTGAGGGTTTGGCCTTCTGATGAGCAGAACAGAGTCTGACCTGTAGGCTTGGATGGCGGCCGAGGTGTTCTTCATCTCCATGTATTCATGGCCCATGAGAGTCCAGGCACCCAAACAGCGAGGGTTGAGTTTGAGGGCGCGCTGGAAGTACAAGGCTGCCTTTTCATGCTGGGTGCGTAAGCTGTAATAATTACCTAATGCCAAGATAGACAAACAATCAGCGTCTTTGAAACATAACAATAGGATTTCACCACTGACAGTCTAGCAGATTTTAATTCCAATTCCTGGAAGCAGGCCGGCAGAGCAAGGTTGAAACTTGATTTGGTAGAAGGGGTTCCAGTACATATTGCTACACAGTTGGATCATCAATCATGCTCATTCTCACAAAATGTTTTTTAATATGTATTTAATAAGATGGACAATCATAAAATTCTATGATCACATTAACAAACAAATTGATGATAGGGACAATCAAAACCCAAGTGCACAAAATACTTGTGCACATGTCAAAGTAAAACGTAAAGAAAAGTTGTGGAATTGTATGGGGAAAAAATAGCCATTTTGCAATCAATTAAATGAAATAGGATAAATAAGTGATATCGTGGAACGTTTTGAGCGGAGCACTTACCAATAACACAGCAGGTCTCCACTCTGTACTTGTCTATCTCCACCAGGTTGTGTGCCAAGTAGCTCAGCTCTGGCTTCATGCTCTGTGGAGAAAACAGACAGAGGACACACTGAGCTGCACGTACATCCAGCTCTTAACACTTTGGACCAATGGCGTGCATGAACACAACTTCTCTGATTCAGGATATTAGGGATCATTAAGGTTCACTGCGGAGATGGAATACAGGATATCAATGTATTGCATCGAGTAGGGATGGGAATTCACAGCTCCCTTTCAATTGGGAAAGGGATAATGTACCTACAGCCGGTCGTTATCGCAAAGTAAACCCTGACAGGCTGATCACGACTCCAACCCAAAGAGGAGAGGCCTTGTATGACCCTGAAGAGGTTGTACATATTATACATCTTCTTCTTACTGGTCCCAAATCAAAAAGAGAGATACTAACAAAAAACCTAGGAAGCCTAACTTCCTGGATCAAACCTGAGGTAACCAGTCTCAGTGTCACCCTCAACCCACCCTACACTGGCTACCCATAACTTTTAGAATTGATTTTAAGGTCCTGCTACTCACATACAAAGCCATTAATGGACAAGGACCTAGCTACATTGCAAACTCACTCACAAATTACACACCAGCCAGAACACTCCGCTCATCTGACTCTGGGCTATTAGAGATCAATAGAAGCAGTAAAAAATTGATTGGTGATGCAGCCTTTGTTAAATATGCCCCAAAACTATGGAACACACTACCCACAAATATCAGAGAAGCAAACACATTGGATATATTCAAAAGGCAGCTTAAAACATATCTCTTCACCAAAGCATTTCACTAACTACCCCATCCTTGCACTATGATCTGACACTCCGATGTGCACTTTTAATACTACTAAACTTTAAATTTATTTTCTTAATCATTATTCTTTCTCCCCTGACTCCTCCTGTATGTTGTGTAATGAAAATCATGGTAAATGAAGTAACCCATCAAAGCACTAGGCTCTGATATGATGCAAATTATTATGTTTGTGTATGTATGAAACCAGATCATGATAACCAAAAGTAACCTATTAGAACACTAGGATCTCATACGATAAATTAGTATGTTCATGTCTGTTGTGCAACTAGATTATGATAACTCAAAGTGACCTATCAGAACACCAGGATTGGATACGATGTTGATTATTGCTCTTATTGTTTTTATATTTCTAACCGTCTTCCATAATAACTGCACTTGCCACTTGCCTATTGTTTTTAAACTACTGATGTGAAGCACTTTGCACTGCAATCCTTGTATGAAATGTGCTATACAAATAAAGCTTTGTTATTATTATTATTAACCCAGTTACTGTCATTAATCATCTCCTGAAATCTTGCGTTTCCACATAGGGTCAAAAGATGTGCTATACAAATAAAGTTTTGTTATTATTATTATTAACCCAATTACTGTCATTAATCATCTCCTGAAATCTTGCGTTTCCACATAGGGTCAAAAGATGGCGCCACTAGACAGTGCTATGGCGGGAGCAACCGACATTAGTGTGATACAGGGAGGTGAAAGTGGTTGCCCCTGGCAAAAGTAAGCCATGGTCAACAGATCAGAAATCATCAATATATTTGAGATAATTATTAATAGATCAGAGGTCATTATTTATAGATAACTGACAAGTTGATTGCTGCAATTGACTAAATCAGAATTAGGTGTTCCACAGAACGGTGTGATAATACAGTGAAATCTAAGTGCAGAGAAGATAAAATGCCATGTCCTGTCCTCATATAATATTGTATCGTGAATATGGCAATTCCATATTACACTTTATTATATTAATGTTGACTACAAAAACAATGTCGAGCATTGTGCCTCTTTCATTCATAAGATAGCGAAATACAAAGTTCTGTTGCAATTTATAATGAAGGAAAATCTACTTGTGTACAGTAATCATAATTATCCTGCTTTTAATATCAAATGACCTGAAGCCATGTTTTTTCTGACTGAAAAAAAAATTGAACAGTATTGATTATGTAGTGATTACCGCAATGATAAATCTGCCGAAACAGCAAATCCCAACATTGGAGACCTGTTCTCAATTATTAGAAGTGGACTCACTTTGACGTAGAGCAAGTTGGAAAAGGTGTCCATATTCTCAATGCGGTACGGATCCTGATTTCTCAACTCATTAAAGAGAGCCAACGCCTGATCAATATCTGGAAGAGAAATATTGTGTTAAGAAAGGGTTTTTGTATTGTGCCTCCTGGCACAATTTACCACAGGTTTTGTGTCTGCCCAAGGAGTTAAAAGACCTCTGATGTTGTGATAGGCCACAGCGATCTGGGAAATGATGTAGGTGCTCTTGGAGAAGCCAGCCTCCATGAGACTCTGATATTTCTGCAACGCCTCTTTGATCATCTGCAGCTCTGTGTAGATGTGGGCCTTGAAGAAATCTTTAATCCAACAGTCTGGCAAAGACAGAGACTTCAGCTGCAGAGAAAAGCCCAAAAGTAATGTTTGTTGGGGTCACTGAATTTTCTCTTCATGATGAAGAACTCCAAGTCCATTATTAATGGATGTGGCCTCCAGGTCAACCTTGATAACAGAGGAAATGGATTATCTGGACTAAGACCAGCACCAAGACCAGACAGAAGGAGCTGAATCACCAGCTTCATTACCTTAGTCTAGTACTTCCTAGTCTCAAACTTATTCATCTTAAATTAAGCAAGGTCTCAGAAAGGCATTTTTAAATCATGGATAAATCAAAGTGGGATTATTTTAGTCCCGATTCAGATGAAATCCCATCTGTGAAATCGCCCCATACTCTGTAATTATTATACTGATATCCAGAACCAATTCTGCCATTTAGGAATAGCTTCTCCAAGGGTGATAATCAATGATATCTAGCATTTCGTAAGAGTAAAGACAAAGATACCATTTCAATATTGGTGACCAGGTTGCAGAGCTCCAGCCATGCTCCCCAGTGAAGAGGCAGGGCATGAGTGGCCTCGACAAAAACACCCACAGCCTCGTTCAGAAGATCCAGCTTCCGGAGAACGACCCCGTACCTGTTTCCACACAGACGCGGGCACACGCACGCAGTGTCAACTCTCTTGACTCATGAGAGAATGCGGCCTTCATTTGAAAATGGATTGTAAAAGTGTGACTGACATATAAATCCAACAATCCCTGCTGAGCAAATTGTCAGTGTAAACCATTTCCTCCAACAAAGAACAACATCTGATAACTCATAATACTAGAAAAATGCTTAAAAGGAAGGCAATGTTATTTAGTGGGATTCCACAGTAAGTAAGGGAGGCGGGACTTCTTTTACAAACAGAGTGTATGTGTGTATGCCTATGTGTGTTTTAGGCCAGATCTGCCACAAAAATGTGCTCATAATCCTGCGCGAGGTCCTTACAGGTACAGTGTGAAGCCGTCCAGCTCTCCTGCACTGTGCTTTTTACTGAGCTCCACCCTCAGCTCGCGCAGCGCCTCGTTGCGCACTTGACCCTTTTCTAGAGGACCTGCAAACAACAGAGCACAAGGAAACCATCAAAGTCCAGTGTCGAGACGTGAGCAAAGATCTTTGCACTTTGCAAGTGCCAATTCCTCACCAAGACTGTCCACGGTCTCATCATCCTTCTTCTTCTCTCCTGACTTGAAAATAATTGGAAATTGTGAAGCATCAGAAGGAGATGAGCAAGAAAAATGAAAAGCAGATCTTATCTGTTTATCTTACCAGGTATCGAGAATACATGTAGAGAAAGTAGGCCTTCCGACTGCGACATCCCCGCAGGAAGTATGCAGCACGGTCGTACTCCTTTAGGTCAAAGTATGACTTGGCCAAAGCAAAGGCATCTAGATCTTGAGTGTCCTCCTATTTTGCGAGATAAAAGTGAAATGGTAAAGTGATTATGAAAGCCCAATGGTTATGAGATGGGTTTTTTTTGTATTTATCCCAACAAGATACAACGGACAAAATCGCTCAGTAAATCCATATTGATTTTTATTTTAAGAAATGCAGAATAACTTAAGGGAACATTGTTAGTGGCTGATTTTCCCCAACCATGACATATGGTAGTTATTTTAGTCAACAAAGTATCAGCTTACTAGCTCACAGACTGTGCCAGCTCTTTTGTATACAAACCTCAGTGAATGGCGGCGGTGGGGGTAGTTCATCTTTGGGGAGAGGGTCCAAAGCAAATGCCAACTCTGAAGCCCTAAATGATCAACACCGGAATTCAAAATTAAATCACATCATGATGGTAACTCACAGCCTGAAGTCATCCCAATTCACTTTTAGAGAGTTGTACAACAAAAGTTAGACAACTAGTTGAAAGAGGTAAGCGCCAAGGTCAGTTCCCGGGGGAAAAAAAATTGGTGTATGTTGAGGTGACATAATAGTAGTATAAACCAAGTGAGAATATATAGTTGGCATCCCGTATATATACGGGACGGTAGCTCAGGAGGTAGAGCTGGTCGTCTAGTAATCTAAGGTTGCTGGTTCGATCCCAGGCTCCTCCTGCTAGCATGCTGTAGTGTCCTTGAGCAAGACACTTAACCACTAATTGCTCCTGATGGCTGCGTCCGTCGGCGTTCGAATAATTGTAAGTCGCTTTGGATAAAAGCGTCTGCTAAATGCAATGTAATGTGATAAAAGAATATGACTTATGTTGTAACTATCTGATTCCAAGCAAAAACACAAGCGCTTGTGAACTTTATCTGGCATGGATAGATGTGCCATATCTAGCATGGATAGGTAGGTAGATAGATACAAATAGAAGGTCAAGATTATAAGAAATAAAATGAAGATAGAGATATAATTCCCACAACAGAAAAGGAATGAAAATCACAACACACTGGATTAGTTATATAATTGGTTGTGATCGATAGATAGACACATAGATAGATGTTTAGATAGACACATAGATAGATGTTTGGATGGATAGATGGATAGATGGATGGATAGACTTTATTCATCCCCAAGGGACAATTGTAATGTCCCAGAAAGAGAAAATAAATAAGACAATACAATAAAAAATATGAAAAAAGTTGGAAATATATAGAAAATATACAATAGCAATAGCTATGTAGTTTGATAAAAGATCTTTCCTCTTAAAGGCAGGGATTGTGAATTTAAAAATCGAGTGCATACGGGCATTATATATTTAAAAAAAAAGCATCTCGGGGAGAATTTTCAAGCTCACTAAATTACTCGATATCAGAACAACATCAGAATTAAATGTTTCTAAACAGGAACCTTTGTGAATGTGGTCGTTTATCGCACTGGGGAGAGTTTGTGGTTCGTACAAACGGCTACAACATTAAAACACATGAACACGTATATTTTAAAGCGCCTGTGTTGTCAACGTTTTTACACACGGTACATGTATTGTGAAAACGGTATCACTAGCTAGACAAGCTAGCGTGTTATAAAAGACGCAAGACCGGCCAACAAAAAACGAGTTCATTGCACGCAGCTCCTCACCACTTGACGCTGTGCACAAGGCCTCTCTCTTTGCAGAGGGATATCACTGATATGAGCTGCCTTTTAATCTGCACCAAGTCCCCAAACTCGCTACAGAGAGGCGCCATTTTCGTTTGACTGAGGTGACGTCACCGCTGGGGCGTAGCCATCGTCTCGCGATAGCACAACCCACGGACGCGCAGGGCGTTTGTTGTTGTTATTATTATTATTATTATTATTATTATTATTATTATTATTATTATTATTATTATTATTATTATTATTATTATTATTATTATTGTCTTTTATAGTCGACATGCAATTGTGTTTCATACACCACATAAAATAGCGTTTAAAAAACAAAAACACGCAAACACACAAACAGTGGAGTATGATATTAAATTAAAAATACGGATCGCATTGTATAAATTGTATATAAATTATAATGTATGTGAATGATAAATACATGGTGAATAATAAATAACAACAAAGGGGTTTTTTTTCGGGTTTTATAACCAACAGAGTCAATGTTTTTAACGGGTGTTGGTCATCTACTTCCGAAATGTTTTACCAGGAAAGAATCGTACAAGTCGTTCACAGTGTAAATTAAATGAGGTATTTTAAATCCAATGATCCAATTTGCCAATGAGGTCCTAACAAACCTGAAGGTATTTCATCAAAGACACAGTCACAAATGATTGTAAAGGTGCTTGAATTCAGTACTTTAAAAGAATGTCCGCGTTACTCAGTAAATTGGGTCAATGAAGTCGTTATGAGATAAGATAAGATAAGATAAGATAAGATAAGATTAGATAAGATAAGATAAGATAAGATAAGATAAGATAAGATAAGATAAGATAAGATAAGATAAGATAAGATAAGATAAACCTTTATTAGAAATGTACATTGTTCCGGCAGCAAAAAGGGGACAGCAGAAAATAGAGAGCATAAGCACTATAAACAATATAAAATGTATAGAAAAAAACAAACAAAAAGGAACCACCATAAATAGGAACCACAGTACTAAGTGTATTGCACATATCTTGACACATTGCACATCAGGGACTGCACTTTCTTTGTTTTTTTTAAATATAAAATAAATCTAATATAAAATGTTCTACCCATCTCTTAGAATACAGCGTTTTATTTCGTGTTTAATAGCAAGCTTGTTTCAAATCGAGTATCAGATCTACGTGGCGAAAAAAGCAGCAATACAAACGCAGTAGCCACTGTGCGGTTTTTCCTTCCGCTTTAACTCCTGCAGGCCCCACCACGGGCCCTTGTTCTGTGGACGGGGCCCCGGGCCCCTGAAGATAGAAGACTGGCAAACCCATCAAGCCGCGCGCTCCGGTGAACAGGCCGAAGGAGGCATCAGGATAAAACATGTACTTCACCCGCCCTCCTCCACCTCCTCCACCTCCTCCACGTCCCCCTTTCACTGATGTCTCCTCCGCCCTCCCTCCTCTTTCTTTCTTCCCTTTTCTCCACTTATGCGCTCGTTCTGTAACACGCACGCACACGTCCACCCTGAGGCCACTGGGCTGTGAAATGAAAACGAGAATTTTGGGTTGGCTGTGTCATTTGAAGGGACAACATCCTCACATGTCGCTTGATTTGTCGTCTATCTGCATGTGTTTGTGAGTACAGTGGAAGAGGCGTTTAGACACCAGTTACACTGTGGTCTAATCAGTGAGAATGTGCACTATGCGTATACTATATATCTATTTAGACAAGTTGGAATGTGCCTATGTTTGCCAAGGTTATATATATATATATATATATATATATATATATATATATATATATATATATATATATATATATATATACACAGTATATGTTGAAAGTATACGCTTTGTATGTATGTAAGGCAGTAGCCCGCAGTATAACCACTAGGTGGTGCTCACGTGTAATTTGACCCCTTGAACAAGTGTCATTCAACGCGTGCAGGCTGTGGTTTGATTGTTGGTTTGCACTTTATCAAATAAAACATCATACTGATGTGGCTTTGAGCAGCGAAAGCATATACAGGGAATTCGTAGAGATTGGTGCATTGATTAAAGCAAGAAAGAAAAAAAAGCCAAGCGAAAAACTAAAATACAAATATACAGTACAAAATATACGGAAATTATACAAAAAAGCTGTACTATGCACAGAGGGAGTTAAGTAAATAAAAATGGCTGAGGATAAATAGCATAGGCTAAGTCGCAGTATGGTTGTTAGTATGAATACAAAATAAATATAGGTGGGTGTACTGTACAGGCGAATAAATATGATTCAACGGATGAGTAGCTTTAAGTTATTACTGTGTTCGTGCTAAATAGGTCTTACAAGCTACTGTTCCTGTTTGTTTTTCCGTGTGCACGCTGGGGTGTGGACTGTGCTTGGACTTATCCACTGCGGGTGATGTGTACTGTCAGTTCATCTAATCCGTTTATTAATTCTGTGTACCGTAATTTGGCACATTTGAATGGTGTGAAATATTATTTGACATGAGCCATGAGCCGAGAGTACTGCATATTATATTACTTGATATAACTTGATGAAAGCTGTGTCTGTGTGTATTTCCCTTTCCCGTACGTCTGCTGTTTGCGTGTGGATAAGTGTCTTCACGTTGTGCTCCGTGCCAGGTGCTCGCCCCCGCGACAGACTTAGGGTGCTCTCTCAGCCCGCCCTCATTAGGAGAGCCCCTCACAGACACAAGCAAGCCGGGCACCGGCCCATCTTACTCTCTGAGCTCCAGTACGTTGAGGTGAGTATTGTTGATTTGATGTATTTTAACCCTGTGAATGGAGAGAAGCAGAGAATCCCCGGGCGCCTGAAGCCTCTCCCCGAGAAAACCGCCAGGCAGGGCTTCACGTGCGCGAAGGAGGAGAGGCGGAGCCGGCTCTTCAAGGTTACCGCGTCACACACCAGGCGCCGCACTCGGCACGACACACTTCTTGCAGTGAGACGATGCCACGTCACACCGCTGTCCCGCTCACCGCTAAAAACCTTCACGAGTGCGTGTGCTTGTTATCACGGCCTACAGAGGGTTCTCACTTCCAGGGTGAAACGGGATCTTGTTTTGATGAACACAGCTGCTATTCTGGCTGGGACTGGTGAATTGGCACAGCCTTGCAATTTTTTGTCTCGCAACACAAGAGTTAGTTTCCATAATTTGTAAAAAAAAAAACAACAACACTTTGTCACTTTGCAAACATGGCCCTTGTAGCCAAAATGTGCAGCATCTAATCTTGACCGTCGTACAGAGGGCTGTGGGATCATGAGAAACACTGGGGCAAACCTAAGGGAAATATTGTGAAGTTCATCTTCAATGTTTTACCCTTTTATCCTATAAAGGATAACTGCATGTCCAAAGGACACTTAAATGTGGATAAAGTAAGAAATACATTAAATCAGTCAAGTCAGCACAAGACAAAAGAAGGGCTCATCTTACCACAGAGGTGCCCAAACGGTTCAGTCCCTTCTGTTGAAATGGATTGGAATAAACGCGCCAACACCAGTGTGGCATCAAAGGTCCCCGGACGTCCCCGCATCTTAATGGCTGCATCGTGAGGTGTGACATGCAAAACTCAGATATGCCCGTTGCGGCCGTTCCGCCTTCCATACGCCACGTTTTCAGGGCCCTCCGGTGCAGAGGGACAGGCGGAGGTGTCGCAAACTCAGCAGCTTATCGTAGAGTGCAGGGCAAGATGTAACAAGCGGGGAGCAGATGGACACATCCCTCCCTGTGTGTGGGTGTGTGCGTGTGGGGGGATGGGTGATTTACCCATTGCTCGTTGATTGCTCGGACGAGCAACAGGTGTACAGCCACCCTGCTCCCCCTCCAATTACCTGGAACCAAAGACAGGTGTGGCGGCTTAAACCACACCAACCCCCGCACCACCCTCATTATGCACAGACCCTCGAGCAGCCCAATGGTGAATTCCCAGGGTTTCCAGTTTAACAATGACGGGAGATGTATTACCTTGAAACGTGTTTTCATTTGGCTGGCACAGAGACTGTGCTCTCCTCAAGGGCCTGTGAGTGTGACGCAGTGACCACATCCTCCGGTGCCGAGGTGTCGTGTGATGAACTCCAGAGAAATGTCAGACTGTTGATTATAACTGAGGGGAAAATGTGTCACGTCTGGGAGTGAGCAAAAAGGGGCGCGCGGGGGGGGGGGGGGGGGGGGGGGGGCGTTACAGGTTTCTGGCCTGGGATTAATTTGCTGTTGTGACAGGTGGGGGGAGGAGTCAGACTTCTCACATCACATCACCCGGTTTGGATGCACATAAGCGGCTGATGCACATGGAAACACTCTGTCAACGCTGTGCTTTTACTCCCGTGTTGTTTCCTGCAACGGGATACTTGTGTTTACTTTGGCCCCTTGGCTGATCTGCGGCCCTGTGACTGGATGGGCCTCGTATGGCCCCGGAGCCTCAACACCGTCTGCGCTTGACGAGCGGAGGGACGAACGGGAATATAGATAAACTGTGTATATCTCCATAACGTGAGTGCAGAGTACACTCGGCGTGGTGGAGGACGATTCCCAACAAACACGCGGGTGAAGATCAGACACCCGTCATCCGCCGGAAGCGTCCGGGGAATTAGTCGACGGTCGTTACTGTTCAGGGCTCATAAAACACAAAAAAAAATTTGAAAAACTGAATCTGGAAAATAAGCTTTATATTACATTATATTGTTATATTCTTCATGCACCTTACCAATCCACATCACGTCATTTAGCGCTTTGGCACGATTTGGTCCAGAGCAGCTTGCCATAATCGAAAACAAGTTCATGCCACAGTCTTCAAGAGGCTTCAAACCGGCAGAAAGGTTTAAAAAGGACAGAATTATTATTGTCTATTATTATTTTACGTTCAGTGTTTCAAATGAGTGACGACGAGGAGTTTGAATGTTATGATGTTGGAATGGATCAGTGCTGGCTCCCTCATGTCCCCTAAATACCTATACAAGCAGAGCCTTTAGGGAATCAAACCTGCTGTGATTGTATCATGTGGACAGGAGTGTGTTGTAAGTACATCATGTAATGCAGCAATTCTCAAACTGTGGTATGCGGACCAACAGCGAGACGCAGATGGACCCAGGTGGTACGCCAGATGACTCTCTGCACTATGTATGCTGTGTGTGTGTGTGGGGGGGGGGGGTCGATTCGTCCAAAATGTCAATTTTTTTCGACTAAACTCTTGTCCAGTATTACCCTTAATTATTTTCTTCTATTATTTGTATTATTTAATGTCACCTAAAAAACAGGTCAGTTTTCCATGGTTTCTCAGTTCAGGATGACATTGTACATTTGTGGCTGTAACGTACCTCTGACTTAGTTTAAAATTTGTCACAGCTGAAAAAAATGTCCATTATTTGTACGTGCATGTGAGAGTGGTAGAGAGGGAAGGCTGCAGCTAACTTTAATTTGCCATTTTAGTTGTGTTGAGATGCATATTGGAAATGGATTTTGAAGGAATCGATATTCAAGTGCCATTGATGACAGATTGCTGATTAGAGATGCTTGTGTTCACCCATGACGGCCATTGAGGTTATTTGGTGGGATGGTGGGCGGCGGTAGGTGGTACTTTAATGCTTTGACGTGGTCAGAGGTGGTACATTGTTGACTAAAGGTTGAGAACTACTGATGTGATGTCATCACACCAACCTGACCTGGCACATTAGAGCTTTTCCCAATACAAATTATACTCAATTAATTTGTTTTCTCCCACTCACTATTCATTGTCCTTCCTTTATGGGACTGACGTGTTATGCGGTTATTTGATTTACTTACAGTAGTCAATAAATATTTAGAAACAATACTTTATTCATCTGCAGAGGGGAATTATGGTCTTTACACGCAGCTCACGTTAAAACACTAGGCAATAATAATAAAGTAATAAGACCAAAAAATATTAACTAATTGTCAAAATGCAATGAACCTAAAATTCAACTACAAAATCAAATAATGGTGATATACAAATAACCTAGAAAACACAAAAACTGGTAATATACAATAAACCTACAAAATAACAACAACCCGTATCAACAATGCACATTCTGTCTATAGGAAATTGTGCAAATTTGCATGTATGTTATATATATATACATATTGCATATGTATACAGTATATACAGTGTATATCATACAAATCTGTGCATATTCTGAGTACATCATCAATAGTAAAATACAATACATTATTCTGACTTATATGTTATTGTGAAAACCATTGCATGTGGTGCACGTCCCAACACGCCATTTGTCCAGCCCGTAGCTGACCTTTGAACCCGGTGAGGCAACAGCAACAGATGACATGTGTCACTGGAGAAAACAGGAGTGATGTGTGATGTAAACACGGTGCTGCCTCCTGCCTGGTCCCACAGGCCCAGCCGAGGACTCTTACCACGCCATGCCGCTCCGGTGAGAGGGGTCTGGCCCTAACTGGGACACTTCCCGCGCAGCTTGTCACGCTCCCGGTGAACTCACTCACACAGCGTCTCAAAAAAACACAGGCCCGCCGTCCGAGAAATTAAAGTGTGATTCTCCAGGATTCAACATTCAAGATTCAAGAGCTTCATTTGTCACGTACATATACATACTTCCATACATACAGTGGGGCAAAAAAGTATTTAGTCAGCCACCAATTGTGCAAGTTCTCCCACTTAAAAACATGAGAGAGGCCTGTTATTTTTATCATAGGTATACCTCAACTATGAGAGACAAAATGAGAAAAAAAAATCCAGAAAATCACATTGTCTGATTTTTAAAGAATTTATTTGCAAATTATGGTGGAAAATAAGTATTTGGTCAATAACAAAGGTTCATCTCAATACTTTGTTATATACCCTTTGTTTGAAATGACAGAGGTCAAACGTTTTCTGTAAGTCTTCACAAGGTTTTCACACACTGTTGCTGGTATTTTGGCCCATTCCTCCATGCAGATCTCCTCTGGAGCAGTGATGTTTTGGGGCTGTCGCTGGGCAACACGGACTTTCAACTTCCTCCAAAGATTTTCTATGGGGTTGAGATCTGGAGACTGGCTAGGCCACTCCAGGACCTTGAAATGCTTCTTACGAAGCCACTCCTTCGTTGCCCGGGCGGTGTGTTTGGGATCATTGTCATGCTGAAAGACCCAGCCACGTTTCATCTTCAATGCCCTTTCTGATGGAAGGAGGTTTTCACTCAAAATCTGACGATACATGGCCCCATTCATTCTTTCCTTTACATGGATTAGTCGTCCTGGTCCCTCTGCAGAAAAACAGCCCCAAAGCATGATGTTTCCACCCCCATGCTTCACAGTCGGTATGGTGCTGTTTGGATGCAACTCAGCTTTCTTTCTCCTCCAAACACGACAAGTTAAGTTTTTACCAAAAAGTTCTATTTTGGTTTCATCTGACCATATGACATTCTCCCAATCCTCTTCTAAATCATCCAAATGCTCTCTAGCAAACTTCAGACGGGCCTGGACATGTACTGGCTTAACAGGGGGACACGTCTGGCACTGCAGGATTTGAGTCCCTGGTGGCGTAGTGTGTTACTGATGGTAGCCTTTGTTACTTTTGTCCCAGCTCTCTGCAGGTCATTCACGAGGTCCCCCCGTGTAGTTCTTGGATGTTTGATCACCGTTCTTGTGATCATTTTGACCCCACGGGGTGAGATCTTGCGTGGAGCCCCAGATCGAGGGAGATTATCAGTGGTCTTGTATGTCTTCCATTTTCTAATAATTGCTCCCACAGTTGATTTCTTCACAACAAGCTGCTTACCTATTGCACATTCAGTCTTCCCAGCCTGGTGCAGGTCTACAATTTTGTTTCTGGTGTCCTTTGACAGCTCTTTGGTCTTGGCCATAGTGGAGTTTGGAGTGTGACTGTTTGAGGTTGTGGACAGGTGTCTTTTATACTGATAACGAGTTCAAACAGATGCCATTAATAAAGGTAACGAGTGGAGGACAGAGGAGCCTCTTAAAGAAAAAGTTACAGGTCTGTGAAAGCCAGAAATCTTGTTTGTTTGTAGGTGACCAAATACTTATTTTACCGAGGAATTTACCAATTAATTCATTAAAAATCCTACAATGTGATTTCCTGGATTATTTCCCCCCATTCTGTCTCTCATAGTCGAAGTGTACCTATGATGAAAATTACAGGCCTCTCTCATCCTTTTAAGTGGGAGAACTTGCACAATTGGTGGCTGACTAAATACTTTTTTGCCCCACTGTATATGCAGTGAGACGTCAATGCAACGCACCCGGTGATTACGCACAATATGTTCTAGACTGAACACAGTAGCTACCTAAAGATTTCTACTTGACTTACTAACTGAAACTAACTGATTCCTGTAAGTAATTAGAATAAAATAGAATAAAAGAAAAGAAAAGAAAAGAAAATAACTGAAAAGTAATACAGGGTGGGGGTACAAAATAGAAATAAAGGGAATAGACTTATGTATATGGGATCGAGGCTTAAACAATTTCTCTGGGATGGGAAAAGTTTTCTGGTTATAAATCTTAACTTGTGGGTTGCCCCCCATTCTCTGAACGTCTGCAGGTTATTCTGAAGGATCTTGATTGAACTCGGTATACGGATCAATTTTTCATCATAACGGGAAGCAGTTATTGAGGATAACGCCAAAGGTCTTTTCTGCTCTTGTTCTCTCTCTCCCCTCTCCCTCCCTCTCCCTCGCTCTCTCTCTTTTGCTCCCGCTCGCAAAACACACAGCTGCCTTTGCGAGTGAATGAGTGGAAGGCGGCACTAATAAAAGGCAGAGCTGGCTGATTGAATTAGTAAGTGCAGTAATAATGGCTTATCTGGGACACTATCTATCACCCAGTGCATTAAGAGTATAAGGACTGTCACAGCTCGGTGTAATTGCCCAAGATAAATGTTCCAGACAATCATTAAAATAACAGACTGTATTTAATGGAACAAGGTGGACCAGACTAAACGGGCTCTTCCAACATCATTGTGACCAGAAACTTGCTTGATTTTATTTTGATTTTGATTTTTGACTTTTTCCAAACACATCGCCTCCGCTGCGAATGACTTGTTTAATGAGAGACAGGACACGACGTTCAGCCCGTGTTTGAAAACCCGGGTGAGGGGAAGCCCGATAACCTTCTGTAATAGCCGTTAAGAATCCACGCTCCTGATGTTTCTCTTATTCATGGTCTACATTACCACCGCGTGAGACGAGTTCAGGCTTCTTTTTTTTTTCCTTCCCGGTCAGTTTCACAATGCGTGACGTCTCCCACCTTCATCTGCGTGCTGAGTTCAATGCGGATCTTGATGTAGATTCCTTCCCCACAATGTGCCAAACTGTCCGGCGGCCACAATAAACTATTTTAAGTGTTTTTGGTTTTTTTCCACCTTATTTTTGATGGAGAGATTCGATATAGATTAGATATAGATTAGATATAGATTCATTTAAATACACAAATTGAAACTGCCCAAGATAAACATTTTTGGTGTTGACTGCCTCTGAACCGGGGGCGGTGGCCAACTCTAATGTCCTCAACAGCAATGCAATTACATTTACTCGTTGATATAAATTTGCTCCCCCAAAATCCTGTCATCACAAGGTAGTGGCTGTGCATTATTTTCTCCTCTATGTTACAGATTAAGTCCACGCCCAACTTCCTCTGTTTAAAAAACAAAACTACATGAATGGCACTGAGCTATTACAGCTAAATACTGCAAATCCCTGTTGGAGCATTGAAGGATGCAAAAGGGTTGAAAAACCTTTTTTCTAACTTATCATATCCTGATCCTTATCCTGGTCCTATCATACACAACCACTGTTCCTCTAAATTTTATTCCAGTTTTCCATCTTTAGTGGAGAAATTCTAATATTCTTTATTAATGTTTCTATTGTTCCTGCAGGGTGCGTGCTAAACATGCAACCTTCCTCCGCTGTGTGTGGCCAGTTATTATGCTATCTGGGACCACGTTTAATTAATAGTTTAATAGCTGGAAACGCAAACAGTGTTATTTTTTTGTCGAGAGAAACAATGGTCAACAAGGTCAGGCCTGATTTTGAGGACGTATTTCCAGTGCAGCACTGGGCTGGGGCAGTAAATGACACGGTAGCAGTCGAGCCAGCCCTGCAGCCCAGCCCAGACCTGTGTGACGTGGAATCGCAGGGCGGGAGGATCCAGGTACACTACACGGCTGTAGAGCACAGCATGTGGGCGTGGCGCGTGGTGGTCTGAGGCCTGTGTGCAGCTGCTTGGCCATAGAAACCCAGTTCATGAAGCTCACGACCAACAGTCCCTGTGCCCACGTCGGCCGACCTCGGCAGTGCCGTTCTGTGAGCTTGCGCGGCGCTTGGTGGTTGAGCTGTCGTTGCCCCGGATGTTTCTGCTTCCCGACGACAGCTTGCCGGGTTGTACCGGGGCAGGTCTAGCAGGGCGGGAATTCGACAAACTGATCTGTTGGAAAGGTGGCATCCTACGACGGTGCCACGTGGAAAGCTCTTTAGTACGACCCATTCTCCTGCAGATGTTTGCCTAAGGAGGTTGCATAGCCGTCTGTTCGATTTCATGCACCCGTTAGTAATGGGTGTGGCCGAGATAACCACACCCATTACTAACGGGTTAATTGGAAGGGGTGTCCAGATACTTCTGGCTCTGTAGGTAGGTACAAGAGGATGGTGCATGAGGACCGAACTGTTCAGTGATTACTGCTCTAAAGGTCAGAGAACACAGGCGAAATCTAAACCGAACTGTGCATGTACAGTCAATTAAATTCCACCACTGGTTCCTTTCCAGTTAATTCACTTGGTTAATAGAAAATATGCGTGTGAAATATTGCACGGATATATTTCACACACAGTAGACGCACAAAGGATCCAGCATATCAAGACGAGACCGTGAGGTGAGGTACACGCACAAAACCCACGCTTATACCGCACTTATTAATGCAGATGTGTATCTGCTTCATCACCAACCCTGATCCCATGGTGTCCGCCTTGATTTAACTCCTTAGATCTGCGCAGATAACTGATGCTCACGGTGGCGAACGGGGCGGTGGAAGAGTCAGTGTCAGCCATCCCATTAACTTGTTGGCACTTTGGGGTCAGCCTGACAAGGGGCTAATGTCGAGTGTGACCGAGCAGAACTCTCTTCATTACCCAGGCCCGATGCTTCATCGCTGAGGGCTCCTCCACTGTACGCCGCCATCTCTCTTTGCCGCAGCCGCTCCATCTCTCTCCGTCCCCCTCTCCATCCCCCCGCCACGCTGCCTCGATCCTCAGGGAGCTCCCTGCCGCCTGACTGTCTTTTAACCTATTTTTCTTCACCCGGTTTTCGTTCCCATCCTTCACGTTTTCATCTATGTTATTCGTTTGGTTTTATATATATATTATATATTTAGCACGCACCCTGCAGGAATATATATATATATATATATTCACTTTGTTTTATATATATTCACTTAGTTATATATATATATATATATATATATATATATATATATATATATATATATATATATATATATATACTCACTCGGTTACATATATATATATATATATATATATATATATATATATATATATATATATATATATTTATATATATATATATATCCATACAATATTATTTCTATTTTAGTTTTTCCCCACATTATTTTGTTTTAATCATGCTTGATTTTGTTTCTTTATTGCTTTATTTAGCGCCTATTTATGTGGGACGAGTGCATGCCCACTGAACGTTTTCATTGGAGTAGGAAAATTCCGTGTTGAAATGTTCTGCTGAGCCCAGTCCTGTGTATCTAATTGCTCACCTCAAAGTGCCGCTGTCTGGCTGCAGGACTTCCCGCTCTCCTGTGGCCCCCTCCCCTCCAGTCACTGCAGAGACGTCCTCATCAAGTCTTCCATCTCACCCCGACTGCACTCCAGACGCTCTCCTCGCCTGGGCGCAGCTTCATCTGCTTCCTGCCAGAGTCTTTGGGACCGCACCATCCGGGACGCCGGTCCTCTTCAAGCTTGCCGTGAACGCATCTGCGCCGACCTCCAGGATCTCTGACAAGCCCCCCCCCCCCTTAAGCCTAAGCCATTATCTAGAGGTCTGTTGGTGATCCGAAGGCACGGCTGAGGCCCCACGCCCCGAAGACTTCTTCCCTCATCCCGAGTCGAGACCCCTGGCGTTCCATCCTTCACCGGCTCGCCAGTCACGCATCATCATCGTCATCATCGTCATCATCATCATCATCATCATCATCATCATCAGGGTTCCATCAATCCATATTTCTTGCTTCCCATCCTTAATAAACCGACAAGCTCAATCTTTCTTGTTGTGGTGTGGATGGTCTCTAACTTGTGAATAGGGAAGAGGGATGATGATGATGATGATGATGATGATGATGGTGATGATATTCTCAAGACAAATCATAAATCATAAATAACTTAAAATCAAAACCAAACAGCCACTGTAAATTAATACATACTGTAGGTGCCACATGGGTTAGGGATTAAATAGAGTCATCTGACCTTAATAAAGTCACGCCTCACTTATTTTTATTTCAGAGAAAAGGTTTTACCCCCATACATTTTTAATGAAGAAATGTTCAGTTTCTATTCACAATTACATTCAAACGGGCGAAGGCGTCTTCTTGCTCTGGTGTTATCTATATTGTTGTTATCTATGTTGTTGTTACACGTCACATTTCTCTTCTTGCGTCCTTGATGTTCGTTGTAAACCATCACACGTCTATGCGTGATGGTCGCCAATCACATTGAACGCGGGTAAGCAACTTCAGAATCACTATGCAATACAGGAATAATGACTAATAAGCGACTGTCCAGAGGAATTTCTCACTGCCTTTCCCCCGCTTCTCCCCCCTGTCATCTTGTCACTTGCTCTCCAGTTGTGCAACCATGCCTGCACGAAAACAATCACCTTATCTGTAGTGAGCCACAGTGATTTAGATGTGAGAAGGAAAGCGTGTAAAGAGATTGAATAAAATAATCTGTGCACACACACACGGCACGCACGCACGCACGCACGCACGCACGCACACACACACACATACACATAATAACTAAACATAGCTTTAATAAAACAGCCTCAGTGGGCGGATGCGCTGACCGTGACAGCATCGGCTTGACAGTAATATGAATGAAATTAAGCCATTGATTATATCACTTCATTGTTCACTTTTCTAATTAAATAGAAATGCCTCCTTATCAAACTCTGTAACAAGCAACTTAAAAATATTTTTTAATTTCTGCAGCAGTAATCGTTCACACTACAAGCTCAGATTATATTCCATAAACCCATAATGTAAAAGTGCACGCACATCACATGCACTATAGCCACTTCCACTCTGAATGCTTTTTATTATTTATAGAATGAAATTTGTGTCTTTTATTGAGTCCGTCTGCAATCGTTTCTGTGCAGGCCACAGCACTCTTTCCAGGAACACAGATAGATGATGCATGACACCTCACCCTGGAGCAGGTCGGGACGCAGGCGAGTACAGTCACTGGTAGTACCACTTTAAAGCCTACGACGTTACATCCTCAGAGGGTCGCTTTAGCTTGTGTTATGCAAGACAGTAGTGAGCTGGCTGTCTTGCTGGATGGATGAGGACGGAGGGCAGATCCTGTCAGACGGACCAATGTATTAATGTACGGCACCGTTAATCAACTTTCTCCCAAATTCAGCAGGTCACTACTACTCAGACGATTTATGCTACGACCATGACATCTACCAGACTAATTAGCAATCGCACTGTTAGTATGATGCCCGCACTATCACTCCCTCGCCGTGCTTATAATTACCGAAAACACGAATCAGGCTCTAAACTATGCAATCTTATTAAAATGAGAATTGCAGAGGGGATGGGAGTGAAGGGCATAGATCAGCCTACTTTAATGAGAATTGGTCCAAAGCGTTGTAAATGACTTCACCATTTGATCAGAGACCATGATTTCGATATGATAGGCCTATGTGAGGTTAAATTTAAATGATTTCTTATCACTAAATGAAGCATCACCACCAACCTATGTTTGCTCCCACGTTGCGCCTTCATCCACGAATAGGAGTGCCCTCATAACCTTATACCTAAACTTAACCATCTCTAACCTTATACCTAAACTTAACCATCTCTAACCTTACACCTTAACTTAACCATGCAAATTAGTGGAAGAAAACTGCCTCCTACGAAACCTGCAGTATGACGAACAATTCCCACCACTTCAACCAAGAATTCTGAAAAAATTTCGTCTGACACCACACACAAAGTAAAAAAACCCTAGGACAGAAACAAGCCAGCCGTGTCAGAGACGCCTACGACTTCATCTCCAGAATAAAGAAAACAAGACTGAGTAAAGACGATTTTCTATTTTCCATAGACGTAGTGAATCTCTCCACCAACATCGAACAGGGACCCGGCCTACAAGTAATCAGGAGAATCTTTAGCAACTTCCCAGACCCACAACGGCCAGACAGTGCCACACTGGAAGGACTGGAAATCAACCTGACTAAAAACGGCTCTGAATTCAACCAGAAATACTTCCCACAAACAAGGGGAGGAGCCACGGGAAAGGGATTTGCTCTGAGCTACACAAACCTCTCTACCTGGCGGATTGAAGAGCTGAAGCCAAATGGGTTACGCGGCTGGGAACCCCGACACCAAGAGGCCTCGACAACAGACTATGAGAGCCCCCTATAAAACCCTCGTACCCTGATTTAAAAAAAAAAAAAAAAAAAAAAACACCCCCCTTTCTTTGGTAAATCTTTATTCCACCAATTTTTACAGAGTGAAGGACCCTCCAGCTTCACAGTGGTGCGTGCAATTTCCACCCAGTACTGGCGAGGCTTCTCTTCTCAAACAACCTAACCCTATTCCTAACTTCGTCATCTCTAACCTTATACCTAACCCTAACATCTCTAACCCTTATACTTAACCCTAACATCTCTAACCTTATACCTAACCCTAACATCTCTAACCCTTATACTTAACCCTAACATCTCTAACCTTATACCTAACCCTAACATCTCTAACCTTATACCTAACCCTAACATCTCTAACCCTTATACTTAACCCTAACATCTCTAACCCTTTTACCTAACCCTAACATCTCTAACCCTTATACCTAACCCTAACATCTCTAACCTTATACCTAACCCTAACATCTCTAACCTTATACCTAACCCTAACATCTCTAACCTTATACCTAACCCTAACATCTCTAACCCTTATACTTAACCCTAACATCTCTAACCCTTTTACCTAACCCTAACATCTCTAACCCTTATACCTAACCCTAACATCTCTAACCCTTATACTTAACCCTAACATCTCTAACCCTTATACTTAACCCTAACATCTCTAACCCTTATACCTAACCCTAACATCTCTAACCCTAACCCGAAACGTAACATCTCTAACCCTTATACCTAAACTTAACCGTCTATAACCTTATACCTAAACTTAACCATCTAAAGCCTTATACTTAAACTTAATCATCTCTAACCAGACATTTTTCAGACTGTTGGGATTTGGGAATAATCGGCCGTCAGAACAGTGGGCAGTCCAAAAATGCCGTTTTCTAACTGTTGTTGATAGTTGTTTTAAGGTGTTTTAAGCTGTTTATCTGAAACTTGCGGGTAGGTTCATGTATAGGACACTTTACTTAAGTATGAAAATCCTTTTTCCTTTACTTAATGTGCATATTTGTAAATGTAATATCAGTGGGACACAAGCGGCACCCCAATCGTGAAATCATCCTTATACTGTATTGTTACAACCATTTTGTTGACCTCCCTGTTAAACCTGCACAGCGCTCTACTTCAGGATGTGACTTGTTGATACAGAGGATTATGTTTTATCTGAGGCACTGATGTTACAGCTGCAGGTGTGGAATCATTGACCGTGGAGTGAAGTTGCAGTGCAACGTGGTTGGTCTGTAGGATAAAAGTGATTTTAAAGAGCAGCTGCAGCTTTGTCAACATGACGTGCAGCTGTGCACCCAGCCGCCTGGTGTGGCGAGCCCGGTGGCTTCTCCGGGGTTCTCACTGGACCCGGTGTAGATTGTCTCCTTGTGCTCCTGTGCGTGAGATGCTGGAGGGGCGGTTCAACCAGTTCAGCTGGCCATCAACACAGTGGGAATCCAGCAATGCAATGAATCCAGCTTCTGGGTAATGTCCATGGAGGGCGGACATTATTTTTGAATGTTATATTATGAGTCGGTTTTTAGACTAAACTTATGAAGGCGTGGCATTTAGAAACCCTTAGGTTACATGGACATAGTGTTATACACAATTTCAAATAAAACAAAAAAACAAATAAACAACCAAACAAGCAAACAAACAAACAAACAAACAAACAAACAAACAAACAAATAAATAATAAAAGGCAACTATGAACATAAATAATATATGAGCCAATGTAATTTTGTTATTTTTTTAAATTAAATATGGTCAAAATGGGATTTGGTGGTTTATTATGGGAGTCTCTCTTTTGTCTTCCAGAAATACACGTTCCTTAATTGTTAGGTGTTTCAATGTAATCAGACCCAGTGTTTTGATTACCTTAATTAATTAATCTCACTGGATTTGAAGGTACCGCATATACTGTTTGTGACCTGTAAACTTTGTTGTTTATGGATTGGATTGGACTCTGCCACCTGGGATTTCAAAGCAATCCTCTTTCCATTACATCACTTAGATTGAAATTATTTTTTGGAAAACAATCATATTGTGTGTGGTATCAGACAGAGAGCCAAATATTGGCCACACAGACGGCCTGTGGAACAGGAGCATGGCAACATTTTGGCACAAGTTCCCTGGCAAAGTTTTTCTGATGTATGAATGGGGGAAATCACGAGCAAAAGTTTAAAGTGTATCTTATGAGTTGAATAACATCACTTAAAAAAAAGTCACAGGGGCAAATTCACAAAGCTAACAAAAAAATCGTCTCAGTGGACCGGTGCTATTTGTGCATATTTAAATGAGGTATTATGCCAACATTTGGTGGAAAATTGGATCCTTTCCATGCAAATGAGCCTCGTTGGAAAAAACGTCCAATTCACAAACACCAGTGCTAATAGCCGCGCACAGTTAAAGTGACATTATTACTGTCTGTAGAGAGCTGGTGGTAACTGCATGAGACAATATAAGGCAAAAGAAAAGGCAGCTTCTGTCTTCAGAGAGCTGGTGCAACTGAGGTGCATTTAAAAGGGGTGTCACGCCCAGACTTTCCAGTGATCTGTAAATAATATTTTGACATTATTATTATTATTATTATTATTATTATTATTATTATTATTATTCCTGTCACAGCATCTAGGGAAACGCTCAGCCTTCCGTGGTGTTTTTCAAAGCGCACTCCAAAATCATTCAAAGTTTCATTATGACATTTTTTTTGTACAAATAAGGCGTTACAAACTTTGACAATTATGGTTCTATAATTACTTTTTAACTGCAAAGATATTGGAAAAACTAAATAAAAAGTTACAGGGAATAGCGATAAATTAGCATTGAACCACAGATGGCAGAACCTCAGAACTGTGGACAGGTCCTCAGGCCGCGGCCTTTCCCGTGCAGCGATCTTTGTAGAGTAAAATAAATGAAATCAACTGTCATCAGTTAGATTTTGAGTGAGAACCAGAATTTCTTCATTAAAAAAAAAAATATATATATATATATATATATATATGTTTACAGTGTGTGTGTATGTGTGTGTGTGTGTGTGTGTGTGTGTGTGTGTGTGTGTGTGTGTGTATATATCTGTATATTTATTTATAAAGAGAGAGAGATTATATAAATTATAGATTTACTCATACTATTTAAGTGTTTTATATTCACTGCACATAAACCTTAAAATACAAATTAAATCCCAGGGTCCCCAGCCTGTTACGCGGAGGCCCTGTTGTGCATCTCCGCGTAACAGGGTTTCCGCGTGCATGGGATGCGGGGGACCCCGGGGTCATCAGATGTTCCCCGCAATCCCCCGACCCACCTGCCACCGCCGGACAATTTTCATTATTCCGTCAGGATTCGGAATAACATTGATAGGCAATTCACTGTGATATTAGCGGCCCGCAATCCATTTATTTGTGAATTCATCCCACGTTGTACTTCGAAGGATGTTTTGTGAATGCACAGGCACAATGTAGTCCCAGTGAACGGGGCTGGAGGTGGAGGTTTACGAAGGCAATTTGTGGAATCAGCCACATTACAGGTTGGAAGAACAGCTTTTGAATAGTCCACGTTCTGAGAAGCTTTGTCGAAAAATGTGTTTTTCAAGGCGATATCAGGGATCGACCTGAGACTTGAAAAATTTTATCGGAACATTATATGTATCATAAACGTTATTTCTTCAGTTTTTTCTTCAAAATATTCTGTATCTATTTAAACGTATTCAAATATAGCACGTGCAAATATTGCTATAGCTCCGTTGGAGAGTTCCTTGTATTTTTTTCCTGTGCTGCAATTCCCTCAGCATCGCTCCCACAGCTCATCAAGTCGGCTTTAGTCTCGTGGTCATGCAGACACGCTCCCAGCAGCGCATTCTTATTAGCCCCGAGGTTAAAGTGCGCCGGAGTCAAGCGGCAGGCACATGCCTTCCAGGAGCACGGCCTCAGCAACATCTCAGCGGGTCTATCAGCTGGAAACACATGGCTCTGCTATGATGACTCTGCGTCTTACCTCTGAGTACCTCCCTCTCCACCTCAGCGTCCTGTTTAATGCATTTTGATTTTAACAGATAAACCTGTCTCGGGGCATAATTATTTCCCCACCGCCCCCACGTTGCCAAATTTATCCCATTTCAGCATTTCTCCATTAAGTGTTTCGCATCGGTTTACCGGGCGGGCACACTACAATGATGGAGGGAAGAACAGACAAACAGTGATGGCTCTGAAAGCCTCGAAAATGTTCACTTTAACTCATCGGTGACTTTAATTCGATGAAAGTGGAATTTGTGCTGTCGTTGTGTTTGTAAATAAAAGGTTTGGCTGGGTCCTCCATCGGGCGCTGGTGGTGTCTGTTCGTCTGCGGCTCCGACATGGCCAATGGGTTATTCAATATCGTAATGAATGAGGTGTCACAACCGCTCAGCTCCGCCGCTGGCCAGAATGATTTTTCGCCGTCTTCCTCCGCGCGGTAATATGCAGCTCTTATCGATTATGATGAGGCCCTCTGCTCTCCTCTTATTAAAATATTGATCCCGCGCAGATGGCGGAGGCGAGAGGGAGCGACGGGAGGAAAGGCTTTCTGGAGGCTGAGAAGCCGAGGAAAAGGCGACGGCTTGAAGAACGGATGAGTCGGGGCGCGTCGATACGCCGTTTAAGTGTCCGCCGCCACCGCCGCGGCATCAAGGTCTTCATCACCGCCCGCGCGGCAGGGGGAGGACGCTCGGCGGCACAACGTCGTCGAGGCGGTAAATCGTATTCAGCGACGCCCCCCCGCAACTTGTCTCAGGCTTTGATGTAGAATTTGCTGGACAGCAGAGAGATATTTTGTCTCTGAGCGCTGCGCTTCCTAACACATCACGCGGTCGAACACAAATAATTAACTCTCATATTTCATTCCGTCTAATGTTTACGACTCTGGCTTATGGATGGTTGTCAAATTCCTTGGGAATCTTTTGCGTTTTTTTGTTTTTTTTCATGAGCATCTCATTGAGGACGTCGTCTCTGAAAAGCAAGGCCGCACTCTGACCCGCGGTGTCATCCGGTCATTTCGGGTGGATTTGCAGCACGTTTTCTAAATGCTGCGCGTGTTGTCAAAATGGTGAAGAGCTATTCTTAAGTTGCTTGTGTTTTGTCTATTCTTATGCGTTTTCTTAAGTTGCACTGCGTCGAGCTCTCAGGGCCACCGCACTAATTGCTTACATACTGTATAGTGTAGATAATAACTGAACGTGAATTTTTTGATAACAAATTTAAAAAATGCCTTTTAGCAACGCCCAGCGCCCGCCCCCCAAACCCCCCCAAATCATCCCATGGGCTGTTGCAGACTCCTCCGGGGGAAGATTCGTCCTATGGGACATATATTTGACACCCCTGCTCTTATGTCTCAGGAAAACTGTGTCTGCGTCTGCGTCTGAGAAAGCCCAAAAGCCAAACTCCACCTCCCCTGGTATATGACCTCAATTACAGAGGCGGCCAGATTATGGGTCCGAATTAATATGCATACTCTTAATCTGTACACACTGCTCCATCTCCTCCGCTCCTCCTTACTTGGTTTCTTCAGAGGCAGTTTCGTCGAACAAACATAAGTTTGTTTCGGCACTCTGTGCTTTTCTGGGTTTTGTCCTGTAAGACGTGATGGTGTGTCCAAAAAAGGTTGTATATTTGTCCGTGGCTTGCTACCGCTGCTGCCCCCCACGACGGTGCAGGAAGCAGTCCACAATCTATCAGGGTTTTCTGGTGCTACTGGTGCTACGATGGATGATATAATCAGCGTGATATGTAGTGCAGATCTCTGTAAAGTAAGTAATTTACAAGATGGATTTTGCTGTAGAAAGTTCCTTAAATCCCATGAAAGTATTTTTTTACAAGATTATGTAAAAAAAAGAAAAATTAAAAACTTGCACATTTCAAGCCCCTTTTAACAATATATGACTTAAATGACATGATTTAGCGGTACAATGGTGTAATTATACCAAAAATGGGATTCATGACTAATTCAGCCACTCAAACCTACATTCACACACTGAGTCAGCCAAGTATTGGCACATAATTTATTTAATTTTAAAACTTGAATACATGACATGAAATACTTCATGTAGACTATCGACATAACAGCCGTAGACCGTTATTTATGTCACATTTTATAGTGAAATGACACTTTTCTTGTATGTGCACAAAGTAGCTAATAAAGAAACATCTGAAAGGTTTTTTTTGTTACGGTAGAATGGTTTCGTATAAAACATGGTGCCAGTTATTACATAAACATGCTGGAGGTAGGAACCTCCTCCTAAAAAGCTTAAAAGCTGTGTTCCACATGATTTTCTGATTGTTCTCTTGTGATAGAAACTTGTTATCTATTTCTCATACGTTGCGGCATCAGGACTGAGCTGAATCCTCTGCAGTGCAGCGCTCCTGCTCCTTGAGCATTGACTGAAGAGCATCTTTTCTTTCTTAACTAATCCTTCAAGCCATTCCATTCCAATGTCGGCTTTTTAATGGGTAGTCCAACAGTGTGTGTAGCTGTTGCAGTGTGTGTGTGTGTGTGTGTGTGTGTGTGTGTGTGTGTGTGTGTGTGTGTGTACCTTTTTTTGAGGGAGCGATATGGAGAGAGGGCGGGTGGGAAAAAGAAAGGCCAGCGAGATGAGAGAAACGGGCAGAAAGATGTTTCACCCAGAAAGCAGGAGGATTTGCGCTGTAAAGCCCTCGCCTCCATCTTTACCCCTGAGATACATCATCTCCACTCTTGTTCTCGCGCACCCTCATACCGCGGCGCTGCCGTGTAATGCTCTGTATTCACATTTCATTGCGTTCTTTATCCCGGCTATCTCAACGGGGAGGGAGAGAAATGAATCCATTCCATTGCATAATTTAGCCGCAAAGCACAAGTCTGAGAACGGGACTCTGCCTTTGTACGTATTTCAGTGCAGAGGAAGTGGCTTTGTACAAACCTCCCGGTCAGGCTTTTAAGATAGGCTTTTGGTCAAATTCTCGTGTCTGACCACCGGCACCTGTCACCTCAAAGGTCTAAAGAGGAAGCCACCAACTGGCTGACACGTACATTAAACCCTCGACTCTGAAGAATGATAGAAAAGATATATATAGTTGCTCATAATAGAACTGAGTCGCTCTTCATCAGAGATACAATTTGTAAGATTCCCATTCACAATGCGTACGTTTTATTTGTGAGCTTTGAGTTTCCATAATAATAATAATAATAATAAATTGTATTTGTATAGCAGTTTTCCAAACATGGTTACAAAACGCTTAAAACATAAAGATAAACACTTAGGAAGAATTGTAAAAGAAACTGTGGCTGTTTTGCTTGCCACACGCTACCCAAGTGGCTTATTCAGGGCCCTCCGGCACAGAGACACAGACAAAGTGGTAGAAAAGACACACGTTTATTGTGGAGAGGGGGCTTGATAGAACAAGCCCCGGAGCAGATGGACACAGGTCATGACAAGGGCTCCTCTCTCCTGAGTGAGTGTGGGGACGGGGGTTTTAACTGTTGCTCGTCAGACCAACCAACGAGGAGCAGGCGTACAGCCACACTGATCCTTGGCCTCAACTACCTAGACCCAGGACAGGTGTGGCTGCTCAAACCACACCATCCCCACACCACAGAAACATAATAAAATGAACATAGGAAGATAACAATGAAATATAAACAGACATTAATCAGGTGGCAAAACTCAGGTCGTGAAAGCAAGCTATAAAAGTATGTTTTAAGAAGTGATTTAAAAGAGTATACTGAATTTGCAAAACAACCTAAGGCAGGTCTTTCCAAAGTCTAGGGGCCCTAGTAGCAAAGACCAGATCTCCTTTTTTCTTCAGTCGAGACTTCGTACAGCTACAAGGGCCCTGCCCGAGGATCTTACGCTGCGCTCCAGCTCATTTGGGGTAAGAGAGTCTGTGATGTAAGAAGGGGCTAGACTGAGCCGTGCCTTAAAAGTAATCGGTAAAATCTAAAATCTCTATAAAACTAATGAGTAACCGATGAAGGGAGGATAAAATTGGTGTAATGTGCTCTGCTTTTCTGGTTTTAGTCAAAACAGCATTATGTAACTATTGTCCATTACAAGTCAGTGTACCATCAAAATCATTTTGGAGCTGTTATTTTAATGTTAAAAAGTTACATAGTGTTGCTTCAAGAGTCCGGCAGCTACATTCTGTACGAGTTGAAGACAAGAAAGGTTTTTCTTTCTGAGGCCAGAGTATAATTGAATTGCAGTAATCTAAATGGATGGAAATAAAATGCGTGGATGACTTTTTCAAGGTCTGCATGAGTTAGAAAGTACATTGTTGAGATGTTTCTTAGCTGGTCAAAACCCGACTGGACGACCCGGTTTACCTATGTGTTAAAACTGAGATCATTGTCTCAAATCACTCCTAGATTTCTGGCTGTAGGATTCAGGTTAGCAGCTAAGTTCCCAAGATAATGTTTAATTACTGCTGTGGAGGATGAAGGGCCGAATAAAATGACTTCAGATTTGCTGTTGTTTAACTGAAAAAAGTTTTGAGCCATCCAGCAGCGCAAATCATCTAAACAAGCTCTGAGAGTCGTTAGGCAACCAGAGTCCCAAGAATTAATGGGCATGTACAGTTGTGTATCATCTGCATAACAGTGGAAATTTATGTTGTGTTTACAGATAACCTAATGGGACAATGTAGAGTGATTAGAGAGAATAATATGGGGCCGAGAGTAGAGCCTTGCGGCACTGCGCACTTCATCTGTGCCGAGGTGGAAGCTGAATTACCTAAACTAACCGAAAACCTTTTGTCCGATAAATAAGAGTAAAAACATTTAAGAGCAGCGCCTGAAACGCCAACGGAACTTATAAAGCGATTGATGAGGACGGCATGATCAATTGTGTCAAATACAGCACAAAGATCAAGGAGGATTAGAATGGAGTATTGTCCTGCATCAGTTGCTTAAAGAATATAATTTGTTAGTAGAGATGATTCTGTGCTGTGACATGTGCCGAAAACCTGAATGGAATTTTTCAATTGGTTGTTGGTGTTCAAGTCGTCACTAAGCTGTTTATACACAACTTCCTCTAAAATGTTGGATAAGAAGTGGAGTTTAGCGATGGGTCTAAAATTGCTAATAACTGAGGGGTCCAGGTTGGGTTTTTAAGAAGCGATTGGATGAGGGCATGCTTAAAGTCAGGTGGTACGGAACCAGTGATGAGGGAACGATTAATACTGGACAAAATGCTAGGGCCAACTGAAACCAAGACTTCTTTAAGCAGTCTTGTGGGGACAATATCTAGGGGTCAGGAAGAGGATTTTATGTGAAACATAATGTCTGTGAGGGTTTCTGCAGTCACAGGAACAAATGCATCCAATTTAGCCTCCAAATGGAAAGTAACAGAGAGGTCACATGCCAGGTGGGATTATTTGATCCCGGATATCTTTAATTTTCTTTGTAAAGAATAGAAGAAATGTTTCACATTCCTCTGGGGAATGATTCATAACAGTGCTAGAGGGAATTTTTACAACTCTATCAATGGTGTTAAACAGTATTCCTGGGTTGTTGGCATTCTCAGATATTAGCTTTGAGAAAAAAAATATGCTTGTGCATCTTTAACTAATTTGTGCGTGTCCTTCAGCTACACACGTGGCTCAAGGGATACTGCTGCTTCCTCAACGTACCGTTTGTGGACAACTTTGGCACCTTCTCTAACCATCCAAACGTCTTCAGACATGATGGAGTACATCAAAACATTCACGGATCAAGTCTCCTCGCCATGAACATGGGACTTACGTTGAAATGTTTGGGGAGTCTGTCCACTCTACTAATATGAATGACGTTCACTCTGCTTTACAAATTCCTGTAATTATAAACCATAGACCCAAATTACGTAACTTCTCTGTAACATACAGGAATCGAAAAAATTTACTACCGGTTCGGACTCCAACTCAGTCCCCCGCAAAGCCATGCACCCAGAACAATAAAAATGGCTTTATTAAATGTCAGTTCACTAACTAACAAGTCATTTTTAGTTAATGCCCTCCATAGCCTGGATTTCACTACTGACTGAGACCCGGCTGGACAGAAATGGCACAGTTGCACTAATTGAGACACCTCCTTATTTCAAATTCATCCAAACCATTAGAGCTAATAAGAGAGGCGGTGGAATAGCTGCTGTCTGCTCTGAGATCTATACCTGCAAGGAAATCCCCTCGTTTTTTGAACACCTTGTTATATCTATAAACTGCAGAGTTACGATTATAATGATATCAGCCACCAACATCGAAATGTGGCTTTCTTAATAAATTCTCTGAGCTACTGTCCAAGGTCTCCACTGATTATGATTGTATAATTATCTCAGGTGATTTTAAAATTCATGCTGACAATCAAACAGACCCAGATGCTCAACACTTCATTAGCCTATTGGAGACATTTGACCTCACTCAGCAAGTTTCTAGACCCAACCACAATAAGGGGCTTACTCTGGACTTGGTCATATCAAAAGGACTTAATATTACTGTACCCTGTGTCATGGATGTTGCTATTTCAGATAACTGTTGCATATTCTTTGACCTGTCTGCTCTTCCTGTACAACAGAGGGGTACCCGAACAATTAAAAAACATATCATTAACAATAATACCATTGAAACCTTTAAGAGAATTGTAAATGAGTTACCACTGTTCATGGCATCATCAACTGAGGATCCTGTGAACAAATTCAACTCAAAAATACAAAATATTATTGATAACATTGCACCTTTAGTTAAAACTAAAAACATAGAAAATTAAAACGTCCCCTGGAGAAATGGAACGGTTGTTAGGCAGCTTAAAAGAGAGTGTCGCCAGGCAGAACGAAAATGGAGAAAGACAAAGCTTCAGGTTCATCATGAAATTTACAAGGATAGACTCAATCAATACAACACAGCAATTAAACAGACCAGACCAGTCTTCTCTCAAAAAATTTATTAAAATATCAACAATAGTAAAGTGCTCTTCTTCACTGTTGATCGACTTATTCATCCACCATCTACAACCTCATGCTCTCCACTGAAAAATGTGAGGAGTTCCCTACATTCGTCAGTAACAAAATTATAACTATCAGGCGGAATATTATCACCTCAACATCCAGAAATGAACCTACCCTCCAGTTCTCCAGTAATATGACTGCTGCCATGTCTCACTTTGTCCCCATAATCATAAAAAAACTGGACGATATTGTTGGTCAGTTCAGGTCCTCCACCTGCTGCCTGGACCCCCTCTCTACCCCATTTTTTAAAACTGTTTTTAACTGCCTAGCACATGAGGTATTAGAAATTTTAAATGGCTCTCTTCAATCAGGTATATTTCCTGCAGCATTTAAAACAGCTGTCATTAACCCACTCCTGAAGAAGAACAATCTCAATGCAACAGTTATTGCCAACTACAGGCCCATTTCCAACCTGCCATTCCTCAGCAAAATACTTGAAAAAACAGTTAACCTTCAGCTTAACAACTATCTAACCTCAAACAGCCTTTTGGACACTTATCAATCGGGTTTTTGACCTCACCATACGACAGAAACAG
Organism: Zeus faber; assembly: GCF_960531495.2. NCBI lineage: Eukaryota > Metazoa > Chordata > Actinopteri > Zeiformes > Zeidae > Zeus > Zeus faber. Next base: position 27,355,944 of record NC_137200.1, on the reverse strand, counting down.
CACTTATTAAAGTTGTGAATGATCTGCACATAAACACTGATGTTAAAAAGCTATCTGTTCTTCTGCTCCTGGATCTCAGTGCTGCCTTTGAAACTGTTGACTATCAGATTTTATTAGCAAGGTTACAAAAATAAGTCAGCCTATCTGGCCCGGTTCTAAACTGGTTCAGAACCTACCTACAGGACAGGCAGTTCTTTGTATCCATTGGAGATTTAGTGTCGAACAAAGTGGATATTGTATGTGGAGTGCCCCAAGGGTCGATTTTTGGCCCATTATTGTTCAAACCTCGATATGATCCCACTTGCACATATTATAAAGAAACACAAAATAAATTACCATAATTATGCAGATGATTCACAACTGTAAATATCCCTATCTCCCGATGACCTACTCCCCATACACTCCCTCACACAGTGTTTTAATGAAATTAATGCATGGATGTCACAGAACTTTTTACAACCAAATAAAGATAAAACAGAAGTACTCATCTTTGGTGCAAAGGCTCAGGGAGAGAAAGTTTCAGCTTATCTCAGTTCTCTGTCTCTGGAGAGCAAGAATGAAGTCAGAAATCTGGGTTGATCATAGATGGCGATCTAAATTTTAAGCGCCATATCAGTCACATCACAAAATCAGACAGGATCCTCAGCTGCCTTCCCCCCTACCCCCAGCCACACAGACCCCACACCCTCCCTGCCCCCACAGCTGCTTCCCTCTCACACCTCCCAGGTGATTAAGACCACGGACTCACACTGTCCCTCCCCTCACCCCTCAACCCCCACCATGGACTTCAATACAGCCCCATCAACACCTGCCCCGCGTCAAGAAACAAAGAGCCCACCTATCCGTTTCCTGTAGTCAGGTGAAGAGGCAGCTGGAGCGACTGCACCAGAACCAGGCTGCGGGTCCGGATGGTATCAGCCCCAGGGTCCTGAAGGTCTGCGCGGACCACTCTTAAAAGAGTAAACCCTCGGAAGTCTCCAGGGCCTGATGGCATTCCAGGCCATGTTCTCAGAGGGTGCGCCGACCAACTGGTGGAGGTATTCACCTCCATATTCAACCTCTCCCTGATCCAGTCTACAGTCCCCACCTGCTTCAAACAGACAAGCATTGTCCCGGTACCAAAGAAACAACCCATCACCTGCCTGAATGACTATCGCCCCGTAGCACTGACCTCTACCATCATTAAGTGCTTTGAGCGGCTAGTCAGAACCCACATCTGCTCCTCCCTTCCTGACACCCTGGACCCCCTTTAATTTGCATATCGCCCGAACAGATCTACGGACAACACCATCGCCCTGGCAGTGCACACCACCCTCTCCCACCTGGACAAGAGCAACACATACGTGAGGATGCTGTTTGTAGATTACAGCTCAGCATTCAACACAATTGTGCCCGCTAAGGTTGTCCCCAAGCTCAGGATCCTGGGTCTTAACACCTCCCTCTGTAACTGGATCCGGGACTTCCTGAGGGGCAGACCCCAGGTGGTGAGAATGGGAAATCTCTCCTCCTCTGCACTGACCCTGAGCACCGCAGGGCTGCGTACTCAATCCCCTTCTGTACGCCCTGTTTACACAGGACTGTGTGGCCAGGCGCAGCACCAACACCATCCTGAAGTTTGCGGATGACACCACCATCCTAGGTCTCATCTCCAACAATGATGAGTCCTCCTACAGAGAGGAGGTCAGCATCTTGGCAACATGGTGGACTACAGGAAACGACAGTGGGGGCGGCACCCCCCCATCCACATCGACGGAGCTGAAGTGGAGAGAGTCTCCTGCTTCAAGGTCCTCGGTGTGTCCATCAGTGATGACCTTTCCTGGTCCAGGCAACTGGATGCAGCAATAAAAACTGCCCAAAAGCGCTTATTCTTCCTGAGGAGACTCAAGAAGTTTGGCATGTCTGTCAGGACTTTCACCAGCTTCTCCCGATGCACCATTGAGAGCATTCTTACCGGCTGCATCACCGCTTGGTACGGCAGCTGCTCCGCTGCCGATCGCAAGGGTGGTGAAGACCATCATTGGCTGCCACCTCCCCTCTATGCAAGGCATCTACCGCACACGATGCCTTCGGAAAGCACAGAAAGTCATAAAGGACTACAGCCACCCAGTCTACAGACTGTTCACGCTGCTGCCGTCTGGTAAATGTTACCGGAGCATCTGGGCACGGACTACCAGACTCACAAACAGTTTTTACCCTGAGGCCATCAGGCTTCTCAACCTGCAACATCTGTAGTCACCTATGTCAATTAAATGTACATCACCACAACTACATGTACATATCCACCGGCACTCCTTCACTTAATATTTATATCCATATCTTGTGCAACAGTCTGACCAATTTCTGTTGGAACTACAATGTTCCAGTTATTTTAGTTTCGGTTTTAGGATTATTTTTCTTATTTTCATTTTATGTACATACACTGTGACCTCTTGCCTGTATTTGTAACATCGACTCTTACTCTTTTTTTATTTTTTTTCATAATAGATTCCTATTTTATTAAAAAAAAAAAATTCCTCCTTATAGTTGCCTTGTTATTTTATCTTTTTATGCCCACTACGCAGTTCTTGCCTGTCATGCTCCACGAATTTCATTGTACCGAATGACCTTGTGCTGTACTGTACACTTGACAAGTAAAATACTTTGAACTTTGAACTTTAAAGGATCATGATTTTTGATTTCCCCAGTGCTTTCAACACGATCCAGCCTGCACTGCTGCAAGAGAAGCTCCAGGAGATGAGGGTGGACGCCTCCACAACCTCCTGGATTATTGACGACCTGAGGAACAGACCACAGTTTGTGCGACTGAGGGAATGCGTGTCGGGGGACAGGGGTGGTTAGCAACACAGGAGCACCAAAGGGGACTGTACTCTCACCTTTCCTCTTCACCCTGTATACCTCAGACTTCCAATACAGCTCAGAGTCCTGTCATCTGCAGAAGACTCTGCAGTTGTGTGGTGTATGACTGGTGGACAGGAGACTGAGCAGAGGGAACTGGTGGACCGCTTTGTGGCACGGTGGGGAAACAACCACCTCCTCTTAAATGCCACCAAGACGAAGGAGATGGTTGTGGATTGCAGGAGGTCCAGGACTAAGCCGAACACTATTTTCATCCTGGGAGAAGAGGTGGAGGTGGTGGAGGGTTACAGCTACCTGGGTAAAATGCAACACTGAGGCTGTCTACAGGAAGGGACAGAGCAGACTCTACTTCTTGAGGAAGCTCAAGTCCTTTAATGTGTGCAGCAAGATGTTGCATATCTTCTACCAGTCTGTGGTGGCTTGTGCAATTTTCTTTGCAGTCATCTGTTGGGGCAGCAGCTTTAGAGCCAGTGACTCCAAGAAACTGAACAAACTGATAATGAAGGTTGGCTCTGTGCTGGGGGCTGCTCTGGAGCCCCTAGAGCTGGTTGTGGAGAGGATTCAAGATTCAAGATTGAAGAGATTATTTGTCACATACATATACGTACATACTGTTGCATAAGCTGCTCGGCATAATGGACAACACTGCACACCCCCTACACAGCCTACTGGTCAGACAACAGAGTATCTTCAGCCAGAGGCTCCTTCAGCTCTGCTGCAATAAGGACCATTACAGCAGGTCATTCCTGCCAATAGCCACCTCCAATGACTCCCCTCTTTGCCAGGAGAGGAAACTCCTCCTCTGAATGGCAATGCACAGGCCACATTTGTACTTTACATTTAACTTCCACTTTAAGCTTAACCTGTCACTTAATTCGATTTTTATTTCTCTTATTATTATTTACATTTTTTATTCATTTTATTATTTCATATGTATTAAAACACACGTTCAAAACAGCGTGTGCTTTTGGAAATTATGCTTGTTTTGTCATGTATGTCATTGCTGCTGCAACACTGGAATTTCCCTTTGGGGATTGATAAAGTACCTATATCTATCTTTATCCTTATTCAGGGCACATTGATCTTTTGGTTTAAGGCAGGTTTCTGTCACCATAAGGAAGTCCAGATTATTTGAAGCTGATTAACTCATTGCATGACAGATTTTTTGTTCAAGGATCTAACATTCTGTAAAACTAACTTGATAACAGGATTTAGAGGAGCAGTATAAGAGTTTGTGTTTATACGAATGAGGTTTGAGTGTTTTACTCTGGACAAGGGGAAAGTCATTTTGGAAGAATGACTGGAGAAGGGCAATCTACAATAAAAGAGGAGATATTTGTTCTGGGCGTAATAACAATGAGAGTGCTATTTTTGTAGGGAGAGTCAGGAGGCACCAGACTGACATTATATCAGCTTGTGGTAGAACACAGTGCATGGGCAAGGTTAAAAGACAAAAGTTTTGTACCTGCTCTTTTAAAGTGGCGGCCATCTCTTGCAAAAAGGTCTCTGCGATCCAAAAATGCAGCAAAGTTATAGACAATGTTAACGCGGCTACAGTACCTCTTTAGCCAGATATTAAGGTGACGGATGTGGCTGAATTCATGTCACCAAAGCAGGGAGACTGGTGCAGGTATCACAATTGTCTTTTTTGTTTTCAAAGCGGTATTCATGAGGTCTATAATTTCAGTTGTCCTGAATTTTTTTTTTTAAACGAAGATCATTAGAGCCGAGGGGGAGAATAATTTTGGAGGGAAAACAACGATCATCCACCTGGAGCCCCACTGGAGACATCAAAAAAAGGTGTATACAATGCATACATTGCACTTTCACTCCTATGGTGTTTAAAAATAAAATATTTATAATACTGTGGTAAAGCTGCTGATCTACAGGGAGACCACACAGTTAGACTGACTGCCATCAGCTGTGCCTGCTCCATTGACTCTGCCAGAGAGCAGAGCTGTTAAAATAGTGGGAGCCGGGGGGCCAAGCAAGTCGGTTCTTGGGGCAGTATAGGTCACCGTGGGCTGTTTGCCCGGCCTGGTTCTAATGCTATTGCACTCAATCCGGGTGGCGGGTGCCGCTGGCTTGCTGTTTAGGGTAGCCGGCGGTGAAGACACTTAGTGAGGGGGAGATCTTCCTGTGTCAGGGAGAGATTAGCCAGGGGGCTAAGAGTGCGCAAACTGTTCCCCAGAGATTTGGAGCGTCCATTATTATAAGGGGTGCAGGCAGAAGGGCAGGTACCCAATTGTTTTTATTACGATTATTATTATTCTCCTAGCCATTCTCATTTTCCGGCTGAAAGCGCCTGGCACTCAGAAACTGTGAAATACACGGATGCTAAACTTAGATGACAGGTTCGACATGTTCCCAAACTAGGAAACATAAAAAAACGAATTCATCGACTAGATGGTGGCGCTAAAACGACCACTTTTACGTTTTGTCAAATATCTTCTGATCGGCTGGTTATACAATAGAACATCTTGCATCCATGGATTCCTTGAGTCATGTCGGGTCTATTTTCAGATTTGCGTCATGATGTTTTCATTTTCTGCCATTTTGAATTTTGTCAAAATCGCCTTTTCTCCTTTTTCCCAACACCTTCTACAGATATGGTCCAATGTTCATCAAACTTGGACAACAGCATGTCTGGACTGCCCCAATTTAATGGACATTTGCTACATACCATAGTTTGGCCATAATTCATTTTCAAAGTTTACAAGAAATGTATTTTACATAATCTGCCATAACTCTTCAACACATTGAGCTATCTTCATCCAATTTGGTAGATATGTGCAGAGTATGACTGTAGGGCAAGGCGATCGTATAACTTTCAATAGCCACCATTTTGGTTTTAGAATTTTGTCCAATTTTCACCAAAATTGGACCGCAGAATGTCTGGACCGCCCCGAATACAATTTATCCAATGGAGTTTAGCTACACCCCATAGTTTGGCATCAAATCATTTTTGAAGATTACAAAAAAAGCTGCCACCAGCCAATCAAATTGCAGCATCACTTACACAGAGTTAGCAATGACTGATAGGTATGACACTTGATGGTCATATTCACCAATGTTCCGACAATCACTCTGTCAAATGTGGGAGGAATCATCCATTAGGGGGCGCTATAATGCCATCTTCTTTGCAATTTGGGCCTGTCTTCTGCACTGCATTATGCAGGAAAAAAGTTTTCCATGGATTCCTTATGGGAATTTTATCTTAATTATGTCTTCAATTTGTGCCATTTGCAATTAATAAAGAATTACCCTTTGTTTTAAGTAAAGCTAGATATCAACTCCAAATGATAAATAAAGTGCATTTCTGTATACAGTTCACGCGTTTGAGAGACACCATCTGCTGAGCAGAGATGACATCATCTTCTCCATGTTGAACTGCATCACAAAAAACCAAGGGCAGTTGTCCTTTGTGATGTTGCCCTTTGTGAGGAATGTTCAGAAACTGACAATAAATGAATACGCGCCCGCACAACGTGCCCAGAAAAACAGTGGAAACACGAGTCTGGCGAAAAGGAAAGAAATATTGCAACGGTGATCCCATTGCAGGCTTTTTGCACAGTATCGTACCATCAAGTTTTCCAAGAAAACCCAACAACCTTTCTTTTTTATTTTTGCCTGCCAGCTTCCCTTTCACAAGAATTGCACAATGGCGTCCTCTTTTTGCCAGAGAACTATGCAATGGGTTTTTTGCAAGCAGCCAGAAAGCAACCACCGGTGAAGCTGCAAAATATTCGCAAGAGCTTTAAGTAAGTTAACATGTTTTTTGGGGTTAATGGTGGTTTCCAGTTAATGTTGCGTTGTACAACGTTAGTTATCGTTTATCTTTTGTTTTTCTCTGCGGCATCACACAAAAGTTGTGTGTTTAGAAAAGGTGTGTGTTTGAAAGAAGAGGAAGATATGATAATGATTATTCCCTGTCATTAAAATGAGATCTGAATACATGTAAAATATTGTAATAAAATATATAAACATAATTAATGTGACATTAATTACATACATGTATGTGAAAGAAGCTTCACTTTGTTTTGTTCTCCTTTAAACAAAAGTGCAGCGCTTTGATGACCACCTTTGATTAAACTGTCCTCAACTGACCCCATTATTGCCATTGGTGCAATTGCTGTGACTACCCTGGACCCCATGCATTGCTGCCTGCAGCAATATTTTGGCTTTTTATTATTAATCTTCTTGGCATTTTTCGGGCTAACAGGCTAACAGTATCTGAAACACGGCAATCGCGGTACACACGGACATGGGTGAGGCCTCATTGGAACATTGAGGTCTCAAGACGTCTTGTAGTTCGAGTTTGATCAATATCGATGTACATTTGGAGCAGGAATTAGTGAAAAACTGTTGTAATTTTAACAGAAGTAGAACGTTGGCACGACTTGATTAGTTTTGAGGACTGGGCCGCTTTGTGACATCATCATCCGAAGTCCAAGCTTTGTCTCTCGGAAGCCACATGCGTGCGTCTCTTTTCTGACTTGTTGCAGCTCTTTAAAGTGTTATTTAAAATGAAATAGTTTTTCTAAAAGAGTATTTCCATAAATATTGTCTGAGACGTTGTTTGCAGTATTCACACCATCCTATGACGGCTTCAAGAGAACGCATCTATGGAGATCTGTTTCCTGGTAGTGATCGATGATCTGTTCACTGAGTGATCAATGACTGATCACCTGGTTTCCGCTGGTAATTTTATTATTAATTACTTGTATTTAATTATATTATTACTGTATATAAGTAATAACCTGGAGCCGCAACTTAACACCGGACCAACCGTGCCACGCGAGACCACCGTGTCCAAATCCTCCACCGGCTTCCATGCAACCAGCACCAAACAGCTTCCATGCAATTAATCAATAGAAAAACAACTTTTATATCAATCCACGTTTTTTTATTTCAGCCATTTAACTTGATTTAGGGGTGATATTCTAGAGAACACGGCATCTACCGCAGCAGTGCAAAAACCCAGCAGCCACAGCAGACATGTGCAGTAAAGTTGGCTCGTGGCTTTTGCTATGTAACTTCTGGTTGTCATCCTACATAATACAGCGAATGCAGCGCAACCTATTCCAGCGTTGTGTTTGCAGTTTGTGAGAAAATTTGTGACAGTGGTAAAACAATCTTAGTCAGAAGCTGGTAATAAAAACATGTTAATGGTAATAATGATAAGTTGCAATTATTGCATGCATCATGCTTTTTATTCCTTAAGTAGATATTACTAGTAGCCTTATTTTAAAATGCACAATGGTTTGATGGAGGAAAGGGACGTTTCAGAAGTTTGGCTCTTGGGAAAATATTTTTTGTTAATGGGGCTCCTGAGCTGGGAAAGGTTGAGTAGCTCAGGAGGTCACTAGCGTAGACAAACAACCCGGGCCGATGCTGCATCTGAAGGAAACTTGGAGAACTGTAACTCATGATGCGTTTCACAAAACCCCGAAAACTATAATCGGTCACCGAAGGCGTTTTCGCAAGGCAGGAAGTTCTAGGAACCTTTGAAGTTCGTCTCTTTCCTTTGTGTCTGCACCGCACGAGCACCGCACGATCCAGGAACGATCGTAATTGTTGAAACACCATGTTTGAGGGACATCGGCACGGTGGCCCTAAGAGCTCAGTGTACTGCAACTAAAGAAAACACATGCAAATTGATAAAACACATATGCAAAAGCACCAACATAACTGCAACATAAAAAAGACATGTAAATAGACAAAACCGGTGGAACACAACTGCAACAATGGAAAACACAACCGCATTAACTGAAAACGCAACCACATAAACGGAAAACACAGCCGCATTAACAGAAAAAAACAACTGCATTAACAGAAAACACAACCGCATTAACAGAAAACACAACCGCAACAACGGAAAATACAACCACATTAACGGAAAACACAACCGCATGAACAGAAAACACAAACGCAAAACCACATTATGGAAGTGAGCCACCGCAGATCTTTATATGCAATACAATAAAAAATATAATAGAAAAAACATCTTCTATATCAAGCCACGTTTTTTATCTAAGCCGTTAAGTGCGATATTCCAGAGAAAACAGCTTCTACCGGCCCTGTGATAGTGTGGTGTCGTGCGCGAAGGATTCAAATCTTTTGGGTGAACGAACTGAACTGATTTACTTCCTGAAGCGATCCCTTCATCGGTCAGTTCAGTTGAGCTCTCAGGTCAGTTGTGAGTGTGAGGGAATGAGATTGCGAATCACGTTCACTCACACTCACTCGAATGAGTGAGTGGATCCCTGCGAACGAATCACTGATTCATAGGCAGGGCCTATTCTGCCAAAAGATTGTAATCGTTTGCGAACGATACCACTCTATCACGGAGCCGGTGGAAGCTGTTTTTTCTGGAATATATTACTTAAATGGCTTAAATAAAAATTGTGGATTGATATGAAAGTTGTTTTTTCTATTTGTCAACTGCACATATTTAAATAGTGATCCGTGGTAGCTCACTTGGGTGATGGTGTGGTCAATTCCGTAATGTGGTGTGGCGGTTGTGTTTTCCGTTAATGCGGTTTGGTTCTATTTTTCGTACTTGCAAATCGTTTTGCTGTGAAGTTCGTTTGACACATCAGGATTTGCAGTGCTTTATCTAAACGCTGCACATGTGTTGTCTTCTTGGTGGAGAGGTTTTCCTAGTTTGCGTGTGTTTTGTCTTCTTGCATGCGGTTTCTTAAATTGCAGTGGGAGAGGGAGAGAAATATTTCAAAAACACCCAATTATTATTGACTGAATGAGCAAGAAGAAAACACCCAGAGGATGGGAAAGTAAGAGAGGCAACTAGGCAGCAAAGCAAAAGCGAGACATCACACAAAGACTCTATCACAGCACAAAGGAGTAAAAAGAGAGAAGAGAAGAGGAGGAGGACTACAAGGACACTCCACCCCCCGACATCAAAAGGACTTATCCTGAGACGGACGCCGGTAAAGAAAGACAATACCACAAGGCAAAGTTTACTTTGTCTGTTTTGTGGCACAGCAATGCAATTCAGCAAAATATTGTTCGATCGTCGCCACTTGAGGGAATTAAATCTGGAGAGAGAGAGCGAGGGAGAGAGAGAGAGGGAGAGAGAGAGAGAGAGAGAGCGAGGGAGAGAGAGAGAGAGAGAGAGAGAGAGGAGAGAGAGAGAGAGAGAGACAGAGCGAGGGAGAGAGAGAGAGAGAGAGAGAGAGAGGAGAGAGAGAGAGAGAGAGACAGAGCGAGAGAGAGAGAGAGAGAGAGAGAGAGAGAGAGTGAGGGAGAGAGAGAGAGCGAGGGAGAGAGAGAGGGAAAATAACCAGATGGACACAAGGCCAGAGGGCTTGAACAGAGTAATCCTTGAGAGAGCACTTCCAAACACCGACTGCACTCCTGAAGCAGTAGTTAGGCCATTTTTGGATCGCGGATATAACTGAAATGCGCTCAATTGCAAAGGTACATCTTTAATGTCCGAAATTCTGAGGGGAAAAAAAATCACGCGCAGAATTGTTTAATCATCAGTTTGAGGCGGTGCTGCGACTGCGTTTAAAGATGAGTCAGCGGTCCCCAACATTTTACTTTGTGGCGGCTGCGTCACGGGAAGTCAGTCCCCCGGAGAAGATAAAAAAAAAAAAAAAAACCCAACATCGTGCTCTTCCTCAGATCATATGCTAAAACGTCTGTTCTGCGCGCTCCGACGCTGCATTGTGCCACGGGAGAGAACGGAATAGATGAGAGCGATATACCTCCGCAGAGCCAGCGGCGCCCGGATAAAAGAAATGAGTGAAATGAGCCGAGCGTGCGGGAATCAGGGGGGTTTATGATGCATCCCGGGGAACCAAGCACGGGGATCTCCATAGGAGACGTGAACACACAATGCGAAATGGCACGTGAATGATCGTCACAACAGCGAGTCTTTCCTCAACTGCAAGTTAAGAGGCATTTTTTGGGGGGGATTTTTTATTTATTTCTATCTTGGGAATATTCTGGCTAAAAAAAATTGCTTATTATTTGCTTTTAGTTGCGTACGTGTTTAGGTGAAAGAGTTATGGTATGGCGGACAGGGCTCTGTTCAGTACGACAGACAACTCTTAGATTAATCACGATGATGATCTTTACATATTTGCATTGTTTTGAGTTTTGACCCTTCACTTCACTTAGTGAGCTAGAAATCCCCCCCCGTTGGATAGAGGAGAGGAGCGCAACAGGATGTGGAAGCGCGTGGCGGCGGCAAGTTGTCCGACAGAACCGTCTCTGCAAGCGCCTCGTTAATGCAGTTACAGCAAAGAGGTTTCAGATTGACACTCAGATTGAATAATTATTACAAGGGTATTATTCTGAATGGAATGAATTATAGAGTTCATCGTCGTCATGTAATATGTATATTTCATACATAGTCCACGACATCACAGATAACATTTTAAACCTCATCATAGTTTCCCTATTTTTATTTTTGTAATTGTCTTTTTACACACTATATTCATAATGCACATACACACATTTAAAACGTGTAATAATGACACATAGGTTTTGTTTCATTTGGAATGTATGTTCTATCCTTAGGGTTTTAGTTCAACTTAATAAATAAAACATTCCATAAATGATTGCCATCTTGTTTGCTGTATGAGGACAAGAAATAAACATCTGCAGAACAAACACGCTGCGAGAGAGTCCATTCTGTTCCACCTCATGGGGGGAATTGTTAAAATTTTATTGACTTTATCAATAAGTAATTTTAAGTCATTTTAAGTTTTTAAGTCATTTCCCCCTGGGATTATTAAAGTATTTCTGATTCTGATTCCGATTCTGATTCTGAATAACCCTTTATATAGAGTCATGTTTATTTGTGTTTGGCATTTGTTTAAACATCTGCAACTTATTCTAGTTGTTGTTGAACTAATTTAGTCCCCTGTTGAAAAATATTAGATAGTCAAATTATTTTGCGTCCATTTGGGTTCAGCCACGCCCTTTACAGGTTCCCTCCTGTTTCGTTTGGGTAGGTCGGGCCGTTCGGTGTGTCTATTCGTCTTTATGTAAAACTGTGTTTTGAGTTCTTTTGACCCCATTTTTTACTTGGTTCTTCGGTAAAATGTGTCCCCTGCGCTTTCATTTCTCTGCACGTCCTAAATTGTATTTTTTTCGGCAATAACTGCCTTATTTTTGTACAATCTACCTGCGACTCCTTGGGTCTGATGGCTCGGTCGGTCACTCGTCAACATCTATAAACAAGACGTATGGGAAATCACACCGAGCTCTCCGTTATGTGGATATGTGGTCATTCTCACCCCACAGTTAAGTCAGTATCTACATCGGCAAGAGCTCCCCTGTGCAATCTCTTGCTTTGTTTCACTTTTTCTCCATTTTCCTTGCAGGTCACGGAAAGTGACATCATGAATCCTCCCCCCAAAAATACTCCCCCGGCACCTGAAGCAGCGTAACAAATCTCAGGAGCGTGACTCCCAAGGGACTACAGATGAGGAGCAGCGGCCCATTCCTCTCCCTCTGCACGGCCGCAGGACGGCGGGGGAGTCAGCGCGTCGGCGGGCGCGGCCTCAGGTGAGAGCCTCCCGTTTGGCAAATCACCGCAATAATCCACTCGTGGGGCAATCTCGGCGGCGAGAATCGGGGCGGACCAGCCGTGACGGCGGTGATAAAAAAAAAAAAAAAAGTCATGCAGATAAGGGCGGACCGGCTGCGGAGCGGTTGAATTACAAACACGGGCTCTGCATTACGCGGAACACGGACGGTGGAAGCCGATGCAGAGCGGGAGTCATTACCTGGGTCTCCCGAGTCGTTTCACTTCAGCGGTCGAATGTTAAATGCGCCAGAGAAGCCGTGCGGTCGGTCGGGCGATGCGGCGCCGCGGACATTGCAGGCTCATCACTCGAGTGGAGAAATAACAGAAACAAAAAAAAAGTAAAATAAAAATACCGTGGAAGATTGCTATCAGTTTGTCGCACGCAGCCGCACACGGCAACAGTGCAGTTGCCCAAATCTAACAAGAAATTAGACAATGCAACTGAAAGCAGGAACCGAAGTGAGTCACAGATACAGGACAGAATGTGACTTTGGAAGCAATACCTCTGCTGAGAATGTAAAATAATCTAAAATGAATCTAGAGAGGTGCAAACGGGTCCATGGTTGATTCCTACAGCAGACACTTCTGTCCAGAGTGACTCACACGAGAGGACAGACACAGTCGAAACAGGCCGTGCATCGACCACGGGAGCAACCCTGAGCACCCGTTTCTAAATCCATCCACATACAGGAGCAAGATTGCTGTAAGGAAAACATTTGTCCAAACATTCAAATGTAAACCTTCCCCAGAGTCACGCCGTTTGACGGCCGCGGGGTGGGAAGACCGATGATTTGATATGCCTGATTAAAGATTCACGCTGGGGAAGGAAGGCCATTGACAGGGATATCAGGACTAACAATGTGGCTTTTTGTGATTGCACTTATACACGAGTTCCACTGATGGGAGAAGGCGATTGCGCGGTTCTTATAGTGACACTGACAAATTGTTTTTGAACAAAACCCTTTCCAGTGCGGCACCACTCAATCTAGAACCTAATGTGTCTAATAGCTAAAAAGTGTGTCTCCGGACTCTTCGACAAGTTGAGACGTCATTTTCCAGGTTTTCCGGAATCCCAAGTGTTCGTGTGTGTTCCTGAATCCAATCAAAGAATCAACCGGTTGAATCCGTCTTATCAAATAGGGACGCAAATTTGGTTTTCAGCACCTCCAAAGAGGCCGCGCTCACTCCGGTTATCGGTCCAGGTGAGGGGCCAGGGAAGCTGCATTTGCCGTCATAGAACCTCGCGTGGAGACGCAGTCGTACCACATCACTGCCGCCATCTGTCTCGTCCCACGGCAAGATCCTCCGGCACAGAGATGCAGAAGACGATGGGTTGTAGACATCAGTTTATGAGGTGGAATTAGCCAGCTGCAGATGGAACACGTCATGACAGGGCTCCTCTCCTGAGTGTGTGTGTGGATGGGGGTTTTAACCTGTTGCTCGTTAGCCCAACCAACGAGCAACAGGCATGCAGCCACCCTGACCCAATCACCTAGATCCAGGTCAGGTGTGGCTGCTCAAACCATCCCATCCCCACACCACACTGCTCTCTCTGCTTGTCCAAAAGAGTCAAAGGAGCCTCCACCCTTCTCATGGCTGACGCATCTTGGTGGAATCTATCGTACTGGCTGGGTTTCATCATCCGTGGCAGCTTCCTCGCTAGATGCCGGCGTGACGGCACGGCCTCTTTTGGTTTTTTTTGCCAATATCCAGGCCACCCGCAGCGCTGCCAGCATAGCCCTCTCCTGCTCGGTGGTCGCCTCGGACACACCTTTACTGCTCGGTGGGAGCCTCGGACACACCTTTACTGCTCGGTGGGAGCCTCGGACACACCTTTACGTCTCTGGTCGCAGCATGACACAAGGAATGCGAATTTCCCGGCGCTCACCCAGCTCACCTATTGGCTGGAGGGCGCGTGAGAAATAGGAAGTTGCAGGAAAGCTCTCTCAATGAAATGGAACAAATGTTGAATGTGTTATCTTTTTTAATTCTATTGATTTAATCATCAATTTTATTTTTTGTTTCAATACATGTTTCCCTATTAGTGAATTCAGGAGAATTAATCAAACGGCCGCTACAAAATTAATAGCAAGTGTGTTTATATTTTCTCACTATATTGGGCATAAATATGAATTCTTTGTCAAATACTTTAAAATACTCTGGGCAGGTCACTGTGTTCATATTCTTACATCCCCCAATTCAACCCCATTCCAATTTATGTTTAATCACACGTCCTTTCATTCCCCCGTCTTGCCCTGGTCTCACAGAGTTTTAAAACCAAGTCCATGCATTAAAATGCTGTTTGACTGTACACAATGTTAGGAGAACAGCGTTGTGCGGGGGGAACTGTGGAGCGCACATGAAAGGTTTCCTGGTTGAAAACACTGAAGGATCTGGAGCAAGTTTGACGGTCTGACTGTTCTTCACACCGTCGTGTTTTACAGGAAAACAACCCGGAAGCGATCGCTTTGATAAGACTCCGGCGTGAAACCCGGAAAAACTCATTTTGTTGCATGAAAATTCCTTTGAATTGTAGACGCACATTGACACTTTCACATTGGTGCTTTATCTCACGCCCAACCACGTCAATTGTCTGGGTTGTTTTTTTACTTCGACCATTTACATTATTTTCTGTTGTTTTTTTAGTTATATTTGTTGTTTATAACAAGAATACCGTGTATATTGTCATTTATATTGTGTAAGGTAAACTGTCAGGTTTTATAGTATATTTTTGTTTTGTTTTTTTGTTTTGTTTATTTTTATTCTCTCTATCTGTCTGTCTGTCTGTCTATATGTCTACCTACAGTATCTATCAGTGCTACTACACTGATACATTTTCTTATTAGAATCAGTCACAACATCGTACATCAGATGTGATGTGGTTTGATTAGTTCGGATACCATGCGTTTTATTCTGGACGACCTTTGGAAACTTGTGAAAACAGCGGTGGGGTCGCAACCGTTACTGTCACTCGTTACCATAACGACAATGACATTTTCCAATAATTCTATTTATTTTAATTTGACTTCATCGACTTTATCCATCCCCGTGGGGAAATTAGTTGGGCATTCAACCCAACTGAGTGCTGTCAGAGTGAGCCTGCAGCCATTCCACTGCAACTGCTGTGTTAAAGAGGGCGTTGGTGGCGGGAAGGCTTTGGAGTACGCGCCGTTACAGGAGAGCTGCGAGGGACGAGAATCTAAATAGTAATAAAAGTAGAATGTTGACCGTGAAAAAACACATTTACAACTGTGAGTGTTGCCAGCGAGGAGAGGAGTCAGCTTGTGATGAATATTTCATTATGTGATTAAGACGTACTTTGCCATTATGGGAAGCTGATCCATGTTATAATTGCCCTGAAAGTGGAGTTGGAATCCCTCATCCCCAAAGTGAGATCTGTAGGATTCCTAATTTAGCCGCCTGACAACTGTGTTAACTACATCTGCCTTCCGAGATGATTTCCCTTTTTTTTTCCCAGGAAAATCTATGATTTCCGTTGCGTCAGTGGAATCAGAGGAACAGAGCATCTCAACGTACCACGTTGAGCTGAATGGCGGCAAATGTTTTATCTGATCGGATGAAATGACCTCGTTCCATCGGAGCCACCGAGCCTCCGACGGCGACCAGTGATGCATCGCTGATTTCGACCTTTTTAAACATAGGACGGTTTAATGCCTCCACTCCCACAAGAGTTAAGGAAACGACCAAAGAGTTGACGGAAACAGGAGGAATGACAGCACACGGTATTTCTTGCCAAGCCACCAGGCAAAACCTTTTAATTACATGTCGTATATGTAGCAGAAAAAGAGGCGTTACGGGAAGAGAAGACTTTTTTTTTTTTTTTTTTTAAGTTTTACACAAATAAACGTAAATGTACATCTTCCAATCGAAGAGCAGACAAAAAGATGAAATAAAATGAAAACACCAAATACACAACCATTTGATATGTCCATCTTCTAAAACCACTCTGATAATAAATGTACGACCCAATATTTATCAAGGATTTGGGTAAATCCAGGTGGGGCTAAGTTGAGTTCTGCGTCTCGATGGAAAAGCCGTTTTTTTACATTTTTTTTTACATTTTCTGGCACGTTATCGGCTCATAATCCCAAATAGGGATCGCGGTTTAACCCGGTGTCGGCAAACACCACACGCAACATTGGGAGCCTGGAAATGAATGTCAAGGCGGCGGCGGTGGCGGCGCGTCGGGAGCGGCGGTGAGCGTGCCGCTCTGCAAGCGCGACACCGTGATGGCGGACATTAGCGTGGATTTATTTGTCCGGTTCTGCGCTTCCTTCGGAACCTGGCGAGAAGGCGGGCGGCGGCGGCGGCGACGCTCAGCCTCTCACGTCGCCTCCGCCAAGACCCCCGGGCTCGAACCTCAACGAGCGCGACAAAGCGGAAATTTAAACAACGAAAAACAAGGGGGGGGCCCTGTTTTGGCCCCCGGCCGCACCTCCCGTCGGACCAGCGTGCTCTCCCCGCCGTCCATTGTTACGACCGATTTCTAAAGAGGAGCGAGTTAGGAATGTGGAGCCTCCTGTGTCCTTCCCCGTCGTTTGCTTGCTTTCAAGGCTTGTTTGGCGAAATGTTTGGGTTGTTTGTGATCGATGGACGTGAAAGGGAGGGCGGATATTTCATCAACGTTCATCGTCCACCGTCCTTGTTGTTGACCATCCCCGCACCCGCGCTGGGTTTGCGAGTGTCCAGGCTCAAAGGCTTCAATTAAACAGCCCAATTTGAATAATTTTGCGGGAAAGTAAAACCAGGAACTCAGAACTGCACTCGACCGCGCCCAGAGGGGAAGCCCCCCCCCCCCCCGGGAGAACACAAAAGAGTTTATCTCCGGCAAACTTTTACCGTCTCGCGCCGACGTCGCTGGCAAGCCGGGGTTTTCGTGAGAAAATGAGCCGAAAAAAAATCATTAGCATCAGCAGAAGTGGATCATGCCGACAGAATGGCTCAATGTGCCGCTCGGTGAGCAGAGGCAGGAGGCCCCGCGGCGCCGTCCCCCTCCCCCCCCCCCCCTCGCCGCCGCGCAGAGGAGCACAAACTGCTCGGGATGAAATGCGACAGGGTCTACCGGCGGAAAATTGTCCCCCCCCGCGTGGCCCCGCCATTTGAATTCCGCTTTTACCGTCCGTGACGATTTATTTAGCTTGTCCTCCGTCGCCGTCGGTGAGACCCTTTAATCCGTTCGTCGGGACGGAAATACCAACATCATTGGGCGCGGTCATGCTGTTCTTTTTGAGGTGGGGGGGGAATAGCTGCAGCATCGCGTTTGGGGACGGTGCTATTTGAAGAGGCGGGCGTTCGCCGAGTTGGAACAGCGGGCGAGGGAAGGCCGGCCGGGAAAAGGTGCCTCGTCTCGCCGGGCGGCCCGATCGCGGTGTAGACAACCGGATGAAACTCCCCTGCGGCGAGGACGCAGCCCCCCGGAGGGGAGCGGACCTCCGCGGCGTCTCCCTCCCCCCGGGGGGGCCTCCACCTCGGCGGGTCTGAGCTGGCGGGGAAGGAAAAAAGAGTCAAGGCGGGCCTGGCGAACGGGGCGCTGGGGTGAAAGGGTGACAATACCCGGCGTCCGGGGGGGGGGGGGGGCGTCCTCTTGGTTCTGGGGCGTCGCCCCCTCACGTGTTTGTACAGTTCAGACGGCTGCGATGGGGGTGGGAGGGCGGAGGGTTGGCGTCGTCTCACTGGCAGCCCAGGGTGACGGTGCTCAGCAGCAGCAGCAGCAGCGGCAGCGGCGTCGGCGCCGTCCGGCTCAAGGCTCCCTGGCGGCTGCCGACCGGCCTCAGGTCCATGTCCGAGTCCTTTTCGGAAAAGGGCGTGATGACGTTAAACTCTGGGCTTTGTTCCTCTTCCTCTTCCTCTTCGTCGTCCCGTTCTTCGCTGCCCTCGATCTGAAACGCAGGGAGAAAGACGGCGTCCGCCGGAGCTAGGATTGCAACGTGAAACAGTACAAGCAGTGAAAATCCTTTGATTATTATTTTTTTTTTTTTTCGTATTGTTTTTTTTATAAACCTTCATCGGTCCCACAACGGGGAGATTTGCAATTTCTCTGCGTTTACCCTCCTGGTATCTGACGTGTCTAGGAGCAGTGGGCCGCCGTGTAGAGGCGCCCGGGAGGCAGCTAAGGGGGGTTGGAGCGTCTTGACTCAAGGACACATCAGCGCGCCACCCGGAGGAGCCGGGGGATCGAACCGGCCACCTTCCGCTTACCGACCCGCTCTACCTCCTGAGCCGCTGCCCCCCAGACTATTAACATCCTCCTCATTGCCCCAATGAGGTGTAACAATCCACGTCCGGCTGACACCACTTCGTCCCAGCCGAGGCGGCACATTTGCATCGCGCCGCCGCCGTCTATAATTTGGTGCGAAAGGAAACAAATGGGATTTCTCGGCGGGGAGCGAGCGACCGGAAGAGTAGGTGTTTTTCGTTTTTTTCCGGTTCAGATTTTGCGCCTGGGAGCGTATGGAGGAGCGGAATCTCAAAACGCAGCAGCTCGAGATGTATAACCCTCCCAAGTTATGGCGAGGAATTTGACGGGGGTTGCAGAAAGCAGCTTAGGCCGGGGGGGGGGGGGGGGCGGGTGGTTCAGGCGCCGTGGAGGCCGGAAGAATGGAGGTGGGGGGGAGGGAGATAGGGAAGGAGGGGGATTAGGACGGTGGGGGAGGAGGAGGGGGGATGGGGGGCAGACAGGTATGAATAAATGAATATCAACACAAGAGGGTTGATTCCATTACTGTAAACACCTACGGCTAATCCCTCACCACAATGAAAGATAGCGGGAGTCTGGCGGGGGGCGGGGAGTCGCCGGGTCCTATTCTGCGCCGCCGGTGGAATATTGGCCGCCGGGCGCGTTGAGTCAGATCCCCCCCCTTTTCAAAAAAATGTACCCCGGGACATTTATTCCCGCGCAACGGTGTCAGTTTTCTAAAAGCCGCCGTCGCCGTTTTAGCTTTTATTTTTTTTGTTGCGGCGGGACGTTAAAACCCCTGGGTGCTTACGCCGGTGAAGTCCTGGAGGGTCTTGACGTGCACCGTCTCCTGGTAGACGTGCGGAGAGGGCTGAGAGGCCGGCAAGGGGGCGCGCTCGGCGGGGGGGGGTCCGGGGTCTCCCATGGAGTTGATGGCGTTCCCTGGAGGGACACAAAACGGAAAGCGCGGTCAGCGTGACGCCGGGCGCCGCCTGGGAGTGTGGTCGTGTGGCAGCGCCGCGATGGGGCCAGAGGCTGATCCCCGAGGCAATGGCGCGATGGACCGTCCCAGGTGTTGTGATCGACGCCCCTCTACCTGCCGGGGTCACCATATTCACATCACTGATGCTTCTGGTTCCGCGATGGGCTCCCTTTTCAATGGGCGTATCAACATGCGCATTCATCTTTTGGGTAATGGCTCCGGGAATCATACTCTCCGTCGGGTTTTGACACCATTTGATTTGTTGGAGGCGCGAATGGAAATTCAAACATCCTCAAAACATTTGAGAGCCGACCAGACAGAGACAGTGCTCGTCTGGTGTTGAATGTATTGCACCTGTCACCTGTTGTTCAAGCAGACCACGGGCTTAACACGCTGTTTGGTGGGCTGCACTGAGGCTTTTGCGAAATTTACTCTGATGGTCGCCATTTTTTTTCCACGGGGAAATCATACACCAGGCAAATTCAATTATCATTTAAATCCGCTACCATTAAAATCCAACCTCGTAGAACTTCCGAATCAAATTCCATAAATGTGAGCAGACATTTTAGAGCGACTTAAAATAAACTTCTCGGCATCATAAATGACCTGTTTACTGCACTGTGAGTGCATTTAAAAAAAATATTAAATAAATAAATAACTAACATAAATTTTTATTTGAATCATCCACTATCCTGGACACTCACCCACCAATCAGATGAACTTATGCAAATTATAACAACCCACCAATGAACTTGGACCCCCGTCTCCCCGCTCCCTCCACAGTCATACACACAGAGCATTACACTGGTTATTTGTGGCAGACTACGAGAAAAACATATTTTTACACCTTTAAAAAAAAAAAGTTTACATTTTTTTCTTAAAATATAAAGATGCTGAAACAGTTCCGCTACCATGGCCCCAAAACGTGGTACATACTGAACCGGGAGCCCATTACACCGTTGCATCCCTATAGTTCAGTCACATGCAGGTGTGGCATTAAATTTGGGGTTTATTGATGAATGCGCACTCAACATTTTGACTCGACAACCGAAATGCAAAGTGGCCACGTAAAAAACAAAACAAATGAATCGTTGGTTTTGTTTGTCTGGTGAGAATGGCATTTGCAGAGCCAAGATACTGGGTTGTATAAGGAAAGGTCCGTATAATCCACTACCAGCCCAATTCCCATTTATATACAATGGACAGTACGTCCACCCCATCCTCAGTAATCCACACTCCTTAATATATTAATAGAATGCCCACCAAAAGGTATTTACTTAGGACTAATTAACTACGACATTCCACAAAGTCACAATGATTTAGATTTGAATGGGCAAGCAAAGGACAATATTCCCAGCGCTCCAGAGGCAATCTCTGAGCGATGTCATTCTATTTAGAATATTATTTAAGAAGTAGAAGGAAAAACACTATTCATTCCCGGGGAGGAATCCAGTCAAGAGTTAAATGAAATAAAATATATGCAAACATATGAACAGAAGTTAACTCTTCTAATGTTAATCCCAATATGGGCACGCTAAATAGGTACAAATTATGGATACTTATTTGAAAAAAAAATTCTGACTGATAACCGACTCTGGTGAACGGATCATTAACCGTGATCCGACAATATAAAACTAAGGCCGCTGTCCTCCCTCCAAAAAAATGATTACTGTCATTTTTTATTGGACTTTAAAATTATAATTATAAATAAACATAAATATGTTTTTATATGCGAACACAGCTCTCCCTGTGTCCCGATCCAATATCATCTGATTGCACAGCCGAGGAGCCGTGGAGCTGTTGGAGCCGTTCCTCCAAATAAAACATTGTATCATCTGGGGGAACAGGCACTTCCTCCGTGCGTATCTATTTGCAGCGGTAGAGAGTCCTCGCGCCAAAACAATATCTGCCGTGAAATTAATTATTTCCCAATATAGTGTCTCCTGATTGAATCACTGTTGGTGAAATGTGAAATGTGAAATGGGACATCGCATCCGTCCCTTCCACGTCTGCCGTTGCAGTTTCTATGTAGCGCCACAAGATGTCGCCACGAGCTAGTGTTGCCCATTACAGCTGTCACTATTAACAGATTGGTGGCCGTTATTCATAAACAACTGACCGCTGATTGCTGCTATTGACCAATCACAATCGAGCATTCCGCGGAGTCGTGTGACACGCAATGATAGTAGCGGCGCAAGTTATGTACATCATTCATTACTGAAAAAGGGTGGAGTGAGTGTGACCACAAAAGAGCATAACTGACGGTCAGCGACGTGGTCAGGACGCTGCTTTGACTCACGCAGGCAGCCGTTGCTGCTGAACATGTGCAGGATGCGCTGACAGTCTTGCCACTCGTTGCCACTGCCGTCACACGTGCACCACTGGGACACCTCCATGCTGCTGTTGCTCACGTAGTTAGGAGTCATGATGGTGCCTGATGCAGGTACAAACACAAACATTGACTTTTGATATTTCAGTGGCGCCCGCTTGATGTCCCGGCTAAGACGCAGTTTTCCACTGATTTCCTCTCATTTGGCGCCTCGGTAATAACACTAACAGTCCAGGAGGCCTCAAGCTGAATGACAGGTTACGGCGGTGACGCCACTTAAACTATGTTTCTGTACAAATATTTCTAAATGGTTTCGTGCAATGTGTGTATATTAATAAAGTGATATGACTACGAAATTTATTATTTAAGGATTATTGAGGGTGCTTGCCGAAAAAGATTTTCAAAATCAAAAAAAAGGAGTGGAGTCGTGGAGTTTAATGATGCATTTTCTATTTTGCCTTAATCCCCCCCCCCCCTTTTATTATTTACAGTTTAACTATTATTTATATGTTTTTATTTGTATGGAAATTGAGTCACTAACAACCACAGTCAAATTCCTTGCGTGTACGTAGGCGTGCGTGCGACAAAAAAAAAAGCCTGACCGTGATTCTAATAATGCCTTGACGCGACTACCGCCATGGCTGGTCAGCAAAGCAGATTTTGGTGATTAGAAAGAGGTGTTCTCCACTTCTGCCTCATTCCTTATTTTGATCCGGCAGCCTCCTACTCACCTATGAGTCCGGTGTAGGCCTTCAGACACATGGCCCTGCTCTCTCGCACGCAGTTGGAGGGAGACTGAGCAGAGGGCTGGCAGTTGTGCTGGAAATCAGCAAAGCGAGATCTGGTTCACGCGCACACACACGCGCACACACACGCGCACACACACACACACACACACACACACACATACAGTAAGTGTGGGAAGGAGTAACAGAGACATCTGTAATTGAGTGCCAATTTGCTCGTTGACATTTCTATTTTAGGGATTTCATAATAGACTTTTGTCGAACATATTCAGTTTTCACAGGAGTTTGTATGCCTGTGTATGAAGTACCTTATAGGGTGCAAACAGGCACGTGCACAGGCACACAGGCACGTGCACAGGGGGAGGGTGCCAAGCACCTGCCCCTTTGCCTTTTGGTGCCCTTTTTTTTCAGGCACGTTTTATTATTTTTATTTTTTTTGTGTGTGTGAATAGGCATTAAGATTTAATTGTAAAAAGCTGTATATATCAACGAAAAGAAGGGTCCCCAACCCGAACGACCCCTGTTTTAGTCGGGCGGTTGGAAGGGAGGAGGGGCCGACATCATATCCTGACTTTTTTTTTTAATAATCATGGCAGGAGACTAATGTAGTAAGAATAGTGTTTTAATTAGTCTCATGTCCCAGAATAAATTACTTTATTTAGCTGGAAGGAAAAGGGAGAGGAGAAAGTCCAGACAACTAGCAGGAAGCGGATTGATTTTCTGGGAAAGATATGAATATTCATGAGGTACGCGTTCTGAATGCATTCTCATGTGGCAGTTTCTCCTACCACACGCGACCCAAGTGGCGTTTTCAGGGCCCTCCGGCACAGAGACACAGACGACGGGGTTTCAGAAACAGTTTATTGTGGCGAGTGGGCGAGGTGGAATAAGCCCAGGAGCAGATGGACACGTGTCATGACAAGGGCTCCTCTCTCCTGAGTGAGTGTGGGGACGGGGGTTTTACATGTTGCTCCTTAGACCAACCAACGAACAACAGCTATACAGCCACACTGATCCTGGGCCCTGACTACCTAGACCCAGGACAGGTGTGGCTGCTCAAACCACACCATCCCCACACCACAGTACAAGTAAGTCTTCATTGGTGGAATTGGAGTACGGATGACAAATAACCTCTTGAACTTGAAGCTCACGTCACGAGGCAAATTCTACATACACTGATCAGCCACTACATTACAACCACCACTAATAAGCCCGTCTGGTCCGATCCCACAGAAGAACTCCTGGAGCCCAAATTACTGAAAAAGTTAACGCTGCTATGACTGAAAGGTGTCAGAACACACAGTGCATCACAGCTTGCTGCGTATGGGGCTGTGTAGCTGCAGATCGGTCAGAGTACCCATGCTGACCCCTGTCCACCCCTGAAAGCACCTACAGTGGGCACGTGCAATGGAAGAAGGTGGCCTGGCCTGATGAATCAGGTTTTCTTCTACATCATGTGGATGGGCGGGGTTAGGGAACGATCTGAAGGTGCATCTGTGGGATGTGCCGGAACAACAAGCCCGATCCATGGGGGCCCCACCTCCCAACTTCCAGGACTTAAAGGATCTGCTGCTAACGTCTTGGTGCCAGATACCACAGGACACCTTCAGAGTCTGGTGGAGTCCATGCCTCCACGGGTCACAGCTGGTTTGGCGGCACGAGGGGAAGCTGCACAATATTAGTGTTATTAGTGTAAATGCCGTTGGTGAAAGCAAATCTTTCAGGCAACCAATAATAAGAGGTTCACTCAATCTAAGCTTCGAAAATAAAAAATCCTAAATGTTTGACCACAAGTAAAATATTGCCCTGACATTTGAGTGGAACCTAGTTTTTCACATGTCACAATGAGACTGAGCTGGATGCAGATTTGTATTCATAATGTACATCCAGTGGACTTGAAAAATGTGGTGGAATAAAAACAGGACCAGAATTAAAGGCAAACAAAGAATAACAGTGTGATGTTCCAGCTTTAAATTACCGCCTTGCCTTACCTGGGAAACAACTTACTGCTGAAGTTACTGTTACCATTACCAAGATAACGAGAATATTCCCACAAAAAAACGATTTCGAAAACATATTATTCCGATTTGCGTCAGAGACTCAGCAGAAACCTCTGTTCAAATTTGAGAGTATTGCAATTACTAACGCAATGGTATTTGTCAGAGTGGAAACTGCCACAAAAGAAACAGAGATGTCTTTTATGGCTTTATACGCCGTTCCGCGGCGGTGCCTTTTATTTTCACAAATATGCTCCTTTTTATATTACTTTTCTTTGTATCGTTCTTCAGAAATCTACCGGAAGATTCACACTGTTTTTTTTATAGAGCAGTTGACAAAGAAGTATGTTCAAAGGATGCAATGATTTTAAAAGTTGAAACCTCACGTGTAAAATTGATTGTGTTACACTATGGTACCATAGTATTATTATTATTATTATTATTATTATTACTATGAGTTTGAGCACAGTAAATCATTTTGCTGGGCTTTTGTCTATTTGCAGCAAGTGTTTTAATTTGTGGCCAGCAGCACTCTGGGCACTATTGGCATTCCCGGGTCGCGACGGCGTAGCAACACCTCGCTCACCTACACAGCTCGTCTCTGGAGCAGTAGATCTGCAGGCTCAGACAGTTGGGCTTCCCCGCCCGGTCGTCCCCTCTGGCGCTCTCCTCGAAGGAGCACGACGGGACGATGGTCTTCCTCCGGCGCTCGCCGCACAGGGTGTCGGAGCAGGGACAGAAGAGCAGGGCGAAGCTGTACTCCTCGGGCACGCGCTCCAGGAAGCGTCGCAGCGCCCGGTGGCACTTCTGGCGGTTGCAGCTGCTGTCGGAGCCCGTCGCCCGCTTGGTGCAGGCCACCACGTACTCAGAGCGCAGGGAGCCGCACTTCTCGTACAGGCCGCAGTCCTGCGCCGCCTTGAGACAGTGGTTGTGGCCGTCCACAGAAACTGAGGAGGCTGCGCGGGCGGGGTCCGACATTGAGAACGTTACATCGAGAGCATGAGGGAGTGGCCTATGTTTTCGGGAAGGTGGCCATTTCGTGATTAGGAGTGACACGGTTAGTACCTGACATGATGGAGGCCAGCTGGGACATCTCGATGTTCTTCACGAGATTCAGCCGTAGCTCTTCATACGGAGAGACTTGATACTCATCGTAAGCTGAAAAAAAAAAAACCAAAAAATCACCAAAGAGAGACGACTGTGCATCATCACTACGGCTTTTCTATACCCTCACATGGTTAACCCCCTTCTATCTATATGTCTGCACCATTTGGTGATACTTACAATTATAGTATGTACCATGAAAGGCCAGTAAACATACCACAGTATGTATGTTTTCCTTTCTCCTAAAATGAACTCACCAAAGATGACCAATGCAGGAAAAGAAATGTCACTCAAGAGCATGAATGCCCAGAAACAAAAGGCCTTCATTTACGTTTCCGATTTCGGAGAAACCTTCTCAAAAGCTTTGTCCTTTAAAAACTCAGTGACGCTGTATAAACGGAGAATACAAATAAAATCCAGCAGGCGAAGGATCACTGCAAAAACAAAGCAATGTATTGGACGTCGTTCCTCGTGTTGCAGCGAGGGAAGAATCTCTGAAGCGCTTTTCCTCCTTGACCCTCTCTACCCCAATGGGGCCCTCTATCCCTATGGGCCCCTCTACCTCTATGGGCCCCTCTACCTCTATGGGCCCCTCTACCTCTATGGGCCCCTTTACCCCTAAGGGTCCCTCTACCTCTATGGGCACCTCTTCTTCTATGGGCCCCTCTACCTCTATGGGCCCCTATACCTCTATGGGCCCCTCTACCTCTCCTTTGTCCTCGCCCTCTGCCTCTCACTTGGTCCCTTCTTGAAAGTGGACGCTCAGAGATGAGCTCCTTTATGCATGAATAGGGACTGATTGCTGATTGAACTACTGTGCAAAAACGTTCTGCACACGTGCAGAGGAGGTCCACATTCAAGAGCGCGAGCTGCATCCGCTGTGACCAAATGTGCTGATTTGGTTTGATGCGCTTCACTTTTGATGTGAGTTCTTGCGTCTTCCGCGGGGACTTGTGTGTTTACCGTTTGGCGAAAACGTGCCCAGTATTTGCGCCGTGTGTGAAAGCCATGAGAATGAGAACGCACTGCTTCTGCTAAAAAGAATACTGCTGCGCTCGTGAGGTTGTGGTGTGGAGATCGTGTGCCCGCCCCCCGTTTCGTGAGGAAGACCAGAGTAGGGGAGTTGGGGGGAAAAGAAACTCAGATGAGGGAGGGGGCTGGAACAGGGGTCTTTCGTGGGCGGCAGGTAGGAAGCTTATCCCACAGTGGGAGTGCTTGGGATCACCCGCCTCTGGGTCTTGGTAGTGATTGTGGCGCCGAAGGCGGAGGAGCGGAGTGGCTTCGCCGACGTTTGGGACCTGATGATTTGAGTGTAGACACGGTGGATGGCGTGCACCACCCTGGAGGCCGACATCAGGGTCTTACGTTGAATGCAGGTGGTCGGCCAGTGAAGGATCACAGGGGCGGTGGGAGCATTGAGGTAGATTGAAGACCAGACGGACTACAGAGATAGATTTCGGTGCACTGTGGTGGTGGGTGGATGGATGGACGGCAGCTGATCATATTGATGACATATTGATGACACACGAACGATTCTCAATATACTCTGGTCAATTGTACATTCATTGTAAAGTACACGTTCTAATATACATATGCTCATCAGCACGCCGCCCCTTTATGTTATAATATTTAACTTTTCTATTGTTATTGTCCAGTCATACACTCCTTCTGTCTACAACCATCAGTATACATGACATATTCCCCATTTGAAGTTTATGTTCTATTAAAGCGTTTTTTCTTTTTTTACCATGTATATTTTTCATTATGTAGACTTTTTTCGTTAACAATTAGTACCCTTATTTGAAATAATAATCAATGCCTTCTACGTAGTTGTCGCTTGTGTTGTCACAAGACTTTGACTGTTCAGAATGACCCTTTGTTAGCCTGTGCATCTGATAAAAAATAAACACTTTGACTAGATGGATACATGGACAGACAGACAGACAGACAGACAGACAAGCAGGCAGGCAGGCAGGCAGGCAGGCAGGCAGGCAGGCAGGCAGACAGACAGACAGACAGACAGACAGACAGACAGACAGGCAGGCAGGCAGGCAGGCAGGCAGGCAGGCAGGCAGGCAGGCAGACAGACAGACAGACCTGAAAACCGAACGGTCCAGTAGACCTTCAGGCAGTGTTCCTCCCTACGGGAGCCCCGGTGACACTTGCAGACCTGTAGGGGGCGATACTGCTGCAGTGAACTCTGGGCTTCCAGGCACTCCCAGCGGGCGTCGGGGCCCAGCGGGGCCACGGCCTCCTCGGAAGCACAGTACTCCAGCAGTCTGTAGAACACCGTGCAGGTCTGTTGCTGCAGGCAGCCGTGTTCAGCCACCAGGCAGTCCAGGGATGTGGACGCCACGGCGCTACCTGCGGGAGAGGTCGATGTGAAACGACAGCAATGAACATGACAAAGGACGGTGTTTTGGGAGGATAAGATATGGAACGCTGCGCCCGGGAGTTGAAGACACTGACCGCGTCATTCAATAGGGCTGGGCGATACATCCGCATAACGTCGATAATGGGATACGAGAATCGATATCGTCTCACATTTTGGTGACTGTGATATTGTGATACGAGACGTTGTCTTCCAGGCTGCATTACAGTGGAGTGATGCATTTCTTCAAACTCGCTGGTGTAACCAGTGGCTCTACTGGCTGGGCCATAACATCCACATTACTACAGGAACTGTGACTCAAAATATTTCTTGTGTGTACATTTCTTATGAAAGCACAAATAGTCATTCCCCAAATTTTGTCAAATCATATATTTGTATTTTCGTTTTTTCCATCGATATCACCGAGCCCTGTCCATATTAATTAAACGTATAAACAACTGCATGGATACAGCAGCCGCACGAGTTAAGCCCCCGTCCCACTTGGAAGCCGTAAATCCACTGGCAATGTTCCATTTTGGCGTCACGTGAGAAAAGGAGCCGGTGTCGGTGTTCCGTAAAAGTCGCTCCAGAAATTTCCCCACTCTCGACCTCGTATCATTTCCGGGAAAATTGCTGGTATAGCTGCGAACGCGCGTGGGAATGGAAGCATCGGATTTCCGTCAAGCAGGGGCGGAGCCAAGGGTGGCAGGGGGTGGAGAACGTCCCTCCTCCGGGGGCGGAGCGCGTAGGACAGGTTGAGAATGGTCACGCTGATTTAATAACTTTGGGGTCGGGGGGTTACTGGGGCTCCTGTCTGAGACGCTCCGGGTGGGGCCGGTCTAAAAACCAAAACCGATTCTGTCGCCCAGCCTGGCGCGGTGTGCCGGACGCCGCTCGCGCGAGCATTACGTGACGTACCCGTAAGCGGTCATCTCATCGTTTCGGTGAAGGAGGCCACATTTTTTTATCCGGCAAAGTTACATGTGGGAAAATGGGCTTTGGCGGCGACGCAGGCGTACGTCACTGACCCGCTTGCGCCCTCGACCGCTTGAGAGATTATTATGATTATTGCATCAAACTAAGAAGCAAATCTGCGCCGGCATCTGCTCACGGCTCATGATGTCAGGTATTATCACAGGCCATCGAGGCGTTTGGAAAACGGGGCCGGTTAATGACACGCTATGCTAAACAGGATGTCATTGCAAATGGCGGTGGAGGACGCTGGCTTTTGGATTACGGGTCCAGGAAGTTGTTGTTTGGCGGGCGACGGGGATCAGCAATAACACATATCGCCCCAACTTTGTTTGCTCAGAGGGACACGTCTCCGACACCAAATATAATAAAAGGGTGAATTTTCTGTCATATAACAGGTATTGTTACAGCTACCAGAATCATTGAGGATATTGGAAAAGGCGGTCAAAGCCCTTGGCATCACAGCGTGAGCCAGTGCAATTCCAGAAAAGGCGTTATACATTATATGGGGAGGACATTTTGTTTATTGGAGGGTAGACAGGATAAAAGGCACCGTGACAGGGAGCTGTTCTGGCTCCATAACAGATGGACGTGAGGGTTTTTCCCCTGTCCTACGTACTTGTTCAATTGGCTTCGTTATTTGTGGACATATCAATGCATAACATAACCCCCCTGCAGTCTTTTAATGTCAAGACGGCGTAAAACATCAAACAGTTATGTACCAAAACCTGGTCTTTCGACAGGATGAAAAGGGTAATTATTAAAAAGGCGAACTTGAATATCCTTTACAGCATGTACGGTATAACAGGAGGAACAATGTGCCTTGTTGCTACGACTACCAGACCCTTGTCAAACACATAGCCTTCCTGTAATCACATTTCAACCAATAATTGACACTTTCACTGTTTTGTCTATGAGCCTGTAGTTAAAGATGCAGATAGTTCCCTGTTCCACTGCTGCTCAATTTACATGGATTTTGGGAGAAAACCTCTAAAGGAAAAAAAATTATATTTTGGATCTGGTCGAACGAAACAAACAAAAGATAAAATACTCATTTTCCAGGCGGCACCGTGTCACCTCTCGGACCGCCCGTGTGCCGATGGAACATCCAGCAAACTCGCGGAGCGGATGAACGACTGAGCTTCCCAGGGAAATATTTTGAGTTCAATCTCCGAGGTGGTTCAGCCCACAACCTGCGCTTTGTCCGCGTCTGCAGTTTGTCCACATCTGCAGTTTGAGCGCGACGAGGACACGCGCACAGCTGGACGTGTGGAGCCTTGGGGGATCGAACCCCCCGTCCTCCACGCAAGCTCTCAGCGGTGGTCGCAGGATCCCGCCGAGGTGTTTATGTTGTTTTCCAAAGACCTGCGCACCGAGCCCGGCCTACAATCAGAGTCAACAGCCTTTCGAGCCATCCCATCATCCACCCAGCAGGCTGTCGCTCCCTCAGCTCCGTCCTGGTGCACAGAGGCCCCCGGCTGCTCTCGCATCCCTCGCATCCTTCATCTGCTCTTTAGTTTGATGTGAATTTACATTGTTATCATTTCGGCAGAGAGGCATAATATTAAGCCAAGATAAAGATGTTTTGCTATAACTGACATTGAATGTCACCGCTTTACACGTGGCCTTCTTCCCAGATCAATCGTTTGCTCTCGAATTAAAGGCTCCCCGTGAGAACTCCACTTCACGGCGCCGCAGCCGAACCGATATCGTCACGCCGATGGGAAGTGAGCCCACGTCGAACGGATCTTTTTTACCGAGTCCACCCGCCAAGGGCGGAGTCGGGGACTTCTCGTGGCTCGACTGAGTGGGCAGCGTGCCAGCACCTTGCTCCCGGGACACGTCCTGTCAGCTTCCAACCAGGAGGAGGGCACCGGGTGGAACTACATCCAGTCATTTATGTCAGTAAATATTACATTTTATTGTCTGTACCTACACATGCATCGGCCAAATTACCCCTTTATACACATATATTTGTGTAAGATGTATTTATTGCATATTTAGCTTTTCAAATCGTCACACAAGCACATGCAGCGAAAGGACCGGAATAGCCCCCGCGAGCGTGGGTTGCAGACCCACCGTGCGTTACATCTTTAAAACTAATCCACTGGAGCCTGTCAGCATGGGGTCAATGTCAGGTCTAATACCATCTAATACAACCATGTGTCCATTACCATCTCCACTATGTACGTGCAGTATGCATGTGGGGTTTTTTTTGGTCTTTGAAAACAAATTCATTAAATCGGCAAAGACGGATGACTTATCTGAGCCTCTTCACGGGCGAGATTTTCCACCTGAAATGGGTCGGACGATATTTTAAGCTTTAAAAAAACACACGCGCACAAAGACCCACTCCTCGTCTGCATCTTTTGGGGGGGGGGTGGGGGGGCTTTTGCCTGGGAGAGAAAAGCCCCCCCCGTCGAGTGCTGACGATGACGGACACGTTGGGACGGCTGCGGCCCGCTTCCTCCCGCCGCCACTGTTTCAGCCAAAAGTCAACAAGGTCGGCCGCGTGTCGGATTACCAAAGCAGCACTTTAACCTGGAGGTCGCCGCGGGATCAACCCAGGATAAGTGCAGTTCACAATGGGTTCAAAATAATCACTGCGGCCGCAAGCGTTATCCTCCCCGCCTTAAAATAGGGTTGGAAGACGCTTGGACAGCCCTGTCGGAAACTAGCCTCTCGACCTTGACGGTTGTTTCATTATTTTGCGCGTTTAAAATCCGGGCGCGTCGACATAATCAAATGTGATCGTTTGCCACTCTCACTGAAATTGCGCCGCTCCCTGCTGTGACTGGTTTGCCTAAAGCCGGTTCCCACGCCGTGTTTGAAAGACGCGTCCCTCCTCCACCGCGGCGTCGCCGCTTCTTTTTTTGTGCCGAGCCAGACTCGCCATAGGAATGAATGGACTCGCGGTTTGCTCTTGTCGTTTGTCGGATTGTGTGTGAGGCGAGAGTCCCCTTCTCTCCTCTCCTGGTCCTGCTGGCTTACTAATGCCCTGGTGTTGGAATATGCGGTAGAGTTTGAACATCTTTACAATTTCTTCTCACTGACTCGAATCGGTTTGATGCGGATACGCCCACGGCCTCCCCCTTAACATTATCCTGCAGGTGCATAGATGTGCGCGACGCGCGGTGAATGTTTTTGGAATGCGGATCTTCTCTTCATCCTGTCAACTTTTAATTGATTTGGACGGCAATTAGTGAACCCTACTGAGGTGACACTTGACGGCTGCATGCAGCCTCGCAGGGTCGTTTACGTTGCCTGTTAATTGGTTCAATGTAAGTTAGGATATTCAAAAGCAGAACGAGCTCGGTCGATATCTGCAAATACGAATCTTTTTGCCATACGCACGTCAAAACAGCGGCGAAACTCATCGCGGAGACGTGACGTCATCACGCGAGCTCTTCACCCGTCAGTTTCTCCACAGGCGACGTCGGGAGTTTTAACTTAAACGGTCGACAGGTTTATTTTTTTTGGGGGGGGGGGGGGTTGTTCAAACAGACATGTTGTCCTCTTCAAGAATAGCGCAATAAAGACCTCCCAGCCGGCGGTGTGATCTGAGCTGGCGGTGGGCACCGCAACTTTGGACTCGATCTAAAAACGATGAGTTGATTGGTCTCGGGCGTGGACTGAGCGACGTGCAGGTGAAAGCAGCTGACGATGAACTGACGATGAACTGACGATGAACTTGATGACAATGCAGGCTTCCCCCCCAATATCATAATCGCAACCCCCCAAAGCGCGGGACAATTCCAAAGGCAGCTCACCGCGACTGAAGACGTTCGCCACCAGTCCCAGGATGATCAGGGCGTCGGGAGACATGGCGGAGACCCGGGGGAGGCTTGAGGGGGTGAAACCTGCGGCACCGCCCGGCTGGAACTCACTGCTCCGCTGCCGCCGCCGCCGCTTCCAGCCGCCGCTTCCAGCCGCTTCCAGCCGCCTCATCCGACGCCGCGTTTCCAACTGAGACGCGGAAAGTTAGGGGAAACTCGCGCGCGCGCACGCGCGCAACACCGCGCAGACTCACTCGGCTGTGCGCGCGGCGCGAGTGTTTTTTGAAACGACGGGGAAACAGAGACCCCACGGGCACGCGACGCGCGGCCCCTGAAGAGGCGCGCGTCCGCGGCGGCTGGAGAGCGGAGCGGAATTTAAAGAAAACAAAACAAAACAAAACAAAACAAGAAAACAAAACAAAACAAAAGAAAACAAAACAAAACAAAACAAAACAACAAAAACAAAACAAAACAAAACAAAACAAAACAAAACAAAACAAAACAAAACAACAAAAACAAAACAAAACAAAACAAGAAAACAAAACAAAACAAAACAACAAAACAAAACAAAACAAGAAAACAAAACAAAACAAAACAACAAAACAAAACAAAACAACAAAACAAAACAACAAAACAAAACAAAACAAAACAACAAAACAAAGAAGAAAACAAAACAAAAGCAAACACGCGGGGAGGTTTCACGCCATGGGAACGTCGCCCGCGGGAAAGTGTTTATTTTTTCCTCCCCAGTAGAATGAAGAATGTGATTGTTAACAGAAATAGAATCAATAATCGTAATAATATGATGTATATAGTGTGTATATGTATGTGACGAATACACCTCTTGATTCTTGAATCATCTTTAATGGTAATTTAATAATACATTTTCATTTATTTATGAGGCGCTTTTACGAATGTTCAGACAGAAAAATATAAATATCACGTGAATTTAATGGAATAAAACAGCTCATAAAAAGGTGTTAATTCAAATCTGACATGATTCTGAATTGGAAACCACATTTTCCACCACCAATCTATTCAAAAAATAGGGAGAAAACTTTGAATCAAAATAAAAAGCCTTTTTGTCAAATGGGCACAACACACCTTTGCCTTAGTGTTCAAATGGAACTTCATTTCTCTTCCCGGATGGCTGGGACTGTGAAATACTCCAGTTGCTGCTGAGAAAAAGGCGTTTCCTTGTGGACACACAAAGGCACGAAGGACAGCGGCGGCTATTCACCTGCAGAATCGTCAGAGATTCACGACCTAAAACTTGAAAACGTGGCCTTTCTAGTGCAAGTTCAAACTACAGATGACCTTGATGAGGTCCAGGTCACATAGTTATACTAAAAGCTCTCACACCCAAGTCAGGTGCTCCTCCAAATTAAAGGAGTGGACCTATAGACTCCTGGAAACTGAGAAAGGTCATCTTTAATATGTCCAAAGAAGAAAAAGGCATTTCAAATAATTTACTCAGGTCTGATCAGGTTATTTGAAGTAGAGGAGGATGGAGAGGGAAGTGTATTGTTGTGTTTTTCTCAGTGTAACATGACAGGTGGAGTATTCTGCACGTGTAAGTGTGGAATTGTATAGCTATATATAATATGAATAGCTATATTAAAAACAAGAAACACAATGTTGGGCAATTGCTTGGGGTTTTGTTGTCCATTTTGTCGGTAATGATGGCAGTATATAGAAATATCAGTATTTTTTTTGTCTTGGTGTTTCATAGTTTGACTGGCCAGTTTTCTGGCCTCATCATGGATGGGTGACACCACAGCTCCCCCCAGTGATCGCCTGGTGAATGGGTGAAGGTGATAAGAATGGTTTTGTCGTTCTGCAGATTACAAACATTTAAAAAAATTGCCAATTTCATTGGCGAAAGAATAACTACTAAATAAAACCTCAATTGATTTACAGTAGTGGATTTGGCTTGCGTGTAGTCGCTATGTGACCTTCCTCCAAATGAAAATAAAGAAATTCGGGTTTCATAGTAAAACATGTAACTGGATTAAATCAAAATCAGCCCTAACGTATTAAGTAACGCGTTAAGTAGAAATGCAAATGTTCTTTTCGGTCTATAAATACATTTTTGGTCAATAAAAAAAAGGCTATAAAACCACGGATGACCATATTGCAGAAGAGCTTATCTTGTTCAATTCCACAAACTTTTCAATTCCACAAAAAAGTTTACTATGGTTATTATATAAAACAATATTTATTATGGTCATGTGAGAATAGCACCCTTTGTGAGAAGCTGTGTCATGCTGCCATCTAGTGGTTAAAATAGACCAGTACAAATTCTGGAGTGAAACCTAAAAATCCCCTTCCTCATGGATACAATACCTCAAAATGTTATTGGTCCTCTGGCACCAATCCACCAAGTTATTGGTGGATTTGTTTTTCTTTTGACGTTCTTCGTTTTTTTTTTTAAAGGAATAAAATGTGTGGATTTTTCTTCTGAACTACAGTCAAGTATTGTAGCGAGCTAACGCCTTGAAACAAAATAATCATTCGAGACAGAGCGTTCATTATAAGCCACTACCTGCATCCGATACATCGCAAGACAGGGGCAGCTTCCATTAATTTTTTCAGAACCCAAGCAACACAGCCCAACAGCATCTGAACATTCTGAACAACTGAAAACACCTAATAAACACAACAGAGACCATAACATTCCCAGACCCATAATGCTTTGTGTCGAACACACCATAAGGCCACGGCCCACCCCCTGGGGTCGCTACATAGTCCCCACATCAGGGGTCAGTCGCCCCTGACGTTTATGCGGGTAAGACAGAACACCCACACCCTGCCCCCAAGCACAAAGGCTTGCGCCCGACAGCGGGTGTCATAGGCCCTCTTCTGCTGCACCCCCAAACTGGCGTGGGGGGTATACCGATGGACTACCCACAGGCGGTCCGTCAGCCATCGATAGTAGTCCAGTTCTGTACCCCCGGCAACCTCGGGCTCGGCCAGGGCCACGAACACCAGGTCCACAGGCAAAGGAGAAGTTCCCGCCTGAACATTAGTGCCACAGGCCTACACCGGCTTGACTCCTGCACAGCAGTTCGGTATAGGACCAGGAGCAGGTGGCAGCCCCAGTCCTGCTGGTGTCAGCTGGTGAGGATTGCCACCTGAATTGCCAGGGTTCGGTTGAAGTGCTCAACCAGCCCATCACTCTGGAGGTGAAGTTGCGTCGTCCTCGTCTTGCTCACAGAGTCGCCTGCACACCTCACCTAACACGTGGGACTCAAGTTCCATCCCTTGTCACTGTGGAGCTAAGCAGGGACCCCGAAACATCTCCACACGCCTCTCCACCATTGTAACCGCGCTCTGATCCGGCACCGGGTACGCCTTGGGCCACTGAGTGAAATAATCCATGGTGATGAGGATGTAGCAGTTGCTGGAGTCAGTGATGGGGAAGGGGCCAAGGATGTCCACCCCAACATCTCCATCAGGGCCCTCCCACCAAGTACTACTGCAAGGGAGCATGGGAACGCTGGAAGGGCCCCTTCTGAGCTGTACAGAGGTTGCAGCAGTACACATGTAGCACGACATCCTGTCACCACCCTGGCCTGTGGAACCGTCCATGGAGACTGTGAAGACTCTTAAGAGTTCCCATAGTGCCCCACTGCACCATGGACCAGCTGGAGGACCTGGGGACGGAGTACACAAGGCACCAGCAGCTGGAGCAGGTCGTTCCCCCATCCGGGAGCCTGCCATCGACGATACACCATCCCCTTTTTGGAGCTCAAGGTTACCCCACTGGGAATGGTAGATGTTCACCTCAAGGCCGGATACTGACACCTCTGCCCACACTGGTCACCGTCCTTCCTCCAGCCAGCCTCACACTTGCACCAACACTGTGTCTGCTACCTGATGTTGCTGCAGCTCATGGTGTAACGGCTGTGGTTAGGACCCAATTGCAGCACAAAGACAGGCAGGGATATTTGGTAATGTCTTTTATTTGTAGAGCAGACGGAAGACAGGCAGGGAGCAGGCGGGATACATCATCGGGGCCAGGCAGGTTCGATAACGAGGAGTGCAGACAGAAGACAGTAGTAGTAGTACTGTAGTAGTACTCGTCGGAGACCCCGTCCATCTCCACGTCCTCCGCTAAATGGGCCACATGATCCTCATCGGAGTAGTGGGAGACCCCGTCCATCTCCTCGTCCTCCGCTAAATGGGCCACGTCCTCATCGCTGGAGGACGCAGACCCGAGAGGTGGTGGGGTCTGCGGTCGGGAGGGTTGACCCGGTCTGGAGGGCTGGTCAGCATGGCGCTGATGGAACCTCCTGATGAGGGTGTGGTCCAGAATGTGCCTCACAGGGACCCAGGACCTCTCCTCCGGGCTGTAACCCTCCCAATCCACCAGGTACTGCAGGCCTCTCCCACGCCGGCGGGAACGTAGGAGACGGCGGACAGAGAAGGCAGGACCCCCGTCAATGAAGCGCGGAGGAGGCGGGGGAGGCGCCAAGGGGACCAGAGCACTCTCCCGGACTGGCTTGACCTTGGACACGTGGAAGATGGGATGGACGTGCATGGACCTAGGGAGCTTGAGCCGCACTGCCACCGGGTTGACGACCTTCTCGATCTTGAATGGGCCGATGAACCGAGGAGCCAGCTTCCTAGAGTCCACCTTCAGGGGGAGGTCCCGGGTGGTAGAGCCAGACCTTCTGGCCCGGCTGGTACTCCAGGGCCTGGGAGCGGCGACGGTTGGCGGCAGAGGCGTTTCGGCCAGCGGCTCGGCCTGGACGGACGGGCAGGAAGCCTCCTTCTCAAGGGCCAGGAACAGAGGCGGTTGGAAGCTGTAGGCGCACTGGAAGGACGTGGTGGACATGCTCAGCTTGGGATCGGGATAAGATCAGGATGTCGCCGAGGTACACGAAGACGAATTTGTTGAGCATGTCCCTGACCACGTCATTGACCAGGGCCTGGAAGACGGCGGGGGCGTTGGTGAGACCAAAGGGCATCACAAGATATTCGTAGTGACCGGAGGGAGTGTTGAATGCCGTCTTCCATTCGTCCCCCTCTTGAACCCAGACCAGATGGTAGGCGTTGCGTAGGTCGAGCTTGGTGAACACCATGGCCCCCTCCAGGAGTTTGAAGGCTGATGAGATGAGGGGCAGGGGATAGCGGTTCTTGACCGTAATGTCGTTGAGACCGCGATAGTCAATACAGGGGCGAAGCGACTTGTCCTTCTTTTCCACGAAGAAGAAGCCCGCCCCCGCCGGGGATGAGGAGGGATGGATGATGCCCGCCGCCAGGGCATCATTAATATAGGTGTCCATGGCCTCTCTCTCCGGGGCGGACAGGGAGTACAGGTGGCCTCTGGGGGGGGTGGAGCCGGGCTGGAGGTCGATGGCAATATCGTACGGCCTGTGCGGGGGAAGGGATGTCGCCTTGGCCTTGCTGAAGACCTCCCTGAAGTCGAGGTACTCGGCGGGGACCCCCAACATGTCGGGTGCGGAGCTGGAGCTGTTGGGTGGCTGAGGTGCGGCGGCTTGCTTCAGGCAGACCTGATGGCACGCAGAACTCCATCCCAGAATAGCCCCTGTGGTCCAGTCCAGGTGTGGGTTGTGACGCCGGAGCCAGGGGAACCCCAGGAGGAGAGGGTGACGAGGTGAGTGCAGGATGCAGAACTGTATCGTCTCGTGGTGGTTGCCGGACAGGAGCATGCGGATGGGCACTGTCTGATGGGTGACTGTCCCCAGGAGGCGGCCATCCAGGGCAGTGGCAGGTACCGGAGAAGACAGGAGAACTCGACCAACACCCAGCTGCCGTGCTAGGTTATCGTCGATGATGTTAACATCGGAACCAGAGTCAATAAGTATGGCGAGGGAACATGAGCCTTGGAGCAGGAGCAGCCGAGCCTGGCAGAGGGCGCGTAGGTTTGAGGGGGATTTGGAGGTGTGGCTCACCAGGACCTCCTCCCTTACTGGCGAGCCCGGCCCTTTTACCTGACACCCGGAAATGTAGTGTCCAGCTAGACCGCAGTAGAGGCAAAGGTTCCCCACCCGGCGTCTCTCCTTCTCCTCTGGGTGAGGCTGGACCGGCCAACCCGCATGGGAGGGGCCTCACTCGTGGGTGGACGGGCCGGAAGAGCTGGCGGCCTGGAGGAACCTGGAAGACGGGTTGCTGGGCGGCGCTCCACTTGCCTCTCTCGCTGGCGGGCCTGGATGCATCGGTCGATACGGGAAGCAAGCTCAATGATGCCATCGAGAGAGGTGGGCAGGTTGTGGGAAACTAGCTCATCCTTCACGTACTCTGCTAATCCCATCAGGAACGCGTCAATCTGGGCTGCCGGGTTCCACTCGCTCAGTCGAGCCTCGGTGCGGAAGTCGATCGCGTAATCGACCACGGAGCGGGATCCTTGACTGAGACCCAGGAGACCACCAGCAGCATCGGGACCTCGTGATGTCACCCCGAACACCTTGCAGAGCTCGGCGGCGAAGGCGTGGAAGGAGGAGCAGGCTGGTCTGCGTCGTTCCGACGCGGCCGTTCCCCATAGCCGAGCGGGGCCCGTCAGGTGATTTACGGTGAACGCCACCCTGGCTTCCTTGGAGGCGAAGGTGTGGGGCTGCAGAGCGAAGAGGATGGAACAGTTCGTAATGAACGGACTACAGCCGTCTGCGTCTCCGGCGTAGCGTTCTGGAACCTCCACCCGGGGCTCCAGGGAGTACCCTGCCTGGGCCGGTGCAGGTGGGTCCGGGGAAGCAGGCGTGGGATGAACTGACCAAGAGCGATGGCGAGCTGCTGGACCTGGGCAGCTAGCGTGGCGAGCCCTTGCTCCTGGCTAGCCGCTGCTAGCCGAACGTCCGCTGAGGCGGAGGCTCGGACAGCCTCCTGGTGTTGGAGCTGTGACTCCATCCTTCCCAGGCGTGCCAGCAACTCGGGGTTGTGTGCTGGGTCCATTGTTGGCCAGTTTGTACTGTAACGGGGGTGGTTAGGACCCAATTGCAGCACAAAGACAGGCAGGGATATTTGGTCATGTCTTTTATTTGTAGAGCAGACGGAAGACAGGCAGAGAGCAGGCGGGATACATCGTCGGGGACAGGCAGGTTCGATAACGAGGAGTGCAGACAGAAGACAGGCGGGGCGCAGGCAGGATACGTGGTCGGAGCG
Source organism: Zeus faber (assembly GCF_960531495.2). NCBI lineage: Eukaryota > Metazoa > Chordata > Actinopteri > Zeiformes > Zeidae > Zeus > Zeus faber. The sequence continues at coordinate 27,315,928 of NC_137200.1, read as the reverse complement.
AGGCAGAGGTGGCTAAGTCCTTCACAAACCGGCGGTAGTAGGAGGCCAGGCCCAGGAAACTTCACAGCTTGTTGACAGTAGCTGGCGTTGGCCAATATCGGACTGCAACCACTGTTGCCGGATCGGTGGCAACCCCCTGCCCCCTGCCTCACCCTCATGACTACATGCCTCAAAAAGTTGTCTCTCTCCTGAACAGATGGCACTTTTTCGGCTTAAGCCTCAACCTTGCCTGTCGAATGGCGGCGAAAACCTCCCGCAGGTTAGCCAAGGCCCCCTCGAAGTAGTTGGCGTGTACCAGTAGGTCATCCACACCACACACACCACACCACCAGATCTCTCTCCATCAGCCTCTCGAACGTGGCTTGTGTGTTACAGAGCCGAAATGGCATAACTCTGAACAGCCACAGCCCTTGCCCGATAGTGAAAACTGTCTTTGGGCCGGGCCTTCGCCACCACCTTGACATGCAAGTAGCCGCTATGCAAATCCAGGGAGCTGAACGAGCTGGAACCTGCGATGTAGTCCTGGATGTCATCAATGCAGGGTAGGGGGTGGGAGTCCTTGGTGGTGACAGCATTTAGATGCCTGTAGACCATGCTGAACCTCCAGCTGTCATCCTTCTTTCTCACCAGGACGGCCGGTGCTGGCCACGGGCACCTGAAGGCTCGATCACTCCCGCAGCAGCCATCTGCTGGATCTTTTCCTCCGCTACACGAGGCCAGGGCCAGGCGGATGGGTTGGGACGAGCCAGTGTCAGTGGCATACTGGACCAACCCTGTCTGCATGCAGTCCTCGTCCTCGGTGGCGTAGAGGTTGACATTGTCGTCGAGGAGCTCCCTCAGCTTCTGATGCTGTTGGTGTTAGAGTCCCTCACAGCTACATTACCTCAGCTCCTGGATTGCTGCACAGGTCTCAGTAGAGGAAAGGGAGGTAGACAGCGTAGGAAATCCCACCCCCGCTGCAAGTTGAGACATAGAGTACCCCTTGGCGGCTGGTGGAGATGTAGAGGACCCCCTGGTGGCTGGGGGAAACGTTGAGGACCCCTTGGTGGCTGGCGGTGACGTGGAGGGTCCCTTGGTGGCTGGCGGGGGTGTAGCGGACCCTTGGGTAGCTGGTGCGGCTCAGGCAGCAGCTGTCCGCTGGTGGTCTCGCCGAGTCCTTCTCCTCTGGCCTCGGTGGAGTGCTACATTCTCCCAGCCGATGGTGAGCATGGCCTGGGACATGTCGACGATAGTGATAGTGGCGCCGCCCCTAGCGGTCGCCTGCGCCGGCGCTCCGGTTACTTTCTTACTCTTTAGTATTTTTTTCCTTTTTTTATCACAATGTTCGCCAGAAAAACATCAACAATTAACTCATACGGCCGCGATGCACTCATGGATATAAAAATTTCCCTAAATGAACAACTTTGGGACTTTTTATCCGTGGGAGCAGAGTGGCCGGCGGAAATCCTACGCGGGAACACTCGCAACAACAACTACAACAGAAATGGAGTCGCTGTTCCACGAGCGGGCCCACGGAGGAAGCACCGAGGTAAACGCGGCGGCATTCGGGTCAGAATGAGGACGCAACCTTACCGTCCACCTCTGCCAAGCATCCTTCTTGCTAACGTCCAGTCCCTGGAGAACAAGATGGATGAACTTCGAGCGAGGATTCAATTCCAGCGAGACACGAGGAACTGTTGCGTCCTCTGCCTGACGGAAACATGGCTGACCACTGGTGCCGGATGAAGCCATACGTCCAGCCGAGGCCTTCTCCGTGTTCCGCGGCGACAGAACGGGAGAGTCGGGGAAATCCAAAGGTGGAGGCGTCTGCCTAATGGTAAACAACCGCTGGTGTAACGCCAACAACACCAAATTCCTCTCCCACTCCTGCTCGCCGAACCTGGAACAGCTGACTATACTATGCCGTCCATTTTATCTCCCCCGGGAATTCAGCACGGTCATCATTACAGCCGTTTATATCCCACCGCAAGCGGACACCGACGCAACTCTGTTGGTTCTGTACGATGTGTTGTGCGGATTTCAGAACAGACATCCCGACACGGCTGTGGTGGTGACTGGGGACTTTAACAGGGCCAACCTTAAAAAAGTTCTGCCAAATTTCCACCAACACATCACGTGTGCCACCAGGGGAGACAGAACTCTGGACCATTGTTACACTCCTTACAAGAACGGATACAAGCCGGTCTCGCTCCCTGCTTTCGGGAAATCAGATCACGCCGCGATCTCGCTGCTTCCTGTTTACAGGCCTCTGATCGCGCGGGATCTGGTGATGACGAGGGAAGTGAAGCGGTGGACGGACCAATCGGAGGCTGCGCTTCAGGACGCTCTGACTGATGTAGACTGGGACATGTTCCAAACAAGTTCAAGTGACGTCAGCGAGCTTACGGAGGTTGTAGTAAGTTTCGTGGCTACGCTCGCGGATGAAATCGTTCCCACGGTGAAAGTTCGGATATTTCCAAACCAGAAACCATGGGTTGATAAATCCATCCACTGCGCTCTGAATGCGCGCACGGCCGCTTACAACGACGGACTTGTATCTGGTAACATGGACAATTACAAAGCGGCGTCGTACAATCTGCGGAGGGCGGTGAGGGACGCTAAACGGACGCACAGAGACACCGTGGAGCTGCAGATGGAGCGGGGAGACACAAGACGCTTGTGGGAGGGGCTGCGAACAATAACAAACTACAAGAGCAGCTCCTCCCCAGCCACGAGTGTGGACGCCTCCCTGGCCAACCAACTGAACTCCTTTTATGCGTGGTTCGAGTCTGGCAGCAACACCGCTAGCTCGCCGGCTAATTGGAGTTACACCGCTGGGGACGAGCGCGCACTCTCAGTGTCCGTGCATGAGGTCAGGAGGGCTTTGATGCGGGTGAACACCAGGAAAGCTGCGGGCCCAGACGGCATATCTGGACGAGTACTGAAGACCTGTGCTAACCAGCTAGCTCCGGTGTTCACCACAATATTCAACATCTCCCTGGCTGAATCAGTGGTCCCGTCCTGTTTCAAGAGGTCCACCGTCGTTCCTGTCCTGAAGATCGCCTCTCCAACCTGCCTGAATGACTACCGTCCGGTGGCCCTCACCTCGGTGGTCATGAAGTGTTTCGAGAGGCTGATTAAGGATTACATCTGCGCCTCCCTCCCCCGCACCTTGGACCCGTTGCAGTTCGCGTACCGGCAGAACAGATCCACGGATGACGCGGTCTCCCAGGTACTGCACACCACGCTCACGCACCTGGATGGCCAGAAGGGGGCCTATGTGAGAATGCTGTTCATTGATTATAGTTCAGCTTTCAACACCATAGTTCCCACCAGACTGGCTGTCAAGTTGTTGGAGCTAGGATTGAATGCTCCGCTGTGCACCTGGATCCTGGACTTTGTCACAGGCCGCCCCCAGGTGGTCAAGGTGGGGAAGTACATGTCAAGCTCCCTCACCCTGAACACAGGATCCCCCCAGGGCTGCGTCCTCAGCCCCCTACTGTACTCCCTGTACACACATGACTGTGTGGCCAGGTCCAGCTCCAACACCATCATCAAGTTTGCTGATGACACCGTGGTCGTGGGCCTGATCACCGACTGCGATGAGAAGGCCTACCGCGAGGAGGTGGCTGACCTGTCACTCTGGTGCCAGGACAACAGCCTACACCTGAACGTCAGCAAAACCAAGGAGCTGATTGTGGACTTTAGGCGTGGATCACAATCGAGGACGCACGCGCCCTTGTGGATTAATGGGACTTCTGTCGATAGGGTGAGCAGCTTCAGATATCTGGGAGTCCACATCACAGAGGACTTAACATGGACTGTTCACACAGACACTCTGGTGAGAAAGGCGAGGCAGCGTCTCTACCACCTCATGCAGCTGAGGAAATTCCGGGTCTCGGTGAGGATCCTCGAGTCCTTCTACTCTGGAGCAGTGGAGAGCATCCTGACAGGCAACATCAGGCCAGGACTGCCCAGGACAGGCGGGCCCTGCAGAGGGTGGTGCGTTCAGCTGAACGTACCACTGGAACTACCCTCCCCCCCTTGCAGGAGTTATACACCAGGAGGTGTAGTAGCAGAGCCCGTAGGATCATGAAGGATCCTCATCACCCCAACAACGAACTGTTTCAGCTGCTGCGGTCAGGCAAGCGCCTCCGCAGTCACGCAGCGAGAACAGAGAGACTGAGACGGAGTTTTTTCCCACACGCCATCAGAACTGTCAACGCTGACCTCACCAGGGGTCCTAACCGAGCCATACACTAGGCTCCACTACCTACTGTACTGTATGTAGCATACTGTACCGCATACTGTGTCACTGTTCAGGGTTGTTCGTGATGCCGTATTGCTGCGCCGTACTGTTGTATACTGTGCTGTATTATCCCAAACACTACTCCCTCTATTCACATTCACATGCCACTTTAATTCACATGCCACTTTAAATGCACATATCTGTATATACATAGGCATATTCCCTTCTGTCTATTCCATTTTATTTCAATTGATTTTTATTGTATTTTATTCTATATATTTTTTATCTTATTCTATAAGTATTCCACTTACTGTATTACGTTTTAGGAGTCAGTTAGTCGGTCTATTAGAAAGGAATTTTCTACTTTTTATTTTATTTTATTTTTTATTTTTTCCTAGGACATATTGTGTGCTATCACCGGGTGCGTTGCATTACATTTCACTGCATATATGTATGGAAGTATGTATATGTATGTGACAAATAAAAGATCTTGAATCTTGAATCTTGAATCTTGAATCTTGACCTGGTCCCCACAGCAGGTCAGCAGGTTCCGGCCGATCATGCATGGGTCCTGGATGTGGGCTAATCAGAACTCATGCACCATCTCCTGGTCTCCAACGTAAATCTGCACTGGCTTCGTGCCGTTCATACTGGCTCTTTCCTCCGTCACCATCTTCATCTGGACAGCAGTAGGGGTCCAGGCTGAAGAGGGTACCCCAATGGTGCCCTGCAGGATTCTTGGATGTACAAGGGTGATGTATGACCCAGTGTCCACAGGGGCTTAGAAAACCTTGCCATCGAGTTTACAGTCCAGAGGCCCCTGTGTGGACAAGGCGGCTCACCAGGGTCCATCAGCATTGGAGGGGAGTTGGGTCTGGGAGCGGGGTTACCCTCACTGGGCCGCTCCCTGTCATTTCCCTGCGGTGGATGGTAACGAGGCTTGGGTGCAGGTACCGGGTAGTCTCAGGTTATGTTACCAGGGTCGTCACAGCGATAGCAGCGGTTGGTGGCCCGTGGCGGTCATTGCCGGGGCCTGGGCACTGGGGGTGGAACCTGGCAGACAGGCTCTCCATTGTCTTCCTCCACCTCATTGCCCTCGCAGTCTGCCAACCACTCTGACATGTGGTCGGAACGAGGGTGCTCTTCATGAGGTGGCTTGGCTGCTGAAGAGCGCCTCAGCCGAGCACTTTATAAGCCTAACCCTAACCCTGACCCTAACCCGCTAACCCTAACCCTCACCCTAACCCTAACCCCTTACCCTAACCGCTAACCCCTAACCCTAACCCCCAAACCCCTGCCCTAACCCTAAACCCTAACCCTAACCCTAAACCCTAAACCTCACCCTAAACCCTAACCCCCTAACCCTAACCCCTAAACCTAACCCCCTAACCCTAAACCTCACCCATAACCCTAACCCCCCAACCCTAACCCTAACCCCTTACCACCTAACCATAACCCTAAACCCTAACCCTAAACCCTAACCCCTAAGTAATGAACTCTAATCCCCTAACCCTCTAACCCTAACCCCTAAACAAAACCCCCTAACCCTAAACTCTAACCCTAACCCCTAAGCCCTGAACTCTAACCCCTAACCCTAACCTATAAACCTAACCCCCTAACCCTAACCCTAAACCCTAACCCCTAACCCTAAACCCTAACCCCCTTACCCTAACCCCCTAACCCCAGACCAACAGGGGCAGCTTTCATTTCCTCCATGTCACTGTCCTGTCCTCAGTCAGCAACAGCAGTCAACGCAGTCCAAGTCAACCCCCAACATCATCAGAACATCCCAAACAACTGAAAACACATAATCAAACACAACGGACACCATAACAGCTCCAGACCCATAATCCTCTGCGTCAAACATGACATAAGGCCACTTCCCACCCCCTTGGGTCACTACAATTATTTTATTTTACCTTTATCTAAAAAGGATGTAATATTTTAAAATGATGTCGTGATTTGGAAAAAAAACCATGTTGGATTGAAGTGTCAACAAAAAGGTCTGAAAGCTAATCCCCTAATAATCTATAATCTAACGTTTATCTAATCTAAACTTTTCCGTCATATAGACTGGAAGTGAAGAAATCTGAGTTCTCTAGGTCCTGACTGAAAAGTCTTCTTTTCATTATGAGGGAAATGACACTGTCATGACCCCAAGTCCCGTGTGACTATCTCCATGAGAGCAAAGATGGATATCAACAGTTTTCGGTTTCAATTTGTCCTCAAAAACAATTGGTGTGAACAAATTTCAGTATGAATGCTGTAAGAATTGTTTGCTTTCCGTTTTTTTTCTTCCGACATTGAGTACTTCCAGAAAGGTCCCAATGAGTGTCAGGTTATAGGAGTTAGGGTTAGGGTTAGGGTAAAGAGAGCGATAAAGAAAGAAATCAAGTAGCCACAAGTAAAGTGGGGCATCTGTGAATTGGTGGTGGCCAGTCCCATGGCAGGAGGCAAGAGGTTTACTGTGAGACAATGGGGGGGGGGGGGGGGGGGGTGTCCAGTTATCATAGAAATACATGCAATCATAATAGGGGAATTCCCCACATAGCTCTAGTGCCTGATGGCCGCAGCTATCGGGTGGCGCTGGCATGTGATGTCGTTGTGAGGTCACAACCTTCCTCCTATAAAGCTGAGTGTTTGTGTCTCGGCAGCGGTGGCCCATGGAGCTGGCTGCCATGGAGCCCCAGAAAGATGAGTCTCGAGTGATGAGGTCAAGTGAGGAGACGGGGCGTCTCAGGAGAGAAACGTGCACGCACAAGCACACGCACACGCACACGCACATGTACACGCACACGCTCACGCACACGCTCACGCACAGGGTGGGGGTAGTCACGGGAGAGACACACACGAGCACGTGTACGGGCGTGGAGCGGCGTGTCATTGGGAGAGGCGGGAAGGAGGGGGGCAGTGCGGCGGCGGCGGCGGCGGCGGTGGCGCAGGACGCAGGCAGCCGTGGCAGCTCAAGGGGTAAAAGAAGAAGAGGAACAGGGGGAAGCGAACCCCAGGGCAAGGACACGGGGGCACGCGTCTCAGGAGAGACACACACGCAAACGTACACGCGCACACGGACGCACACAGAGGAGGGGCAGAGCAGGGTCTCGTCTGCACCGGCGGTCAGGACCCTGAAGAGGATATCGCCGACGCAACGGCACAGAATGCGAGTCGCCACAAAAGCCCAGGAAGAAAATGAAGGCAGAGAGGACGGGAGCCGCCGCTAAAACACAAGAAGGAGAGGGCAAAGGAACGGGGTGGGGGGAGGGTGAAGAAGAAGGTTGATGGTAGAGACAAGAAGACTAAAAACCCAAGAAGTAGGAGACTGAGAGGGAGACAGAAGACGACTTAGACCTAGCTGATTCAATGCACTGAGCTAAAATCAACGAGCCGACTCCAATGCCAGTACACTTCCAACTATTTCCACTGTGTAGACGTCCAGCTTGTCTGCCATCCGCTCACTTCTTGATGTTCCATATCTGGTCTATAAAAACTGGCCCTGTTCTGTTCTGTTGTCGAGGTCTTTTGCTCTGCCCGTGTATATGTGTTTACTTGGGTTCCGGGCCAGGGAACAAAGAGATGGATGGGGTGGTTAAAGAGGCACGGCTAAAAAGTGACTGACTCAACAATGGCTTCAAATATGGCCAAAGCAACAGGAATTATATGGAGGAAGGCAATACCAAAGTGGAAACGAAGCCAGACATCTGCAAAGCATGCAAATTAAGCTGAGAGTAACTCACAACATGGGGGGAGAGCATTATCTCAAGATTAAGAATGGGACATGGCAGGCTCAATGACTGACGCTCCAGGAAGAGGGAAGAGACCCAGGCACGAATAAGGGCAACAACTGCCGTACACGAGCGCAACAACTGAACCAGGGCAACAGCTACCCCATGCATAAGAATACACTGACGTGGGATGAAGCACTTCAACGCCGGGACCTCGCATTGACCACTATCTCTCGAATGAAATGTCAGCCCTGTGGAGTGAAGCTCAACGGGAGGACAGAACCCAAAGTCCTGCGAGCATCAACAGTGCAGAACTCAACATCCGAGCTTGGGACCCAACCAGACTCAGCCTGCAACAGAGAAGAAGATGTAAAGAGTAACTTAAGAAGAAATGCCACGCAGCATTGGGCGTAGGGGGGGTTGTTGCAGGGCAATGGGAAGAAAGTGAAACCGTAGAAGGAAGACTTTAAACGCAACACAGTACAGCAGTCAGGGTCAATGTTCTCCCTGAAACAGCTTTCACAGTGGCATGGTCATAAGACGTAGGGTCAGCATTCTTGGCAGCCAACTACACGTGGTCAGTAACCATCCTACATGGATCAAGGTCACCACCATTGGACCATGGACGCCACCATGGACGTAATTTCTGGACAAATTGAGACAATTCCCCTGGTGGGTGGAAGCATGGCGCTGTGCTTGGCCACACCGAGCAAACATTAGCGCAGGCACTTCACAATGTCTCCTGGCATCTTTTTCATCTTGGGCTCCAAACCGTGGGAGAAGCCAAGCATCAAGGACAACCACTGGAGTGCTCTACCTGGATGGACATGGTTGCTTCCAGCCGTTGCACGGGAGGCGGGTTCGAAGGGAAAACCCACAAACCTCCCGCGGCGCATCGTAAGACACCCTGCGGTGCCACGGTGTGTTTCAGCACCACCATCACAGCTTTCCTCGCCGACCATACCTACCATGTTAAGCTGCTCCACCTTGTCCGTTCCCCTCCTTCAATAACACTGTAGCAACATGAAATAAAACAATAAACATGATGTCAGCCTCTGTGTTTCTGCCCAGAAAAGTGATTGTGTTGCAAAGGTTATGAGTAACATTTTGTTAAAAGAATTAGATCAAACTTTTATCTCTTCTCATCAGGGAAGCCAAGCAGCACCCCCACCACACACACACACACACACACACACACACACACACACACACACACACACACACACACACACACACAATGAATAGAACTCTTTATAAACATGAATAGAAGTTGAGCTTTATTTTTCCATAATGATTGATCCGAATGCTATGCGTGTGATGTAACGAACCCTCGAGGACGTCCAGTTGTCAGTGAAACGTGTAAACCGCTTAAGTTATTTGCTCAAACAGCATTCCATACCGACACCATTTTTCTTGAAACACAAATTGTATTTAATAAAACACTAGTAAAGTGAACTAATATTGGAATAATGTTCGCAGTGGGACAGATTGTATTTAATTTAACACTAGTCAAGTGAGCTATTATTTGAATAATGTTTGTAGTGGGACAAATTGTATTTAATAAAACACTAGTAAAGTGAACTATTATTTGAATGTTTGCAGTGGGACAGATTGTATTGAATAAAAAAGTAGTAAAGTTTGCTGTTATTTTAATAATGTTTGCGTAGGACAATTTGTAGTGCTAGTGTAGTGAACTATTATTTGAATGTTTGCAGTGGGACAGATTGTATTTTGAATAATGGTTGCAGTGGGACAACACCAGGAAATAACTTATTTGAATAATGTTTGTAGTGGGACAAATTGTACTTAATAAAACACTAGTAAAGTGAACTATTGTTTGAATATGCGTAGGACAAATTGTATTTAATAAAAAAGTAGTAAAGTTTGTTATTATTTGAATAATGTTTGCAGAGGACAAATTGTATTTAATAAAACACTAGTAAAGTGTGGTATTATTTGAATGATATTTGCAGTGGGGAAAATTGTATTTAATAAAACACCAGTAAAGTGGTATTATTTGAATAATATTTGCAGTGGGGAAAATTGTATTTAATAAAACACCAGTAAAGTGGTATTATTTGAATAATATTTGCAGTGGGACAAATTGTATTTAATTAAAACACTAGTAAAGTGAACTATTATTTGAATAATTTTTGCAGTGGGGCAAACTGTATTTATTAAAACACTAGTAAAGTGTGGTATTATTTGAATAATATTTGCAGTGGGGAAAATTGTATTTAATAAAACACTAATAAAGTGTGGTATTATAAGAATAATGTTTGCAGTGGGAGAAATTGTATTTATTAAAACACTAGTAAAGTGAACTATTTGAATAATATTTGCAGTGGGGCAAATTGTATTTAATAAAACACCAGTAAAGTGTGGTATTATTTGAATAATGTCTGCAGTGGGACAAATTGTATTTAATAAAACACCAGTAAAGTGTGGTATTATTTGAATAATGTTTGCAGTGGGACAAATTGTATTTAATAAAACACCAGTAAAGGGTGGTATTATTTGAATAATATTTGCAGTGGGGCAAATTGTATTTAATAAAACACTAGTAACGTGTGGTATTATTTGAAAAATATTTGCAGTGGGACAAATTGTATTTAATAAAACACAAGTAAAGTGTGGTATTATTTGAACAATATTTGCAGTGGGGCAAATTGTATTTAATAAAACACAAGTAAAGTGTGGTATTATTTGAATAATATTTGCAGTGGGGCAAATTGTATTTAATAAAACACTAGTAAAGTGTGGTATTATTTGAATAGTATTTGCAGTGGGGCAAACTGTATTTAATAAAACACTAGTAAAGTGTGGTATTATTTGAATAATATTTGCAGTGGGGTAAACTGTATTTAATAAAACACTAGTAAAGTGTGGTATTATTTGAATAATATTTGCAGTGGGGAAAATTGTATTTAATAAAACACTAGTAAAGTGTGGTATTATTTGAATAATCTTTGCAGTGGGAGAAATTGTATTTATTAAAACACTAGTAAAGTGAACTATTTGAATAATATTTGCAGTGGGGCAAATTGTATTTAATAAAACACCAGTAAAGTGTGGTATTATTTGAATAATGTCTGCAGTGGGACAAATTGTATTTCATAAAACACCAGTAAAGTGTGGTATTATTTGAATAATGTTTGCAGTGGGACAAATTGTATTTAATAAAACACTAGTAAAGTGTGGTATTATTTGAATACTATTTGCAGTGGGGCAAACTGTATTTAATAAAACACTAGTGAAGTGTGGTATTATTTGAATATTTGCAGTGGGGCAAACTGTATTTAATAAAACACTAGTAAAGTGTGGTATTATTTGAATAATATTTGCAGTGGGGCAAACTGTATTTAATAAAACACTAGTAAAGTGTGGTATTATTTGAATAATATTTGCAGTGGGGCAAATTGTATTTAATAAAACACCAGTAAAGTGTGGTATTATTTGAATAATGTTTGCAGTGGGGCAAAATGTATTTAATAAAACACTAGTAAAGTGTGGTATTATTTGAATAATATTTGCAGTGGGGCAAACTGTATTTAATAAAACACTAGTAAAGTGTGGTATTATTTGAATAATATTTGCAGTGGGGAAAATTGTATTTAATAAAACACTAGTAACTTGTGGTATTATTTGAATGATATTTGCAGTGGGGCAAATTGTATTTAATAAAACACTAGTAACGTGTGGTATTATTTGAAAAATATTTGCAGTGGGACAAATTGTATTTATTAAAACACTAGTAAAGTGAACTATTATTTGAATAATATTTGCAGTGGGGCAAATTGTATTTAATAAAACACCAGTAAAGTGGTATTATTTGAATAATATTTGCAGTGGGGCAAACTGTATTTAATAAAACACTAGTAAAGTGTGGTATTATTTGAATAATATTTGCATTGGGGAAAATTGTATTTTATAAAACACTAGTAAAGTGTGGTATTATAAGAATAATGTTTGCAGTTGGAGAAATTGTATTTATTAAAACACTAGTAAAGTGAACTATTTGAATAATATTTGCAGTGGGGCAAATTGTATTTAATAAAACACCAGTAAAGTGTGGTATTATTTAAATAATGTCTGCAGTGGGACAAATTTTATTTAATAAAACACCAGTAAAGTGTGGTATTATTTGAATAATGTTTGCAGTGGGACAAATTGTATTTAATAAAACACTAGTAAAGTGTGGTATTTGAATAATGTTTGCAGTGGGGCAAATTGTATTCAATAAAACACCAGTAAAGTGTGGTATTATTTGAATAATATTTGCAGTGGGGCAAATTGTATTTAATAAAACACTAGTAACGTGTGGTATTATTTGAAAAATATTTGCAGTGGGACAAATTGTATTTAATAAAACACAAGTAAAGTGTGGTATTATTTGAACAATATTTGCAGTGGGGCAAATTGTATTTAATAAAACACCAGTAAAGTGTGGTATTATTTGAATAATATTTGCAGTGGGGCAAATTGTATTTAATAAAACACCAGTAAAGTGTGGTATTATTTGAATAATGTCTGCAGTGGGACAAATTGTATTTAATAAAACACCAGTAAAGTGTGGTATTATTTGAATAATGTTTGCAGTGGGGCAAAATGTATTTAATAAAACACTAGTAAAGTGTGGTATTATTTGAATACTATTTGCAGTGGGGCAAACTGTATTTATTAAAACACTAGTAAAGTGTGGTATTATTTGAATAATATTTGCAGTGGGACAAACTGTATTTAATAAAACACTAGTAAAGTGTGGTATTATTTGAATAATATTTGCAGTGGGGCAAACTGTATTTAATAAAACACTAGTAAAGTGTGGTATTATTTGAACAATATTTGCAGTGGGGCAAACTGTATTTAATAAAACACTAGTAAAGTGTGGTATTATTTGAATACTATTTGCAGTGGGGCAAACTGTATTTAATAAAACACTAGTAAAGTGTGGTATTATTTGAATAATATTTGCAGTGGGACAAACTGTATTTAATAAAACACTAGTAAAGTGTGGTATTATTTGAATAATATTTGCAGTGGGGCAAACTGTATTTAATAAAACACTAGTAAAGTGTGGTATTATTTGAACAATATTTGCAGTGGGGCAAACTGTATTTAATAAAACACTAGTAAAGTGTGGTATTATTTGAATACTATTTGCAGTGGGGCAAACTGTATTTAATAAAACACTAGTAAAGTGTGGTATTATTTGAATACTATTTGCAGTGGGGCAAACTGTATTTAATAAAACACTAGTAAAGTGTGGTATTATTTGAATACTATTTGCAGTGGGGTAAACTGTATTTAATAAAACACTAGTAAAGTGTGGTATTTGAATAATGTGGGTCTGGACTCCACGCACGCCTACGTCTAAACCGGTGGGTCTGGATCTGCGGCATCCACAACTGCGGCACTGCAGCAGGAGTCCTTGTTTTTTTTTTTTCTGGTTGCCGCAGCGACCGGGGTCGGCGACACCGTCACGTGCTGTATCTGTGACGTCACGTCCCCCCAGCGCCCTCAGCTCTTCTGCGGAGGACGCGCCCAGTCGCGAACCATAGTGCGCTGTCTCTCCGAGGCGAAGGCTCTCTGGCCGGGGACAAGCCCTCCGCTTCACTGCGTCTTCCTCCGACGCCGAGGGAAGAGCGTCACGCAGCGGCAGTGACGCCGCATCCTGCGCTTGGTCAAAGCCACGTGACGTCAGACGGTTCAACCAATCGCGTAGCTCCGTTGGTTCCCGTCTTGTATCGCGATTCGCAGTCTTAATAAATCCCTGACGCGCCTCCACAATCGGCCATTTCGTCGGTGTTAGGCCATCTGGTTAGAGGGCAGCGGGGGTATCGCGCGTACTGACTTATCTGAGAGGCATCCCGGAACATTTGAACCATGAACGAGACGGCCATGTCATTCGCCAAGGACTTCTTGGCCGGCGGCATTTCTGCCGCCATCTCCAAAACAGCAGTGGCGCCCATCGAGAGAGTGAAGCTGCTCCTCCAGGTAAAGTCTTGACTTCCCTCCCGGAACTTCGCCGGCTCGCCCGGCGTGGCGGGTTCGTGTAGCTGCGCGGTCCCGGTTGTCCTCGGTGTCACCCGCCTCTCCCCCGTTGACGCGTGTTTTCGCTCGCGGGGAATTGGCGTGTTGTCGGCGTGGACCTTCTCACGGGGCGGACGAGAGACCCGAGGTCACGGCGGGATGAGGAATGACCTACACGGGGCCGGCACAGCTAGCATAGCACAGCTAGCCTTAGCCTGCGGAGCTAACAAAGGACAAACGCTTGCCCTGACGCCGGGACACACTCCACAGGGCGCGGATTGGATGTTTGGTCGTGAATGCCGCAGAAAAATACAAAGTCGACGGTTTTGGTCAAATTTCGCATTTTTTCGGCTACAGCGGGACAACGCAAAACCCGTGGCGCTAATGCGAGGCCGGGGCGGTCGCGTCGAGGCCCTGCCGGGGATCCCGACCGGCTCGACGCGGGAGCCCGTTTGGCGTGTTCTGAGTAATAACGCTCGATGGTTTGGATTCCAGTCCTCTGCAAAAACCTCGCCAGAGATTTATCGTCCCTGTGCGATTTCAACCGTTTACTCCGCGCAAGGTCTTGTCACCGCAGCGGTCTCCGTCTGGAGTAGAGCTGTTACATAATGGTGCGTGATCGCAATGTGAGCAAACCGCGATTGCTTTGTAAAGTCGCCCGGTCCCGCAATCATGTTGCGGGGTAATTTTAGGCGGATGTTGCCTATAAAGGAATGTTAATTAGTTGCGTTGCCTCCTTTGTAACAATCTAAATTGGCAATAAATGGCTGTTCTGCAACAGAAGAAAATGTATTATCAGTTTGATTTCATGTCACTATTACACGTAAATTAAAAAAAAAAAAAAAAAAGAAGACAATTACATTGTAAAATGCAATTATTTACACTGAGACCAATTGGTGAATGTCAATTTCATGATTGAAACCGCTCTAGTCTTGAGGTGACCCCCCTCAGAGCACTCGACCTGGCAGCCGCCAAGGTCGCACTTAAGGTCGGCAGGACTGTTATATCAGACGGTACCGAGTAACATTAATAATGCTTGTCCTCTTATGATTTTGTCCCTGTTACAGGTCCAACATGCCAGCAAGCAGATCACAGCAGATATGCAGTACAAGGGTATTGTGGATTGTGTGACCCGTATTCCCAAGGAGCAGGGCTTCCTCTCCTTCTGGAGAGGTAACCTTGCCAATGTCATCAGATACTTCCCCACCCAGGCGCTCAACTTCGCCTTCAAGGACAAGTACAAGAAGGTCTTCCTTGATGGTGTCGACAAACGCACCCAGTTCTGGAGGTACTTCGCCGGCAACCTGGCCTCTGGAGGTGCTGCCGGAGCCACGTCTCTGTGTTTCGTCTACCCCCTCGACTTCGCCCGAACCCGTCTGGCCGCTGACGTCGGAAAGGCAGGCCAGGCGAGAGAGTTCAACGGCCTGGGTGACTGCCTGGCGAAGATCACCAAGTCTGATGGTTTGAAGGGTCTGTACCAGGGCTTCAATGTCTCTGTGCAGGGCATCATCATCTACAGGGCTGCTTACTTTGGCATCTACGACACAGCCAAGGGTACGTACAAGTTGCAGGGCATAATGTCATTCAATCTGTCTGTGTTTTCTTCTTTTTTTTCCGTACGCGGCTAAAACCACGACTTGTCCCTTACAGGTATGCTGCCGGACCCCAAGAACACCCACATATTGGTGAGCTGGATGATTGCCCAGTCTGTCACCGCAGTTGCTGGTCTGACCTCCTACCCCTTCGACACTGTCCGTAGGCGCATGATGATGCAGTCTGGACGCAAAGGAGGTAATTTTGGCACAGCTGTGCTCAGTACAATTATTTGCACGCATGTACACTTACGAGAGGCGTTTCCGCTCCCCGGACACAAAGGCAATGTGCGATCACACATCTTAAAAGTGTTTACGCCTTGCGCCTGTAGGCTTGAAAGTGTTCCCGACTATCAATATTTCTTGTATATGCTGACGTGCTTTTGAAAACCTCCACAGCTGATATCATGTACAGCGGAACAATCGACTGCTGGAAGAAGATCGCGCGCGATGAGGGAGGCAAGGCCTTCTTCAAGGGAGCCTGGTCCAATGTGCTCAGAGGCATGGGTGGCGCCTTCGTGCTAGTGTTGTACGATGAGCTGAAGAAGGTCCTCTAAATTCCCATTTTATTTTTATTCCGAAACTTTACTGTCAATTTGGCTAAATGTAAAATAATTTTCCATTTCTTGGACTCTGCATTCTGCCTTATTTATGGGAACAAATTAGAGTTTCACCACTAGTTGTGGGCAAATGACTGTACCTGTGCATCTTTTATCATTTAAACGTTCCACACCCTCTTTACCATGTCATTCCTGTTAAAGAGATCTGATACCTCTTACTGTCATTCAGTAGGTTTGTATGGTCCTAACTTGAATAAATTTATTCTGGGGAACAAACTATTCACGTTGTCTGTGTTCTTTTCCCCATCACAGGAACGGATGAGTAAATGGGCTCTTGTTGGATAAATGCATGAGGTGGATTACACCGAACTGCTATATTTACTCATGCTTATCTCCTGCTTAGCCTTTCACAGCTTGACAGGGTGCACCTAAGTCCCACTGTGCAAGCGGTTTGCAACAGAAACGTTTTCAAGTGTTGCTATTGTCACAGGTTGCAACAGGCTGGTGCTTGTTTAGTTTTATCTGGCAGTAAAATGTTTCCTGCTGCAGAACATTCCTTGAAGTGAAGCGGTGAGTTGGTCTCAACCCCTTACACAATAATTGTATGTGTTATGAAGGGTGGCTGTGGTTGGTCTTAATTGGTTCTTACAGATCAATTGATGAAAGACCTTCACTTTGAGTCTTAGACGTTTCTAAGCAACTTATCTGTTTGCAATTGAAAGTTGTCCAGTTTGGCAAATAAGACGGACTGATAAAATGGTAACGATGTGATTTGTGAACAAACAGGAGAACCATTTAGATGTGTGTGACTCACTACTAGAACGGTGCATTCTCATCAATCAAATGTGGCCTTCAATTTCCTTGAGCCTGAAGGTGCTCCTGTTTTTGTAGCACAATGGTCCATCCCAATCAGGACAGGATTCCTGTTAATGCCAAGGTGGTGACTAATGGAAGATTTACAGGTGGACAAAATAACACAAGGGCGAGGAGTTGGACTTTGAAGTTAACAATGGTGAGTCATTAGGTTGATTGACAACCAACTGTTGCCATCAGACGACGGACTAAAGACTACATAGTTATAAAAGTTAATGAACAACTGAATGTGTGGAAAGATGCTCAGTGGTTGCAAGATGAAGCTGAGAGACGGGGATAGACTGACAAAAGCTCAGGAGCAAAGACAGCTCATCAGCTCTCGTGAGATTATATGCATAACCATACAGAAATACTAAGGAGGAAAGTTTATACTTTGGGTTTCAATCACTGAATTTTTTTTCCAAAAAAGAAGCCACAATTTTCTGTGAAATAATGTGAAACTCACAAAAGTAATTGGCATCCATCATTGTTTATTCCATATTTAATAGAAATCAGACTTTGCTTTTGATTCAACAGAATATTTTACATAAAACAAATTAAAATGGCATGGACAAAAAAGATGGGACTCATAACCTAATATCTTGTTGCACAACCTTTAGAGGCAATCACTGCAATCAAGCGATTTCTGTAGTTCTCAATGAGACTTCTACACCTGTCAACAGGAAGTTTGGCCCACTCTTCCTGAGCAAACTGCTCCAGCCGTCTCAGCTTTGAAAGGTGCCTTCTCCAGACTGCATGTTCAGCTCTTCCCATTGATGTTCAATAGGATTCAGATCAGGGCTCATAGAAGGCCACTTCAGAATAGTCCAATGTTTTGTTCTTATCCGTTCTTGGTGCTTTTAGCTGTGTTTTGGGACATTATCTTGTTGGAGGACCCATGACCTGCGACTGAGACGGAGCTTTCTGACACTGGGCAGTACGTTTCACTCCAGAATGCCTTGATAGCCTTGAGATTTCATTGTGCTCTGCACAGATTCAAGGCACCCCATTGCCAGACACAGCAAAGCAGCCCCAAAAGATAACCAAGCCTCCTCCATGTTTCATGGTGGGTTTGGTGTTCTTTTCTTTGAAAGCTTAATTTTTTTGTCTGTGAACATAGAGCTGATGTGACTTGCCAAAAAGCTCCAGTTTTGATTCATCTGTCCAAAGGACATTCTCCCAGAAGCATCGTGGCTTGTCGATATGCATTTTAGCAAATTCCAGTCTGGCTTTTTTGTGTTTTTCTTTCAAAAGTGGAGTCCTCTTGGGTCATCTTCCATGGAGCCCACTGTCACTCAAAAAGTGACGATGGTGGGATCAGACACTGATGTACCTTGACCTTGGAGTTCAGCTTGTACCTCTTTGGAAGGTGTCCTTGGCTTTTTCTACCATTCACACTATCCTTCTGTTCAATCTGGGGCTGATTTTCCTCTTGCGGCCGCGTCCAGGGAGGTTGACTACAGTCCCAGACCTTAAACTTGTTAATATTTGTAGCTGTAGTCACAGGAACATCAAGCTGCTTGGAGATGGTCTTTTAGCCTTTTCCTTTAACATGCTTGTCAATCATTTTCTTTCTGATCTCCTCAGAAAACTCTCTCATTTGCTTTCTGTGGTCCCTGTTCAGTGTGGTGCACACGATGATACCAAACAGCAGAGTGGTTACTTATGTCCATTTAAATGGGTCTGAATGACTGATTATAAGATTGAAGACACGTGTCCGTTCGTTCGTTCGTGTAGGGCTACACAGGCAATTGGGACATTAACCAAGAAGTGGTATCGTCATCCAATTCAATGAGGCTGCTGACTTCATGTGGTGATTTGAAGATTGGGCATTCATCAATGATGTGTTCAACAGTCTGTGGTTTTCCGCATTCACAGAGATTTGTGGCAGACACTCCAATCATTTGCAGATAGGTTTGGGTCTTTGCCACTCCAGTGCTAAGTCTGTTGAGGTTGACCCAGGCACTCCATGGTAGGTCACACCCAGGTGGATTGGTTGAAGGGGAGTTGATGAACTTCCTCAACGTGGAGGTTGACTCGGACCATTGCTTGTTCCAGCAGTCAAGGATCCATCCAGGGTGTGGAGGGCTCGTGGTAAGGAGTCTCCTAGCTTCGGTGGAGAAGTGTCTGCGTTTGAGTCTCTGGTGGCCATATTCAGCAGGCGGGGGGATCAGGCTTGTTGGCTCATCTGCACTCTTGCAGGCCAGCTTCAAGGTCAGGAAGTTACGACGGAGCTCTGGAGGTGGAATGCCAGACAGTATGGGGAGAAACTCGACAGGGGTTGATGGCAGGGCACCACTAATTAGCCTCATGGCGGTGTTAAGCACAACATCAACACAGGCTCTATGGCTGCTGTGACTCCATGCAGGGGCGGCATACTCAGCCGTTGAGTATGCAAGGGCGGTATGCAAGAGGTTTACACGGGCAGCGGTCTTGGCAGCAACTTTTTGGATGTGTGGCTTGAAGGTGAGGCTACGGTCAAGTGTGACACCGAGATATTTAGGGTTGGGGTCATGCCTGATGATGGTGCCGTCGAGTGTGATGTTCAGCATGGTATTCGCACATCGATTGGCAAGATGGAACACTGAGCAAACTGTCTTGGGCAGGCTAAGCTTGAGATGCCATTTGTGGAAGTACCTACTCAGTAGCGAGAGATCTTTCTCAAGGGCATTCTCAACCACACTAAAGGCTTTGTCACCAAATCCAATAGCTGAGTCGTCGGCGTAGGTGTATAGCGAGCACTCTCCAACAGGCATGTCAGCGGTGTAGATGTTAAAAAGTGTAGGGGCAAGAACAGAGCCTTGGGGGAGCCCGTTCCTCAGTCTTCTTCTCTTGCTGCGTTGGCCGTTTGAGGTCTCCAGTACAACGGTACGGTCCTGTGTAAGCAGCATGATGAACTTCACGAGCTTAACATCAGGCAAAGTCTTCAGGAGCTTGAGGTAGAGGCCTCTGTGCCAAACTGTGTCATACGCTGCAGTGAGGTCGATGAAGACTGTTCCAAACTTTTCTTTCCTCTGGAAGGCGCTTTCGATGTCATGAACTAGCCGGGTCACTTGATCTGTTGTTGATCGACCTTTACAGAAACCAGCTTGAGTGTGGGGAAGACTCTCTTCAATGATGTTGTTTATTCTTGATAGAATAAGTAGTTTCTCAAGTAGTTTGTAAAGATGTGACAGGAGGGATATTGGGCTGTAGTTCTTTGGTTCATCTGGTGTTTTATTTGGCTTGAGTATGGCCAGCACCTTAGCCTGCTTCCATTTGGATGGTATGGTCAGGTTTTCTAGGCAGTTGGAGAGGAAAAGCTGGACCCAGGTCAGTGACTCATGGCTCATGTTCTTCAGGAACTCAGTGTGGATGTTATCGTTTCCAGGAGCCTTATTTACCTTGAGGGATTTCAGAGCTGCAACGATTTCTTCTGACGAAATGGGCTGGGAAAGGGGGCTGGATTGAGGAACTGTCCTGGTGAGTTTCCTGATGTCTGCGACTACTTCTCTGGTGAAGGCTTCTGCCTCAGATGAGCGGTCTTTCCATCTGCCGTTATCAGCGAGTACAGAGGCTATCGCATTCGCTGCTATGGGGCATGGTCTAGCTGGGCAACTTCGCCCAGTTAGCCGGTTGATCGTATTCCAGGCCCTACAACTAGAATGTGTGAAGTTGATGTTGTTTACTTCCTCCTCCCATCTAACCTTTCTCTTCTGCCCGAGAAGGTCCAGCAGTTGGTCACCACGGAGAGAGCGTTGGTCAGTGTCGGTGGCATTCAGGTACTCCTTGTACAGTTTCTCACAGTCTTTATCCCAGCAAGGTACATGTGGGTCCCTGCAGCCTCTTGGGATGGAGAGCTTGGCAGCCTTGTTGAGCAGGATGCAGAAGGCGTTATAAGCTACATTCACATTGGATGATGGGTCAGGTAGGGTTGCTGTTAATTTCCTGGTGGGTTCTGAAAACTTTTGCCAGTTAGTCTTCCTGAAATTCCATCTTCTGTTGAGGCTAGAGATGGCTAGCTTGATGTCACTGGAGATGATGATGGGCGAGTGACCAGATCTAGGGAACTTCTGTAGAACCATTCTGTTTCAGCGTCTGCTGATGTTGTTGGAGACAAAGGACAGATCAGGGCATGTCCATGTTCCGTGTCTGCCAGAGTAAAAGGTTCTGGGGTCCTTGTTGTCGAAGAGCAGATGAAGGTTGTTACTTTCTGCCCAGTCGCTAGCAACAGAGCCATTTCTATCAGTGTTTGAGTACCCCCATTTGATGTTCCTACAGTTAAAATCACCGCAGACAAAAGAGTTCACAGGGATGGTGGGGAGAAAGGATATATCCAACTCAGCAGGTGGTGGTTTGTAGATGTTGCAAAAGGTGGTGCCCAGAGCTTCCATGGTGCACCATTCAATGGCAGAGTTAGCTGGAGATTGCTGGAGGGCTCTTGCATTTATTCCCTGTTTGGTGTAGCAGGCAATGCCGTGTTTGTTGTGACCTATGTAGCTGATGAGGTCGAAACCATCGATGAGTAGCTTGTCTTCAGTGACACAGTGTGTCTCTTGTAGCAGCAGTATGTTCGCCTGATGTTGGTTGGCAATGTGCTGGATGAGATCACGCTTCGACCGTGTCAGGCCCTCTGCGTTCAGTTGCAGTAGACGCACTTCGGTGTTAGCCATGAGGCTCGTCTTGACAGACGCGTAGTGGGTACTGTACTAATGAGGACGGAGGGCTGCTGATGTAGAATCTGTGTAGTACTAGTATGACTGGTTTTGTTGGATTCTTCGGTATCTTCAGATCGGGATCATCAGGGTCGTCGGAATCCGTAGCAGGGCCACCACGTGCAGGTACCAGTCTTGACCCCATCATTTGTATGTTTTGTTCTCTGGTCCAACTTCTTCAGCGATGCATCACTGCTGCCTCGATGGAGGTACACACACGTGTGATACCAATTAAAGAAAACAGTTTGAAATATCACTGTAATCCAATTATTTATAATCTTTTCTAAGGGGTACCAACAAATCTGTCCAGGTCATCTGAGAATATAATTGATCTCTTTTGCAATAATTAATCTCTTTTCACAGTTTCTTTGCTTTACTCTATGACATTCCAAAGGTATGCAGGTATACATGAGAAAATTGCTTTGAATTTCATCACTTTTCAGGAGGAATGAAGCATTGTTTCAATGAGCTGTAAGGGTACCAACAAATTTGTCCTCGTCTGTACATCTGATTAGCATCGAGAAATTCCACACATCATATAGAAATAGAAATATGCTTAATTCCCCTTCTACCACACGTGGAGATAACTGAAATAGTGTTATAGTGATTCTAGTAATTGTAGTGAAGATAATGAAATAATCATAGTATTTACACTTGAATAGCAAAAATAGATAGGGATACATAATAATAATAATAATAATATAGCTGCTTCCAGTAATGAGCGGGTGTCAAGCCCAAGCGGCACCCTGAAGCCTCATCTCCATCGAGGCAGCAGTGATGCATCGCTGAAAAAGTTGGACCAGAGAACAAAACATACAAATGATTCTCAATGAACTCAAAGATAAGTCTATGTAACTGTAACAACATGTTAAAACTAGGTGCAGTAAATGTAGTTAATGTATTGCATTGCTTTTCTGATTAAAACAATTGCCTTTTTGATTAACATTTCCAATGAAAATTGTAGGATTCAGAGAATTGTTATTCCAACTTGAAATATGCCTAATTTGTTCTTGGTTTTCCATTCAATAAATTGACTCTAAATCAAAAGCTCCAAGTAATTGCTAAATTTATATTAATGCTCTATTTGTGTCATGGTGACAAATGTTTTGTATTGCATGTTATGAAATATCAAAACGTGAATTGTTATTATCGAAGTACAGTGCAGTATATACAAACTGATATTCTCATCTTTGATCAAGCCATTTAAAACAAGATAATTGAACCAAATGGATTTGGGAATTACAAATAGGAATGGAGAAACAATTAGTTTAGATGAATTAACATTTTAGAAAACAAGTGCAAATTGTTCTTCACTTTTAAGTTTTTGGTTCACCATTATCATATTAAAAAAAACTTGCATGTTGTGTCCTGACATTGATGGCAGGATTAGACTTTATTGTAATCTTTGTTGATGTTGTGTAATAAAGGTGAAGTGAATAACATAGCTAGTCTCCTTCCAATGGCACCTGCCATGGTGTGTGATATGTTAGCCAGCAAGTTAACAGTCAGTTCTAGAAGTTTGTGTTGGAAGCAGGAAAAATGGGCAAGCGTTAGGATCTGAGCGACTTTGACAAGGACCAAATTGTGATGGCTAGACGGCTGGGTCATCTCTGAAACGATAGGTCTTGTGGGGTGTTCCCGGTATGCAGTGTAGTACCTACCAAAAGTGGTCCAAGGAAGGATAACCGGTGAACCGGCGACAAGGTCATTGCTACCCAAGGCTCATTGATGCGAGTGAGCAAAGGCTAGCCCGTCTGGTCCAATCCCACAGAAGAGCTACTAAAGCACAAATTGCTGAAAAAGTTAATGCTGCTGTGATAGAAAGGTGTCAGAACACACAGTACATCGCAGCTTGCTGTGTATGGGGCTGCGTAGCCACAAACCGATCAGAGTGCCCATATTGACCCCTGTCCATCGCCAAAAGCGCCTGCAATGGGCCCGTGAGCGTCAGAACTGGACCATGGAGCAATAGAAGAAGGTGGCCTGGTCTGATGAATCACATTTTCTTCTACATCATGTGGATGGCCAGTTGAGTGTGCATCGTTTACCTGGGGAAGAGATGGCACTAGGATGCACCATAGGAAGAAGGCAAGCCGGCTGAGAAACCTTGGCTCCTGGCATTCATGTAGATGTTACTTTGACATGTACCACCTACCTAAACATTGTTGCAGACTAAGTCCACCCCTTCATGGCAACAGTATTCCCTGATGGCAATGGCCTCTTTCAGCAGGATAATGCTCCCTGCCACACTGAAAAAATTGTTCAGGAATGGTTTGAGGAACATGACAAGGAGTTCAAGGTGTTGACTTGGCTTCAAAATTCCCCAGATCTCAGTCCAATTAAGTATCTATGGGATGTGCGGACAAAAAGCCTGATCCATGGGGGCCCAACCTCGCAACTTACAGCACTTAAAGCATCTGCTGCTTCTGCATGTCTCAAATACTAAAGTGAGGCAACAGTGATCCATTGCTAAATAATTTAGACCAGAGAGAAAAAGGTGCAAGTGCAAGTACACACGCTTGAAAATGTGGTATTTTAGTAGTATGTAAATGTTTTCAAAACATGGTCATAATACAATGTTATTTGAAATATGTTTGTGGTGTGGAGATGGTGTGATTTGAGCAGCCACACCTGACCTGGATCTCGGAAATTGGTGGATCCAGAATCAGAGTGGCTGCATACCTGTTGCTCGTTTGTTGGTCTAACGAGCAGCAGGTAAAACCCCCATACCCACACACTCAGTAGAGGAGCCCCTGTCATGACAAACCTCCATCTGCTCCTGGGCTAGCTTCAACTAGCCTTCTCTCTACAATAAACCCTTGTGTCTCAGCACTTGGATGCAGTGTGGTCGGCGAAACTGCCACACTGGCACCGGAACAGGGACTCTCTGGCACGGGGAAAGGGACACAGAGGGGCCGTCTAAGATTGCCCTGGAGCCCCCAGCGGGTCAACGGGCGTCCCAGCACCAACCGTCTCCCGACTGGCAGCAGCAGCAACCAGAGTGTCCGACGGAGGACTAGGGGAGAAGCAGCCACAGACGCCACCACGGGTAACCACCTGCAGCTAGCTCCTCTGCCCAGTAGCCACCGCTGGGACCATACAGCAGCCCAGCAGGCAGGGCACCCCTCCAAGCAACCACTGCAACAGCCAAGTCCGGCCACGCCTTCACCAGCCAGCACAGCAGCCCGAGGCCCCACGCCCCGGAAGGGAGGAGAGGGCAGTCTGTCGTCACCCTGGGGGAAGGAAGCCGGTCAACCATGGTGTTCCGGCAAACCAGGGTAATTATTTTTTATTAGTTAATTTTATTTGGACAGTTGTTGGTTTTTGGTATGAGAACACTGTTTCAGAGTCCGGTGTTTTATTCTTTTAAGGTATAGGAACCCTGCGTCAGAGTCTGTCCTTTTCAGGTATAGCAACTGTAGTGGACTAAGGGGCATGGTCAAGCACCAGCTGTGGAAGACAGCACGGTTCCCTTCCCAGCGGCCGACAAGCTGTCTCGAATGGGCCTAATCAGCGCCCACACGGGGGCTGGGGGAGTGCATTCACGGTCGTTAGAGAGATGTAAGTGTTTCATGGCGCACGGTGACATGGAGGGGTCGTCGGTGGGCGCGACGGGTGCAGGGGCGGCGGGATCCCAAGTAAGAGCTCCTTCCCTATCGACGATTTTCCGCTGGAGCAGTCGCAAGACGACACCCTACGCAGGGCCTTTGACGGGGTAATTAAAATTGATGGCGTATTGATGCGCCCAGACGCCGTGCTCACTCACCCGTATTTTTCAGTGATTAGCGACATGTTATATCGAGTGAGCTGTGACACTCAGACAGTACATTTACATTTACATTTAGTCATTTGGCAGACGCTTTTATCCAAAGCGACTTACAAGGGAGAATAACATTCAGCTACATTGCGACAGAGATTAGTGTAACAACAACATTGGTGTAACAATAAATACTGCAAGGTGGTGCAAAGTAATTGTAGATTAGGACAGGAGGTACTCACTGAAGAGCTGGGTCTTCAGGTGCTTCTTAAAGACAGAGAGGGAGGTCCCCGCTCTGGTCATTTTTCGCAGCTCGTTCCACCAACGTGGAACTACAAATGAGAATAGCCTGGATTGCCGTGGCTGTATGGCCGGCAGAGCCAGGTGACGCTCATTTGACGAGCGCAGCATCCGGGGGGCAACATGTGCTCTTACAAGAGCATTTAAGTAGGCGGGAGCATTCCCAACAATCACTCTGTAGGCCAGCATAAGAGACTTGAACTTGATGCGGGCGGCTACAGGTAACCAGTGGAGCTCGATGAGCAGCGGAGTGACATGTGCCCTCTTTGGCTGGTTGAACACCAGTCGCGCCGCCGCATTCTGTATCATCTGAAGTGGCTTCACCGCACAGGCCGGCAAGCCTGTTAAGAGGGCATTGCAGTAGTCGAGACGGGACATCACCAAGGTTTGTACCAGCAGTTGAGTGGCATATTGGGTCAGGTACGGCCTGACTTTTCGGATGTTGAGTAGTGCGAAGCGGCAGGACCGGGAGACTGCGGCAACATGGTCCGAGAATGTCAGTTGGTCATCAATAATGACACCAAGATTCCTTGCAGCCTTGGTAGGAACAAGAGATAGAGAGTCGATTTTAATATCAATGTTGTGATAAATACCTTGTTTGGCCGGGAAGACCAGCAGTTCCGTTTTCGCCAGATTTAGTTGAAGATGATAATCCTTCATCCATGTGGATATGTCAGCGAGACAATCCGAGATCCGCGTCGAGATAGTAGGGTCGTCTGGCGGGAAGGACAGATAGAGTTGAGTATCATCCGCATAGCAGTGATATGAAAAGCCATGTAAGCGGATGATCGGGCCCAGTGAGGTGGTGTATATGGCAAAGAGGAGGGGTCCTAGCACCGAGCCTTGGGGCACCCCTGTGGTGAGGTTGTGAGGCACAGACAGCTGGCCTCGCCATGTCACACTGAACGAGCGCCCAGTAAGGTAAGATTCGAACCAGGAAAGTGCACTGCCCGTTATGCCCATGCTTGAGAGTATGGACAGGAGTATGCAATGATTGACAGTGTCAAAAGCAGCTGATAAGTCTAGCAGAATGAGGACCGAGGATTTGGCAGCAGCTCTAGCAGTTTTTAAGGCCTCTGTCACAGACAACAGGGCTGTTTCAGTGGAGTGACCACTTTTGAAGCCAGATTGAAGTGTATCAAGAAGGTTGTTTCTTGACAGGTACTCTGTAACCTGTCTAGAGACCGCCCTCTCTAAGGTTTTGGAAAGGAATGGGAGGAGAGAGACCGGCCGATAGTTTCCTACTTGATTGGGATCGAGTGAGGGTTTTTTGAGCAGTGGTGCGACCCGAGCCGCTTTGAAAGCGGAAGGGAAAGTGCCGGAAGTTAGGGAAGAATTAATCACATGTGTGATTGCCGGGGTGATAGTCGGTGATATGGCTTGAAGGAGGTTGGATGGGATCGGATCTAGCGGACAGGTAGTGGGACGGCTACATGTTAGTAGTTTAGATACCTCACTTTCAGCGAGGGGGGTGAAACCAGGGAACGATGAGCCTAGGGCTGGAGAAGACAGGTTGTGAGTAAGTTGTTTAGTGAATTGGCTGCTGATGGCTGCCACTTTGTTAGTAAAAAAGGAGGCAAGGCAGTCGGCAGTGAGGTTAGTAGCTGGGGGAGGTGGTGGAGGGTAAAGCAGAGACTTGAAGGTGGCGAATAACTTACGTGTGTCTGTGGCACCGTTGATCCTATCGTTGAAGAAGGCCTTCTTGGCAGCAGTGATGCTGGAGGAGAAGGAGGACAGCAGTGTCTGGTAGCTAGCAAGATCCTCAGTTGTTTTGGATTTGTGCCATTTCCTCTCGGCTGCTCTGAGGTCGGTGCGCGTTGTCCGGAGGGTGTCAGTCAGCCAAGGGTGCGACTGGGTTGAACGAGCAGGTCTGGTGGATAGTGGACACAGGCTATCCAGACATGAGCTCAAGGTGGAGCAGAGGGAGTCAGTGGCATCATTAACCTGCAGAGAGGAGAAAGTGCCGTGGGGTGGAAGAGAAGAGGAGAGCACAGAGGAGAAGTGGGTGGGAGACAAGTTGCGGAGATTGCTGCAGATAGTAACCATGGGTGGGGAGGTGGGGGGTTGTTTTGGTAGCTGGACATTGAAGTGGATGAAGAAGTGGTCAGAGAGATGAAGAGGAGTGACCCATAGGTTGTCGGTGGTAGAGCTCCGAGCAAGAATGAGATCAAGCTCTTTGCCAGCCTTGTGAGTCGGTGGAGTCGGGATCTGTCTTAGGTCGAACGAGCGAACCAAAGACAGGAAGTCAGCCGAGCTCGCACTGTCCAAGTGGATGTTCATGTCTCCGAGGACGAGCATGGGACACTCGTGCTCAGGGATTGATGACAGCAGGGTGTCAAGCTCATGTAGGAAGTCACCTAGTTGTCCTGGTGGACGGTAGATGACGACCACATAGGCTTTCACCGGAGCAGTCACCAAGACGGCGTGATATTCAAAGGAGGCAAAGTTGTTTAAAGGCAGCAGTGGATTAAATTTCCATGTGTTGGAAATTAGCAGGCCAGTCCCACCACCACGGCCAGATGGTCTGGATGTGTGGGAGAATGAGTAGTTAGTGGAGAGTGCAGCCGGGGTTGCGCTATCTTCCGGTTTAATCCATGTCTCAGTGAGAGCAAGGAGCTCTAAGGAGAGTTGGTTGGCATGACCAGAAATGAAGTCTGCCTTGTTAACTGCAGATCGACAATTCCACAAGCCAACAGAGAAGGAGGTCTTTGCAGAAGATGTTTGCTGCAGGGACCTGAGGTTACCCGGATTGCATCGGCGTATGGTATAACAACGCTTTCTGGGTGACCTTGAAGTTGTAGGGATGCGGTAGTAGCACATTTTGTATGGAGTGAGAGAAAGAAGGCAGGTTTGCCTTGTTCGGTGTCCTTGCTTCGGTTGACGTGCAGAGGTAGACGTGCGTCTTCACACGAGAGCGACTACAAATGGGCCAACGCTTGAAGCTAACGCTTCAAGGGCAGGACCATAAATAGGTGATAGAATACAGCTGCTCGTGTGATTAGGGTTGCACCTGGCTAAGAGCACGCCCACATAAGAGAGGACTTACCTGAATAGGGGGTGTGTCTGGAACACAAGCTTGTTGGCAGATCAGCAAATAGCAGTGAAATGTACAGAGTCAATCCAGTAGTCCAAGTTGCAATATTACAATACGAGCAGTGATACACTACACAGCAACCTCAGCACTAGAGCTCGACTCAGAGTTAGTTTGTAGTGCAGGGTATTTATCCCTGTCCAGCGGAAGGAGGACACGCCCAGAAAGTTAGACAAAGGGTTTACTGATTAGAGGGAGTTGCTTGGCTCACACCCTTGCTGATGGCTGAGCAGTTAGCAGCAGATATGCCGGTACTACCCTGAAACCAGCTAGGACAAAGTAAGTGCCGTAGAGGAGATAACATAGGTGTTGGTGTCGAAGAGCCGCCGGGAAATGCTCTTCCAGGCAGCTCATCGTAACCGGTGGTGGCCGGTCACCTCGGTCATGATAAAACACGACAGCGGATAATGGCCCTCTTCTATTGGCCAGGCATTTGGGCAGATGTGTGTAAATGGTGCACTGCGTGTCCTGAGTGCCAGTTAGTCAACCTCCGGGGAGTGCTTGACCTAATTAAAGAAAACTGGAAGAAAGATCTGAGTAAGTAAGAGTAAGTAAGTAAGAATGAAATACAGTATGTTATGGGCCTGAGGGCAAAGTTACACGCGCTCATTCAACCGTTATCACGGGCTCAGGAACGTCAGTGCCTCTTATACGACTCGGCTTGGCTCAGACAATTTGCACCAGGAGATAAGGTGTTAGTGTTGCTCCCTACGTCCAGCTCCAAATTGCTTGTGAAGTGGCAAGGGCCTTTTGTGCTCACACAGCGGGTTTGGCGAGGTCGATTATGAGGTCGAATGGTCTGACAGGCAGGGGGCGACACAGATTTATCCCCTAAACCTCTTAAACGAATGGAGGGAGGGAGCATCCATGGCTCCGGTCACACCAGCCAATGAGCGGGATGAGAGGGCCGACGTGGGTGTTCTTCAGTGTTGCTTCTCTGATGTTTTCTCCTCCCTGCCAGGCCTCACGTCCCTCATACACCACCATGTGGAGACAATCCCAGGGGTGAAGGTGCGCTCTCGGCCATATTGCCTTCCCGAACACAAATGCAAGATCGTGCAGGTGGAATTAGAGGCCATGCTGGACATGGGCATAATAGAGGAGTCCACGAGTGACTGGTCTATTCCCATCGTGCTGGTGGGTAAGCCCGATGGGTCGGTCCGGTTCTGCGCAGACTACCGAAGGGTGAACGTGGTGTACAAGTTCGACACCTATCCATGCGCGGGTCGATGAACTTCTCGACCGGTTAGTTATGGCTGTTTTTTTCACTGGATTTAACCAAGGGCTACTGGCAGATTCCATTGTCTCAGGTGTCCAAGGAAAAATCAGCGCTCTCCACTCCATTTGGCTTATACCACTTTCACACACAACCGTTTGGGTTGTTTGGTGCCCCAGCCACCTTTCCAAGACTCATGGCCCGCGTCCTGTGTCCGCATGTAGTTATCAAGTTAAGTTATCATTCACAGCGACACCTGGGAGCGGCATATGCAGCATGTGGACACTGTGCTGGAGTACCTGAGGCAGGCTGGGCTAACCGCCAACCCAAAGAAGTGTGCCGTGGGATGGAGGAAGGTACGGTATCTGCGGTACCATTTGGGTGAAGGCCTGGTCCAACCCCAGCTTGATAATACCGCTGTGGTCGCAAACACGCCGAGACCCAAGACCAAGAAGGAGGCGAAGCAGTTCTTGGGGC
This sequence comes from Zeus faber, assembly GCF_960531495.2. Taxonomy (NCBI): domain Eukaryota; kingdom Metazoa; phylum Chordata; class Actinopteri; order Zeiformes; family Zeidae; genus Zeus; species Zeus faber. Next base: position 27,285,406 of record NC_137200.1, on the reverse strand, counting down.
TGGCTGGCTACTATAGGAGGTTTGTCCCCAACTTTTCGGAGCTAACCAGCCCCTTCTCTGACTAGACTCAAAAGGGTGCTCCAGATCCGGTCCAGTGGTCAGAGAAGTGCCAGCAGGCATTTGCAAGTGTAAAGTGAGATCTCTGTGGGAAGCCAGTGCTGTTTAACCCTAACTTATTTTTCCCTTTCTGTCTGCAGACCGACACATCGAACACGTGGCGATCAAGTGGGCAGTAAGTTCCCCCTGCTACTACCTCCTGGGACGAGCTTTCACCCTCTGTTTGGACAACGCCCAGCTGCAGTGGCTCCACCGCGTGAAGGACACAAATGCCCTGATCACCCGGTGGTACCTGGCTCTCCAGCCCTTTAACTTCCTAGTGGTCCATAGGCAGGCGGTGCAGATAGTCGTGGCTGACTTTCTCCCCCACTCTTGGTGGGAGTCAACTGTCGGCTGGACACCTCCCCGGCCTAAGTCGGGTGGTTGGGGTATGTCTCGGACCAAGGTTTATGGTCAAGCACCGGCTAAAGACAACAGCACAGTTCCCTTTCCCGCGGCCGTCAAGCTGCCTCGATTCGGCCTAATCAGCGGCCTAATCAGCACCTAGGCCTTTTTTTCCTTTTTCGTTCTCTACTTGGTGGGGGCGGGTGGGGTACGCCTAACCCTTCAACAAGGTATTCTCCTCGGCCTCAGTTTGGTGTCAGGGGTATATGGTGTGGTTTGAGCAGCCACATCTGACCTGGATCATGAGGTAAAACCCCCTTCTCCACACACACTGGGGAATGGAGCCCCTGTCATGACACACCTCCATCTGCTCCTGGGCTAATTCCAACTAGCCTTCTCTCTACAATTAACTGATATCTACAACCCCGTCTTCTGTGTCTCTGTGCCGGAGGTCCCTGAACACGCCACTTGAGTGGCGCGTGGTAGGCAAAACTACCAAATTGTTATTGTACTGTCATGGATAGCGTAAAATGTGGCCATCACTATGTAATCAAAGTATGAAATTATAGCCTATAAACAAGCATCATAGGAGTCCTTTAGAAAAGTGTGATTTTATGTATTAGACAAATGTAAGGACACTATATATATATATATATATATATATATATATATATATATATATATATATATATATATTTAACATTTCACTGCATATATGTATGAAAGTATGTATGTGATGAAAAACCTCTTGAATCTATATCAGTCGTTAAACTAATGACATTGGAAGATGACCTCTGTCAGTCAAACATCTTGACCCGTGTGAACCAAGCTAAATCTACCCAATGTAAAATAGTGTGGCGAGTCTAAAATAGCAGGTTTGGTTAACATCATACCTAGCATCTACAAGCTACACCTACTTCCTGATTATGCAGCATTGTCACTAAAATGTTTCTGTCTGTGGCTGCCATTTTGTTTGGACTTTCAGAATTATTTTGATAACTTTGAACAATAAAGGTCCAAATAATCCAATAAACCTTGTTTGGTTGAAATTGGCCTCGGAGGATGTGTCACAAGTCGGTTTTTTGAGACAATTAAAAACTTTGCATCATTCAGATAATGACCGTAGCGCCCCCTGTGGATGTAAATGTACAATTCTCTTTCTGGTTCATCTTGACCCCTCGGACTTTCCATCAACCAAATTCCATGAAGATTGGACAAATTAAACCCTGCCTTTAGAATGATGATTGGCCTGTGGTGGCCATCATCTTTTGAGAATCTACTTGATCTTCCTCGAGCCAATAGAACCTTCAGCCACAAGTCTCCTAAAGTTGGTTGCGTTAAAATCGGACACACGGTCTAGGAGCAGTGACCATTTTCATAAAATTTCTAGTATAATGCAGCCAGCCGGATGCAATGTGACAGTAGATTCAATATAGAAAACTGGACTTGGGATCCAAGATTTATGAAAATTGGAAAAGTGTTCAATAGACACGCCTACTTCCTGTATATGCGCCAATACGGTTGTACCTGTGGTGGCCATATTGAGAGGAATTTCAAAACTTCGGCATCATCGGCGTGGAACCTCAAGCTGAGCGGTGTAAGGACAACAACCTGGTCCTTGACTTCAGGAGAACAAAGACAAGAGTCCACTTCCCTCTGCACATACTGTACATGGAGAAGTAGATTTGTCAGAACAGCTGACATGGACCTCCAACACCTCACACTTGATTAAAAATGGCCAAAAAGACTCTTCTTCCTAAGGAAGCTGAAATGGGCCCAGCTCTCGCAGAGACTGCTGCTAGATTCCTACAGGAGCACCATCGAGGGCATCCTGACGAACTGACTGGTGTGCCAGCTGCACAGCCGCCGAGCAAAAGGACTTGCATTGTGTGGTGATGGCGGCCCAGCGCATTGTTGGGATGGAGCTCCCATACCCGCACACTATCTATGCCAGTCGACTGAGGGAGAAGGCTAGCAGCATGGACAGAACAGTTTATTATCAGGTCAAAGCCACATGACTCTTCTTACCTACCACACAATTGTTGAAAGCGGAAGAAGAGTCAGGAAGCGTTTGTTTCTGTAGCTCGATCAGTGGTATTGTGATAGACGCTGATGGCATCTGACCATCAAATGCTGGTGGAAGAGATCAATCATTTCTTAACATTTTCTCGAACTATTCCTGTTCCAACTACATCTCATTCATTATTTTTACTTTTTATTTTTGGTGGGGTCAGCTTTATAAGCGCACAACTATATAACTAGCATCCCATAGCTATAACAATAACATATGGATATGTTATGGATTTCTTTGTTGTAATCCATTCTTGATTTTTGGAACGATATTGGACTCTTAAAGTTCAAGTTCAGGTTCAAGAGATTATTTGTCACATACATATATGCAGTGAAATTTCATGACACCCGGTGATTACGCACAACAAGCTCTTTAAGCTCAAAAAATACAAAAAATACTAAAATGTGCGTAATCGACACGTGCAGCGGCCACAAGGGGCGGCGCCACAATTCGGGATTCTAGGTTCTATAATTATATTATCAAATTGATTGTCCGTGTTGAATTAAATATACATTTAAATCCTCCTAAATGAAACTTACCCTAACTTACCTCCAGTATACGTATATATATATAATTATCGATAATATATATATGATATTTATTATATGTATTATATACTGTTCTAAATATGTATATTAATGATTTTAAACCTGTCAGATTAATTCCCATGCGTTTTGACCGAGGTGCAGTATGTAGCATATAGTGGCATCAACCAAGTGAAAGTTTCTCCCCATGGCCGCCTCTGCGGAAGAGATGGTGGCCGCAAAACTCGCAAAATAATGCGAAAAGGCCCTCTCTAGAGCCACTGTTTTGTTTGTCCATTCTGGGCTACTGTAAAAAACATGGCGGTGCAACATGGGGGCCTCCCTGGAAGCGTACCCTCTCCCTATGTTGATGAAAACGGCTCATTCTAAGGTAACGCCAACACGATTCTTATTTTCATGGGATTATACACTAATTAAAACATACTTGTGAATATTGTATTCCATTTCTGCCAAATCCCTTCCGTACATTCTACACACTGCACCTTTAAGATGAATTAACACCGAATATGAGAAACGACAAGAACAAACCTGAAGTCCTGTCCTGTTCATTCCTATGGAGAGTCGGATTCTGCACACGAAAAGCTGACACGCTGCAGTCACGATCAGCTCCGGGGTGTGTTCAAATTTTCAACTCAAGTTTTGGTCCGACAGTACCACCGGAAGTGACGTCAGTTTATTGGCACTGGGCTTAAAACTAAGTAAAAAAGTCACTGTGGTATGGGGATGGTGTGGTTTGAGCGGCCACACCTGTTCTGGGTCTAGGTAATTGGGGCCCAGGATCAGTGTGGCTGTGCATCTGTTGCTCGTTGGTTGGTCTAATGAGCAACAGGGAAAACCCTCATCCCAACACACACTCAGAAGAGGAGCCCTGTCATGACCTGTGTCCATCTGCTCCGGGGCTTGTTCTATCAAGTCCCCTCTCTGTTCCAAACCCCATCATCTGTGTCTCTGTGCCGGAGGGCCCTGAAAACACCACTCTGGGGGCTTGAGGTAGGTTCACCCGACGGCCACTAGGGGAAGGATCTGCCTGTCGCATGCGGATACGCAATCCGTGTGAAGTGTGCTCTCTAGGAAACACATGCCTCGAATTGTCCAAGGCAACCCCCCCCCCCCCAGTATCCCTCCCTGGAGGTCCCTCACCGTACGTTCGTCATCACTGATCTAATGGCGCTTACCTTTTGGATGCAGAGCAGCAAACCTCTCTTGAACAATGAACAAAGCATGTGACCTTTTTTATTGCGTTATATAATAATAATAAAAAATATAATATTTCAATGAAGTTAAACCTCTAGGATTTTAGATTCATTTTTATTTAAGGTCAGTTTATTTATATAAGAAAACACACAAAATAGTATTATGAAAACAGACAACAGCAACATGACTCTCTGTGAAGTACAGGAAAGTACTAGTTTTTATTCCTTCATAATCAAACTTCACAAACAGCTTGAACTTGTACAATACCTCAGAGAGTGAAAATTACAAAAAAAGTGCTGGTAACATTTACAAAAATCATCCTTACTTAGCAACAATCAGTTTATTCTTCCACACTTTTTTTAGTCTTTTGTATTAAGGCTTAATACTTCTGTATAAAGTATATGCAAGATAAGTCTTCACAGTTTTTCGAAAAAGTCACAATATTATGTAACATAATGAAGCTTTTACGGCTATTTTCTTTATAATAACAAATACACATCACTGGTAAATATATGTGAAATACAGGGCTTATTGTAAAATGGCAAGTAATGATACTGTTTGCTGAAATAACTTGCTTCCACACACTGTCAGAGGAAAGTTTTGACATATCGTTGCTCAATGATAAGGGGGGAAAATTATGAGAAATAAAACACTTGGGAGATCGCCTCCAACCTTTGGCACATCCCTTTAAACAATTTCACAAAATATCAGAATTATTTTGGAAATAATACGGATGGAAGAATCGCTAAACTGGCATAAAGTGAAAACATGCTGTGTAGTAAGGTGCTAAATCAGAGATATTACATCGTCAGCCTTTTTCCACACGGACCGACATTAATAAGGTGCATTTGTAAGACTCAAACCACGTAGGCCTTTCTCTTAGGTGTCAACAAAAATAAGTTATAAATACAAAAACAACCTAACTTAATTTGACCAATAGTCTCGAGGCGACCTCATATCCTCACGCATTCCGATGGTTCCAAAGAAATGAAATATCTCTACTACAACTGTGTGGCATGGGAAAGTAAAAGCTGGATTGTATTCACTGTATGTGGTATTTGCTTCTTTCTTTTTGCTCCTGTTTTTCTTTCTTTCTTTCTTTATTTTATAGAACTGTGAAAATTGGAAAAAAAATAAAAATAATTAAAAAATGACAAAACTCGGAAGAGTGAAGAGACGGTTTTGGAAACTCAATGCGAAACTAAGCCGAGATATATTCACAAAGATCCTCTATGCTGCACTGCTTTACAGATGAGAGCTCTAGCCCTAGACTCACCAAGTTCACCCTCATGCATACTGTACGGTTAAAGTGACGCAACAAGCTTGCTTAAATAGTCTACATCACAAAAGCAATTTGGTTTTTAGTGCAAACACAATTGGCTGGCTTCAGCTTCTCAATAATAACAAGCTCACCAAGGAGATTACAAGAAGGCACGTACTTATGCTTCCTCTAACACGCAACAAATTTAGACGAACCGCAACATCTTTCAACAACGCCACAAAGCGGTGAAAATAGAGGAAAAAAGCGACGACATCCAGATCAAAAATGGTGAATTTCTGGGGTTTGGGAAGTTTTACACTTATATACCGACAAAATAAAGACAGATCAAAGGTCAAATACCATCGCACTCTGCAAGTAGGCTACTCGTGTTGTTCATGACCCGATTGGAAAAAAAAGGGGTGTTTTATGGTACATTTTGGTGGACACACGCAGCCAGTTTATCTCGTGCGTAAAAAAAAAAAAAAAAAAAAAGGCGCCATTGAGAATCCGTCTTTTTTCGATTCCGTAAAAGTTTTACTTTAAAGCGTTTTTTTTGTGGAACATCCAACGGGGGGGGGGGAGAAACAAAACAAACCAAAACAAAAAAAAAAACCTCTAGATTGACCAAATATATTTCAAAATCGGAATAAAGGGGCGCGGGACAAAACCGTCGACACAGCGTTAAAAGAATATCTACGTGAGCGTTTGATATTTCGTTTAGGATTCCTTCCCTCCGCTTGATTCGTCTGAAACATTACGACAGCGTTAATGCCACGTCAGGTCTGGGGGGGCGGGGAGTGGGGGGGGGGGGGGGGGGGGCGGCGCTGGGTCGAACCCGACGTTAAAGCAACGTGATGTGTGGAGTAGAATTCCAAGTTTGTGTGCAATTTCAAGGCGAGATCCCCCCAAATTCCATACCCTCGTACAGAATGTTCAAAATCCAAGCTTTTCAAATGTCACCGTTTCCTCAGCATTACCGTGTGTGTGTGTGTGTGTGTGTGTGTGTGTGGGCAGATAATCTCCCTGCGCTGCTTTTTTCAAAGATGTGTTGTGTGATCTGGATCATATTGCTTTTTGATAAACGAAGACCAAAACATGTTTAGTGCAAATCTCTTTTCAGGTTTGATAAGTGGTGGACTCTGCTGAACATCGTGAGAACACAGCGGGCGATCAGGACTTTTTGGAGTGGTATCCCTTTAGGAAATTCACAATGTTTGTGTCAATTCATTTTTTTTTTTTTTTTTTTTTCCTCAAAATTTTTTTTTTCTCGTTTCTTGTTTTTTTTTTTTTGTTTTTTTGTTTTTTTGTTTTTTTTTTAACCAGTTAAAGCCCCGTGACTATTTGGAAGGAAAGCTGGAAATATTATTATGTTCATGTTGTTACCCATACCCCAGTGAATGCAAATTCAATCAATCGCCTGCAATCACACAACCCCTATTTTAATCTGCAGAGGGCGGCCGTTTTGCACACACTTCCCCCGTACAGATGGGAGGATGCGACTCGGGAAATGTCAAGGATGGCGTCTGTGCAGCTCTCTCCGTCAAACAGAACTCCTCTCAACTTGGAAATGTTGGAAAATTCACTCCAGTCCAGTGTTTGACAAGTCAAATGATAAAAACCTCCTTGCACGTACATGAACATGTATCTCCTATTTCAGAACAGCAGTCAAAAACATTTCAAACAAGCTTGTTTCAAAACAATAACAATAATAATAACACAATACAAATCAACTTGGAGCATAAATTAAAACAAAGACAAACCAAAAACACATTACTGCAGCATATATTTCAGGGTTGCTTAGTTGTGATGGTGTCTACCGTTACTACAACAGCTCCATTTCTGCCGAGTTCAAATCTGTGTGTGTTGGAGAATTGTTTTGGGGGGGAAGTAGTAAAATAGCGAGATAACAAAGGCCTAACAAAATATACACATGTGAATAAAAGGACATCTCATAGTTCGACCCAAGTGCATTTTTTTTTACAGAAGCATCTACATACACGTTATGGCAGGAAAACGCTCGGTGACAAAACCTAAAGTGGTGAACGAAGGAACTCTGAGTACGATTCAATGTTACGTTGCTGGATTGATGCAGCAATGCAATGTTTTCACTACGCGCTGTGAGACAAATTTCATATTTCCGTCAAGCGAGATGCCAAATGTCACAGCCCATCACCTAGGACGACCCTCTCAATGCAACCGTGCAAAAGGTGCTGATTGTACAGACATTTAGACTTATTTGGACTTTTTTTTTCATATTTAATCCAATTTGACTCTGGTTGGTGTTTGTTTTTCCCCCCATTCATGTTAAATTGATAAATGCACCCTTTCGAAGTCTGAAGCGAGGGGCTGTGCGTTGCTCATCTGACTTGACCTCCAGACTCCTTTTGGTTGAATAAACAAATCACAAATATGTGCAAAACTTAACATCTTGGTCCTTCTCAAGACTGGATCGGTCATTTAAATTCTCGTTCGTCGTCGTTTACCGTGATCAGAGAGATATTTTGAGGGACAATGAGTTGAAATGGTTAAAAGTTGGCGGCAGCCATTCGTTTTAACAAGGACAAAGCAGTAAAAAAAATGAAGAGTCGACCTTAACTTGCTAAATGTGAGTGTGGAAAACTGAACCGTTGTACAAGCATAAAAATGTTTTGTTTTGTTTTGCAGAAGAACAATGTGACACAGATATTATATATATATATATATACATATATATATATATATATTTATTATCACATGCAAAGGTTTACATCCCAGCAACTGTGTCAAATTCATTTTTCTGTTTCGCTGCATTTGTTATGAAAAAAAGAAGCTATTTTGGTCTACTATGTGAAAATGAACATAACGACAAAACTATACAACTAATGAGGATTAAAATGACAAAAACAAGCTTTACAACGCAGCTTTATAAGCCCCCTGCCATGACAAGCAAAACAAACCATACAAACATATAATAATTATATATAATAATAATAATAATAATAATAATGATGATGATGATGATGATGATGATAATAAGGAATCTTGCCAGATTATAGCGACCCATACCTAAATAAGCACACACGCACAAAATAAAATTTGATTTTTTTTTCCCCACAAAAACTAACTCAAATAACCCCAAATTGTCTACCATTCTTTGGTATTCTTGAAAAAAAAAACCACGAAAAACAAAAACAGGATCTAAGGAGTAGAATGGCCCCGTCCACACCCTCCCACTGGCGTACTGCACACGAGAGTGTTCGGAAAACAATTATTATTTTTTTTCCCTCCTCCGCGGTGAAAGGACGCGTCCGTGGTGCGACCAGCGATAAATCGGGCGGACGGGGGTGAAAAGGGGGCCGCCGCCGCTCCGGATCTCCCACGTCCGGTCGGGAGCGGCAGAGCGCCGAGGCGACGACGGAGTGGCGACGGAGCGGCCCGCCAGGGCGACGGGAGCCGGCGCTGGTGGGCTCTGAAATTATAGGGGGCGATGTTTTGCTACGGCGGGACACACCACAGACCTGCCCCGCGCGAAAGTGTCGAACCACTCTCGGTATTAAGTTGCTTCAGTGTGGAAGGTGAACGCCAGACTGTGTGTTGGAATGCTCTGGGGTTCACAGGAATGCATATTCTTTTTGTTTTTTTTGGTATGGTACACATCTCGGCGAGAAGAGAGAAAAAAAAAAAAAAAAACAACAACCCCGGTAAACCCCCCGCGCGGCCCCGCCGGAGCCCGAGCGGGCTCTGGCGGCGAGTTTTGAAAGAACGGACAAAAAAATAATAATTTAAAAAGGAGCGCCGTTCGGGAGGCGGGAGGTCCCGCCCCGCGTTCGCCCCCCCCGGCCCCGCGCCGACGCCCGCTCGGCCCCCAGGAGCCGGGACCTCGGGGGGCTGCGGATCCCGGAGCGGGATTTTTCACTTTCTGAGCCCGGATTTTCCCACCTTGGTTAACATTGATGAAACGTCGCCCGCTCGGGGAGCTGACCGACGCGGCATCTGGTAGTGTTTTGAATAAACGTATGCGCCTGTCAAATAATTCCTTTTGGGCGTTCTATGGTAAAAAAAAAATAATAATAAAAAAAAAAGATAATATACTCTGGCAGTTACAAATACCTTGTGTGTGGTGTGTGGCGACAGTTGGATGACAGGGACTAGCGATATCACATTGCCTATATAGAATGCTTTGCTCTTATATTAACATGTTTATGAAACTGAGTGTCCTTCAAGGTCTTAACGACGGTTGTTAAACATAGCTATTTTCTCCTATTTACTCTGTGAAAAATATGCATTTGTGAGGATTTAAAAGATTTCAAATGAAGGCCATTAATGTGCTTTGATAAAAAAAACGAGGACTCCATTGCTACTTAATGATGACGGATAAGACCAAATTGCGGAATGAATCCGGAGAAGGCGGCGTTCAGTGGAGCCACTAAACACAGAGAAATCAATGTGGGTTTTTTGTTTTTTTTTACCCTCGTGGGAACATTTTCAATTTCAAGCTGTATGAAAACGAGGCATGACCGTCGTCCAAACAGGGGAGAGTCTATATTCGAAATCAAAGGGCGCACAGGGCGCTATGACCAACTGATGTTTTGGTAAGACCAACCAAAAATGACCGAAAATAATGCTAACACATACATTTCCATGTTAACCGAAGTCGTACTTGCATAACAGGAGCGTCGAGGAGGAGCATCGTGGGAGTGTCGTCAATTTGGAAACGGCCCTTTTAATTTGGAGCGCGGACACTCTGATGGGACGATCACGGACACGAGACAGTAGCACTTGCATATCAATATTTGGAATGTCTTGAATCCAGTCACAGGTAGAGGAACGCCAATGACACGACTGGAAGGCGCCGCGTAACACCAAAACAAAGATGAAGACCTGAAATGTATTTGACGCTTATCACGGGGCGCCTGATTTGGCCCCGCTCTCCCGCTTGCAGTTTGGCGCCCTCTGGTGGCCGGACGGTGCACGGCTCGGTCATCCTGGTTTGCATACAACTTGAACGGAAAAGGAAATTATCAAATTGTGTCATTCAAAATACCGATCTAAAAAGAGCTAGAGGAGAGAAGAAACTATTTTATTTTATTCGATCTTCAAGTCATTTTAGTCCTTATCTATTTTCTATAGATATTAAATAACATTTGAATCTTTACAATATATTAGGGCCTCATTTTTTTTGTCATTCATTGCATTTGAAATAATCTTTTAATCCCCCGATAATGTATGAAGTACCAGCAGAAAATAATAATTGGAGACGTAGTCTTTATATGAATAGAAAACTTAAGTTATCTTAAAGGGCTCTTAGAATGCACTCGTGACTGACATTTCTGAGCAGTAGTAGTAGTATAAATAGTATGATTCTTAATATACCATTGTGTATATACTGTATATGTGCAGTAGGAGAGAAAAACTATGAATATTTTTGTATAGTTACTGTATGTACTAATAGGCACTTGATAGGCATATTCCCTATATCCCACAATCTAGCTGCATTTAGTTATTTAATCTGAAAATGTATTTTGTATCTGTACGGAGATGGTGATTCTTATATACATAGTATATTCATAACAAGTTATTGAGTTCATGAGAACTGTAGTAGGACAGAAAAAAAAATGGAGTACTGGTTGAACGGTTCCAGACATTTTCTGTAGTTACTATTCCTAACTGTATGACTTAGTTCATGCTTAAATAAAACGTCTGAATTAAATGTATAAAGACAGGAGTAATGCATCTTTCAGACAGAAGTAGAATCCGACTGTATCCATACGAGGAAAACAAACCTTACATTTCTCAACTCAACGTCACCCTTACTACCCTCAACATGTTTTTTCTTTTACTTATTTTTTTTATATTTCTCACTGCAACGACTATATGCATGTATAGCAAGCACACTACAAAATCTTACTCAATGGTAAACTATCCTTATCATTTCACACGTAGCTATGAAACAGACGACATCAATATGATCACCACGAGGAAGGAAACAAAAACAAAAAAAAAACGAACGAAAAAAAACAAAAAACCCAAAAAAAGAAACAAACCCCCACGCGGGATTAAGTCCCGAGTGAATGAAGACGTTTAAAGATGAATCAAAACCCCCACCGCGGGAAGGACGCGACGACGCAGACCCCTCCACTTCACACGCAAAGAATGCGAACGATAATATAGTCGAAAACACAACACAAATAGCTGCAAACTTGAGGCTATCTACGTTACTATATGTTTTGTTCTGTAAAAATATATAGCATACACTTTTGCAAACATAAGGTCTACACTTTATTATTATTATTCTTTTTTTCTATCCCCCCCCCCCCCCTTATTGGTTTTAAAACCTAGGAACTAACGACAGAAGCACAATCGAGAGCGGGCGGGGTTGGGCGGGGTTAGGGCGGGGTTGGGGGGTCATCTATGTGGCAAATGGTCAGCGTTTCTAATGTGACCTCGCAACACAGAGAAAAGTGAAATTACCACGAGAAAGAATGAACATCTGAAGCAATCGGTGGAAGTTTCTAACTATGGACAGTGAGTGGTGTGGGGGGGAGGGGGGGGTCACCCCGGTCATCGCAGTTCAAAAAATAATAAAAAATTATATATATATATATATATATATAAAAAAACCCAACAGAACGATTTTTGCCCCTTTGAAGCCATATCTGCGACCAAACACCTCACAAACAAATACATGACATCAACTAACCGTGGGAAAGTCAATCAGCCCTCATCCAGATATTGTTGTGTTTGGTTACTTTTGATATTCAAAAAAAAAAAATAAAGATAAATAAAAAAATAAAAGAAATCACAAACAAAACGTTTTTCCTATAATGAAATTCTGAAAAAAAAAAAAATAATAATAATAATAATAATAATTATAATTCTAAACCCAACATCGAGCTAAACCAACTATATAGACCAATGATACCAACAAGCCGATTTAAAGAATACTCAACTAGCTACAGTCAATAGTGCATTTAATATATGTATTATAGAAAATATGAAGTTTTTAGGTAAACTGCGAGATGCAGCGAAGTGCCAAGTAGGAATGCTAGATCACCAAATACATGCGTACGTCACACTAAAACAACTAAACTGATGCATTGTCCTTTGTTTTCCAAAAAAAAAGTCATGGTGTCGGGTTTTGGCAGTGTTTCGTTTTTTTTTTCTGTTTTTTTTTTCTTCTCTACGGCGCCGACCGCAGACGCCCACGCGGGTGAGCCGCGCGGCGTCACAACACTGGTGGAGAGAGAGACCTGGGCAGTTTTCCCCCCCAAAATCCCCGTATAGTGCATTGTCTGTTAAGGCAAAAAAGAGAACACCTTCCACGCGCTGTGCGAAAACCAGTACAGCACCGGCATGCTGCAGCGCCGCCCCGGCAACAACAGCTACACACACACTGACCATCGAAGTGAAGCCTACACGCACGCCGAAGTTGACAAACTCATTCACAGCACAAACTGTTTTGCTACTTTGAACCTCGTCCGTTTTCCGCCCGCGAAACGTGTCCTTTTTCCTTTTGGCGTTTTTTTTTGTTGTTGTTTATTCCCCCCCCGACGCGCTCGCGGTAAGCCCGGAGACGCGCCCTGCCTCGAAACCTGCACCCAGACCTGGATCAGCTCCGACCTTCCTTCCGGAAAAAAAAAAATCGGATTTTTTTTTCAGATTTTTCTAATTTATTTATTTAATTTTTTTTTTAAAAAGCCAGACTCGAGCAAGCCCATGACCGGTTCCTTTTTTTTTTTTTTAAACCGCGGCCGGGGAAAGGCCGCTCCCGTCGGTCCGGATTAGAAATGTGATTTAGTCTAAGATGAGGCCCTAACCTGCGTCCGCCAAAAATCGCCCGTAGTGTTTCGAACTCCCTTCGCTTCTTCTTCTTCTTCTTTTTTTTTTTTTTTTTTTTTTTTTTAAACGACGTGAGTGGAGAACCGGATCCTCGCCGCGGGAAAACGCCCCGGCCTCCGTGTTTAGGGACGGCGAGGCGCCTGCCGTGCGATCCGGTCTCGGGTCAAATGGAAGGACATGCGCCACACGCGCCTCATCAGCCTAAACGTTTATGGGGGGTTTTTTTTTTTAGTTTTTTTTTTTAACCAAAGCTGCTCCTCATAGTACCTTCGCTGCGTACGGCAGAGGAAGCCCTACAATTCAGATATTCCACTTTTTCGACAGGTTGATTTGACTAAATACCACAAAGACACGACGTACAGACGTGAAGGAAGGGTCACAACTGTGTACAATTGACAGATATTAATTAAGCTGCATACTATTACATCCCCAGACCATTACTTCCAAATCAAATGTTTTAGGATTTTTCTATGGTACAACATATGATTAATGTTCTATTATTATTATTATTATTATTATTATTATTATTATTATTTTTATTAGGGTTTGGATGTTTTTTAATGAGATGTATGTAATCCAATAAATGTTCTGGGGGGGACTGACTGACTCTATGAAGTAATAAAGTCTTAAAAGGTTAAAATATTGACAAACACACTCAATGGTTAATTGAAAGACTGCTGCGTTAAAAAACAGTACAGGTAAATATGTGATTGCAAGCAGTTATAAAAGCCAAGTAAATGATGGGTTACTTATTGAATAAATTGGAACAAAGCTCTTTTATACATGTGAACTCTAAAACCAAATATTACATTTAAAAAATGATTCATATCTAAAACTATAATATCTCTGGTAACAGTAGTGCACTTATTGGTTTAAGCAGTGCAACATATATGCAAGAAAATAATGCAGTCCACTTATTAACTTTTTTTTTTCTTTTAACTTTGAAAATCGAATGAATGAAAATCATAGAAGTTCATTTAAGGAGAAAAAAAACAATTAAATATTAAGCACAGGCATTTGAAGAAAATGTGCAAAATAGCACAATTTTTTTTGTTTTCGTTTTTTTTTTTCCCAAACCGACAGCTCACCTATTGTGTGGTTTGATATTCTCGCCACGATGCGACCACCGAAAGGGTGCGTTCGCCCCCCCGCCCCGCGTTGCGTGTGGGGGCGGTTGCATGTGCGTCCTATTCTGGATTAAAAAAAAATTAAAATTTAAAAAAAAAAAAAAAAAGGAAGAGAAAAATAAAAAGTCATTCAATTGAAAATAAAAGCAAAGAAATAAACGGTTTTCGACTTTGACAGGTTTTTACGGACGAGGATGTTCTCCCACCGGCATTCCCACAACGGCCGTGTCCGGGCTTAAGAAGAAAGAAATCAGGAATGTTTGCTGTCTTGTTTGTTTTGGTTTGTTTTTTTTTAAATCTGTTTTGTTTGTTTTTTTGGAAAAAAAACAAAAAAAAAACCCAAACAAACAAACAAAAAAAAAAAAACGAGCGCTACTCTGGCGACACGTAATGGTTCGAATTGTCTGACGGCTGCGTCTCCCCTCCGCGCCGCCGCAGCTCTGCGACTACGACACAACAGGTTGCGCGGAACTTCTAGGAAGTAGGACGGTATTCATCTCTGGCGTCGGGTTTCAGTAGAAGTTTCTCGAGCGCTCTCTAATCAGTGGCTCGCTGGCACCCCGCGCAGACAGTTTGAGCCTCAAATTAGTTTTTCGACCTCCGGCGTGGGAAAGTCGCCCTAACGTCTCGCGACGAGTCGAGGAGCAGCGTTTAAATGGAGGAGGGGGAGGGGGGGAGGGAGAGTTTCGTCGAGCATACTCGAGTCTGCCGTAACTGTGGATATACAAAGGCCCGGAGAAAAATGTCGGCGACAGAATTTGGGGGACGGCGGAATTTGAAATGGAAGAGGTCAACTAGCCTTAACAGTCTTTGAAGATATTAGTGGCAGTGTATGCAAATGAGTTCAACTTCCAAAACTCCCCGGGGGCGGAACGTCTGAATTTTTGCTCAAATACTGTCTCGTCAACAAACCCCCAATTTAGTAAACGGAAGCATATGCCGTCAAAATACGTGGACATCATTATAAAGCATATGTGAAATAATTGTCCCCGTGACTGTCGACAGGACGTTACATTTCGTTAAAATGATTAAAACTGGTACCTTGACAACAGCTGCATTATAATCCCTTAATACCGTAGGAATAAATAAAACCCAGTGTCAAATTAACTACTGTACTCTCCTTTTTTTTATATTACAGAAGAAGGCAATCTTGTGACCATCAGTATTTTTAGAGGGAATATTTAGCCCAAACCAGATGATTTTTTTTTCCTGTTATTGTTGTTGTAAATTATACCACAGTAAGCTTGGCTTCTATAGATTCCAAACTGGTCAGTATGGGTTCACAACTGCCATGGTCAAAGATTCATGGCAATGTACACACACACACACACACACACACACACACACACACACACACACACACACACACACACACACACACACACACACACACACACACACACACACACACACACACACACACACACACACAGACAGACACACAGACATAACAGACAAACACAGACACCCACACATAGACTTATATGCAAAATACACACACACCCACACACACACACACACACACACACACACACACACACACACACACACACACACACACACACACACACACACACACTTGTACGCTGACAAACATCTACATTATATGTGTGTTTGTGTGTATGTGTTTCTTTCGTAGGCCTTTCGGTAGTGTTCAACACATAAATCAGTATTTTAGGAAAGAATACATTTAGAGGCCTGTAGTTAGGATCCATCCAGTAGATCAATGTCAAACTACTAAGCCTTAAGGCCACCAATCTTTTTCTTTTAGAATAACAAAGAAGAGAGGAAAAAAAAAAAAAAAAAAAAAGACATTTTTGGGAAACTTAATGTGCCAGTGTCTATACTCATTACTCTTCATACCCCAAAATAAGAAGAAAAAAAAAAAAAAGAAAAAAAAAAAGGAAAGTCTAGTGCCATTTCATGTTTCATTCTTTTCAAAAGAAGTTAATATTATTTGTACTTATCCATCGGAGACATGCATTCGCATGTGGTCATTGAAGAGCTCAATTTGGTCGAACTTGGCAGGGCAGACGGAGCACACGTAGGTGGTCCCCTCTTGGCAGCCCGCTTCGGCGGCCACGCCCACTCCGGTACCGACCCCGGCCCCCGCCCCCGCCCCGGCTCCTCCGCCCGCCGGCATGGCCAGGGCCACCACCCCGGCTCCAGGCTCGGGCACGGCCATGGGCATGGGGATGGAGACGGGGCCCACGGCGCCGGCGGCGCCCGGCAGCCCCGTCACCCCGGCGCTGCCCGTGCTGTGCAGGGCCATGTGGCGCTCCAGCAGGGTCTTGTGGGAGAACTTCTTCTTGCAGATGTAGCACTCGTAGGACTTCTCGCCGCGGTGCAGCCGCATGTGGACGTTGAGGGAGCTCTTCTGGGTGAAGCGCTTGTTGCAGATGCTGCACTGGTAGGCGCGCACGCCGGTGTGCGTCACCATGTGTTTGATTAAGTAATCCTTCAGGGAGAAAGAACGCCAGCAGATGCTGCACTGGTGTGGCTTCTCGCCTGCGCACACGCACACGCACACACGGGCGCACGCACGCACGCACGCACGCACGCACGCACGCACACACACACACACACACACACACACACACACACACACACACACACACGAGGAGAAGGTTAGAATTCTGTCACACACTCTGTTCTCATTATTTCCCCCTCTTGCTTTCAATAACATTCCCATTGTTCTTCACATTATTCAATACGATATAATATATTATCATCTTTCAATCAGATTAACCATTTCATGCTTCTATACATTTTCAATCAGAACAAAGAAATGTCAAACTCCTCCTTAGAGGCGGAGTTAGAACATGGAACATACACACACATGTTGCTCGACAGGGCAATTCTCTTCAACTGGCAGACGATCCAAGTTGCCGAAGGCCTCAGAGAAGCTGCTCTGCCTGCATCGACCCGTTTTTCATTTAGTTTTTTTTCCCCTTCTAGGAATTTGTATATATATATATATATTTTTTTTTTTATTATTTTTTTTTTTAACGCCGCACAATAGGTTTGTGTTAAGGGACTTATTGGATTTGCTTTCAGAAAAAGAATCGCGTGGAAACGACTTCTATAACTGGTAATGAGCACTACCCCACGAGAATGAGCAAGAAGACGGCGCTTACCGGTGTGAACAAACATGTGTTTGACGTAGTTCTGTTTGGCAGTAAAGGTTTTACTGCACAGGGTGCACTCGTAGGGCTTCTTCTCGCCCTGGCCCAGGCCTCCTGACCCCTGCTGCTGTTGCACGGTTGCTTGTTGTACCGATAATGGGTTTGGGAATGACGGCATTGCGGGTGGTGGCACCGCCACAAACTGGGGCTGCTGGCCTCCAATAGTCTGTGGGAGGCTGAAGAGGAAAGGCTTGCTGTTGCTCGCCAGCGGTGTAGTGAAGAGGGTGGGCAGGTAGTTGTTTCCAGCAGTGCCCATCACCTGGGAATTGCTGGTCATGGTGAGTGGCATCCTCAGGTTGCTGGTGTGAGATTCTGCCTGGCGCATGTAGTGCGTGGCACTAGGCAGGGACTGGGATTTGATGGGGTTGGCCATGGGCTGCATCATGCTACTTTCACTCGCGCTGTGGGATGTGGCCCCGTCCTCCGACTCCTGGAACTGCTCCGGGGATGAGTCGTTGACCTCGATTTGCACCGGCCCTTCTTCGCCTTGCTGCGCCTCCCCGCCTCCCTCCCTCCCGAAGCTCATCAGGTACTGCTGCTGCTCCATGGCGTCCGGCTCGGTGCCGATGGAGGAGCTGACCCCCGAGTCGAAGCTCTCTCCCTTGGGCTCGCTCTCGACCCCCTCGGTGTGGTCGGTGTCCTCCTGGCAGTCGCCCATGGTGTCAAAGAGGTACTCGTCCTCCGCCTCCTGTTTGATGTGCAAGCCCCCCGTGTGAATGCGTACCGGTCGGGGTTGTTTGCGGCAGTGGGTGGACTCCGTGGAGAGGAAGCGCTCCATTTGCTGAGATCTCTCGTGGATGCGTGTGATCCAGGGCGGGTCCTGGGATTGCTGGTCCTTCTGTGCGCCGAGCGCCGGGTCGTAGTTGGATGTCATCGTGCCGACGTAGAGCGGGCGCTCGCGGGTTCCGTTCTGCAGGGACAGGCCGGGGTAGGAGTACAGCGACGTGTACGCCCGCTCCACGCTCTGCTGCGATGTGGCTTGCATATAACCTGATTCCGCATCGCTGCTGGGCCCGGAGGTCCCCGACTCGGGCGTGCCGCGGGGTGTTTCCTGGCCGGAGTCGCCCGGGATGCCGGGGAAGCCTCCGGCCCCGGTCAAGCCCACATTTTGGGACACGATGCGGGTGCACTCGTCGATGACGGTCTTGATCTGCAGGATGCTGGCGGCCGTGAGGATCTGCAGGGCTTCCGACTGGGACACCCGCAGGATCCCGCTGTACATAAAGTCAATCAGCTTTTGGATGGATTGCACCGAGACCACCGAAGGGATCTCGATGTCGCTGTAGCCCAAGAGCAGCTTGTCCTGAAAGAAGGGGCTCCCCGCCGCCAGCACGCACCGGTGAGCTCGCAGCATGCTTCCATGGATCCGAACAGTCACGTCACAGAAGTGCCCACGGTTACGCTGCTCATTGAGGGTCTCAAGTACAGAGTTGCTGAAGTTATGGAGGTTGATGTTATGAATGCGCTCTGTCATCCCCTTGCAACTGATGTCACCTGCGAGCGGGGAAAGAATGAAACGCAAATGCAATGATTTTGTGGGTTCACGGGGCGCACCAAACCATGGCCTGTAACTAAGGCATTGTGGCGGTGTGTTTTCTTATTGGTTTAATCAAGTGATTTCGATGTATTTTTTTAAAATGACTATGTAATGTACATGATTGCACAAATAGAGGAGTAGCTCAATATATGGTATTAAACCATAATTGATCACGGTGTGTGTGTGTGTGTGTGTGTGTGTGTGTATAGACCAGGGGTTTCAAACTAGAGGCCCAGGGGCCACATCTGGCCCGAGAGACAATTAAATGTGGTCTGCTATATATTCATAATATGTTGTTGAATCTGGCCTGCAAGTGAATCTAAAAATCATAATGCTTTGCATGCTTGCATCAGGCTTTATTAACCCACACAGTTTTCCTTCACATGATTTCAGAATATATGACAGAATACAATCAAATACAATCAAATATAGTATTTGGAAATTGACTGATGTGTGCAGCGTAAAAAGTTAACTGCATGCAATTCAAATGCCTACAGGAGCCCGAACACGTAAATAAATACACAAATTAAGAGTAGAATAATAATCATGTTTATCGATCCTCGAGTATTAATCAAAGAACTTCCCGGATAAATAATAAAGGGACAGGAGGCCAAATCTCCCGTTGATCCGTTTCCCTCACGAAGGCGCGGGCGCCGTTCCGCAGTCCGCCTCGCCAGCCTTTATCCCTCTCCTCCCGGTATTACCCGCATATCCGTTTCAAACAAAAGACCGCGCGCGTGACCTCGGCGGAAGACAATTAAAATGGTTCCCGTTAATTACGAGCCGAGCGGCGCGAGGTCCTGGAGCGCCAGCGTCCGCCGGGAGGGGGCGCGCCGAGCCCGCGGACGGCGCCGGCTCCTTTGTCTGCCGTGCGCGCCGGCGATCGCGCCTCCCGACGGCGCTTAAATACTTCAACACTTTGGATTCCTCCCTTCGTTTTGTTCCGCGCGGCTTGAAACGTGCAGGCGGGGAGGGAGGGGAGGGAGGCGGGGAGGCGGGGAGGGGAGGATCCGGCCATTTCGGCGGCGGCGGCGGGGGCAAAAGTATTGAGGGAAAACGTCAAAGTTGTGTTTACGCCCGCTGCCCCTCTGATCGCGGTCGCTCGGCCCCGGGGGGGGGGGGGGGGGGGAGCCACATCCTCTCCCCCACCCGGGGCCGAGCGAACGCGCGATCCGGGGAAACGTGAGCCGCGGATCCCCCCCCCCCCGGTCCCACCGGGAGGCGGCGGACAACAGGGAAAAAAAAAAAAAAAAAAAGTGCCGCAAATCCTGCCCAAGGAGGCGGCCTCCATTTTGTTCCTGCCCGGGCACACGATGCAAATGCGTCCCGTTGGAGATGCAGCTCCACTCAACGCGGGTCACTACGGAACGGAGCCCAAAAAAAACCCCAAAACAAACAAAAACCAAACAAACCAAAAAAAAAAACTAAAAAACAAACTAAAAAGAGGCGGGGGGGGGGACAAAAGCAGGCAGGGCTTCACGACGAGGACGCACTGAGCAGAGCATAATAAACAAGAGACTAAAACTTTATTCTCAAATTAATATTTCCGTCAATGCCATTAATACATTTGCACGGCGCGAAACTGCTTGGGGAAAAAAATAGAATAATACCTTGGTTGTTTATTATTATTATTATTATTATTATTATTATTATTAATAATAATAATAATAATAAATATTTTTTCTTTATGCCCCTGCTCAACTGGAACAAATGCCGTTAGATTGGGTGGGTGGGGGCGTACTCACAGTCAGATAATGTGTGGTTGGGAAGGTGTTGGTGGGGCCGGTGGTGAAGTGGAGGGAGGGCCACGCTTCACGTCGCTGCTCGGAGGCCAGTGCTAGGAAATCCTGTCACTCCTCTTTGTCCAACTCATCAGTCGCGCTGCCAAAGTGTCGAGGAAAGAGAGAAAAAGGGGGAGACGGAGAGGAGAGGAGAAAATGGAACAAGGTTTTTTTTTTTTTTGTTTGTTTTTTTTTGTTTTGTTTTTAATAAATCATCTCACACCCCTGTCGAAACTGACACAGCCATATACTTCAACACGCCCTTTCTATCTGTTCGTCCGTCTATACACACCAGTTTCAAAGCACGACCAAACAAAGTGGACGGTCTTGTGAAAACTTGACCGCCGGTTCCCCAAACCTAGGTTGCCAATCCGGCAGGAACAGGGCCAAAGCGCAAATCTTCCCCCGCCGCCGTAGTTCAGTGCAGCCACGCCCTCGCTAAGACAAGCTGTCCATATCACGAACAAATGTACAAAGATTAGTGTTATTCGAGAGAGCTCCTCGTGTGTGTGTGTGTGTGTGTGTGTGTGTGTGTGTGTGTGTAAGCGAAGAGGAGGGAGGAGGGAGGGGGTGTGTGTGTGTGTGTGTGTGTGTGTCTGTGTGAACTGTGTGTGTGTGTGTGTGCGGGGGGGGGGGTTGTGTCGGGGTGCTTGGTATGTGTGTGTGTGTGTGTGTGTGTGTGTGTGTATTTTTTTATTTTCACACCATTATAAATAAAATATGTCGTTGCTGTGGTGAGCATAATAAAAAGTCCGGGGCTCTTTACCGACGGACAGGACGGAGCAAAAATGTACAAATAAAAAGACGAGGTCTCAACAGCCCGGGAATTCCTGAAAACAACAATAATAATAATAATAATAATAATAATAATAATAATAATAAAATATTTTCACCAAGACGTGTGTGTGTTTGGAGAGCCGTCTGCCACGCCATGCGCCGTTTTTCTAGTCTCTAGCAAAGAAATATTTATCGACGAACAATCCCTCCCGAACGACGGGCGAGACAGTATGTGCTGCACCACCCAAAATGTCCCAAACTGCGGCCCGAGCACAGTGGAGGAAGCCTCCCCCTGATTAAAGTCATGGTGATGTGATTTAGTAAAGGTCAGACGCACTCCCATAATCCCCACGGAAGCGGCGCCACACGTGCCACGCGTCCCGGAGGGCACCAAACAAATGAAACGGCAGAAAACCCAAAGTCGGACCTGGATGAGTTGTAGCAGAGTGATACGGAGGTTTTTCATCCACGGTAAAAAAATAAAAAATAAAAAATAAATACTTCCAAATAAAAATACACAAAAACTACACACTACACAAAGAAGAAAAAAAAACACAAAAAAAACCCCCAAAAAAACCCACCATACATAGCTTTATTGCTTTCGTACGAGCCTATTAACTGTATTTGCTGAATAAACAAAGTACATTTAGGATTAGCTCACACCTGTACAGTCTGTATTCACTGTCCACCGACACCAGAAACCACAAATCCACGCAGCCACCGGATGAAACAGCCGCACCAAAAGGAGCGAGCCCTTCCACACAAAATGTTCCTTTCACCAGGACGCACGGACGGGTAAATTCACGCGGCAAAATTAAAGCGCCGCCTTCGTGACATACGACCCCCGACGACGGCGTTTCCGAGGCGCGGTTGCGGCGAGTTTTGGACGCGGAGACGTTTTGTCCCCCTGCTTTTTGCCATCAAAGTTGCCGAGGCCTCCGTACGGGGAACGCCGCGCTGCCAAACATGTGCGTCCGGGCACCTCGGCCACAATCAAAGCACATTTGTCAACAGTCGCGCACGCGTGGACACTCACGCGAGTGCACGCGCGCACGCGCACACAGTTGACACAGTTTCCAGAGTGGGTTCTTGATGCAGCTGTGAAGTGATGACACCGGCCTTTTTCCTTTGCCGCTGCTACGGACAACGCAGCCGCACGCACATCACATTATAGATATACGCAGCACATATATACACACACATACACACATCTACAGTATAAGTGCACGTATATTCTTCCCCCACAAATCCACCCGCCCCGGGGGGTAAAGTGAGGTAAACACTGGCAACAAAGGAGCGGGCCGAGGGGAAGCAGTCTCCAGTCGCCCAGACTGCCACTCACCACGCTGATTCCATTTTAGCTGTGAGACAGTGGGTGAGCAGCAGCCAGCGCCTACCTGCAGTGAATTCTAATCAGCCCAGGGGTCTGTGCCTCGCCCCCCCCCCCCACCCCCACCCCACCCCGCCCCTCGCGCCCCCCCCGCACACCCGCCTTGGACTGAAGGGGGTGGGGGGCGGGGGCCTGATGATCCTTCAAAATTAATTAGATCCTTGTTGAAGGCAGCCATTTTCTTTTACTTCTTATTGTTCCGCCAAAAGCAGATTTGGGAGTCGGAGCATTTTTTCCCTCCCCCCCCTCGTTGGGGGAGACGGTATCTGCCGCTGACATCGATCGCCAACGCTATCTATGGCCGAGTCTTTACTGTTTTATTACGTTGCTCGCTCTCTCTCTCTCTCTCTCTCTCTCTCTCTCTCTCTACCCGTCTGTCTGTCACTCTGTCTGCCCCCCCCTGCACACACACACACACACACACACACACAGACACACACAGACACACACACACACACACACACACACACACACACACACGGGAAGCCTTTCTCTCCGCGCCTGCTGCTCTAATACTCCCGGCTCTGTGTCCGTCTCTGTGGAGTTTGCTGTCAATAAATCCCCCAGAGGTCAGTTTGTCTGCTGGAAATCAGACACAATGCTGCAGAGCGCCGGTGCCACGTCGCACCGCTCAGCGCCGCCACAACAAAAGAGGAGGAACCAGACCGGGGAGCCAACGTCAGACTCCAGGTTAATGAGCTGTCCCGGCGAGTCGCCGAAACCCGCGCCGTCAAATTGGACGTTACCTAATCAAGGGGGCGGGGGGGGGGGGGGGGGGGGTTTCGAGGACGGACAGGAGTGGTGCGCCGGTGAAAGGAAATCAGTCCCCAGGATAATATACATCTTGAATATGCAAATAGAGCTCACAACCCACGCATATATTCCGCTCCCCGGGACGCATTTACATCCGGGGAGGAAGGGGGAGGGGCCCGATGGACCCGGTAGCGCGCGCCGCCCTCGTTCCCAGGGAGGTTGGAGCAAGGCCGCGGGGCCGCACTTCCCGTCCGGCACCCTGACGGACTTCCAGGGCCCCTCCGCGGCCAGGCGTTAGAGCCGACGGCCCATTCTGAAGCGTTAAAACAAATATGATTGGGATCACATATTTTGGAGGCTTATTAAATGACGGTATCATCTGGTTCTCTTTATAATTCATATTTGTTATTCATACCCTACAGCAGATGCCCATTACAATAAGTTATCCTGTGCATAGTAGCGCATTTAGCATATTCTGTATATTTTTTTAATATATACAGTATGTGGCTATTTTCTGTTTTTGTCTATTTGTATACTGTATAATTAACCTTTTTTTTTTTTACTTCACTTTTTATTCTATTAAATCGTATACATTTTTCAATTTTTTCAGACCGTTAAGCTTCTTTTTTAGATTTATTTTTTTGTAATGTCGATGGTCTGTGGTGAAACGCCCCGAACCTCGCCGGAAAACAAATCCCAGGTATGTTTTAATGCGCCCGGCCGGTTTTAAAACCCATCCTGAGTGCATGTACGTCTGAAAGTATGTACATGTATGTGACGAATAAAACCCTCGAATCTCGAATCTCGATTCCCGCCTTGAACGAAAGTATCCGGTGTGAAAGGAATGCGTCCAACGCGCCCGAACCCAACACACCCGCGCGGAGCAGAATTCCTCACAACAGCGCCACGCCGGAGCGAGACAAAACAGCACAAGACCAAATCAACCACCTTTCGTAGAAAAGGGGCCGCCGTCCGTGAGCTGAACGTTTGACGAAACGGTCAAAAGTAGTTTCCACCCGAAGTTTATTTCCCGGGAACGTAAATGGTTCCCTTTTCCCCTCGAGAGACGTGCGCCGACAGGAGGATGGGTGGCACCCCGGGTGACACTCGTTTGGGTGAGCGTGAAACGAGTGGAGCCGCTTTGGCGTCACACCCACCACAATACTCAATAAAATATTTAAATAAAAAGTCTCAACAAAAAAAACAAAAAACCCCAAATTCTACTTCGGCTTAGAGGTGTATCTTTCAGGGTGGTTCAAAGCCTCTAAATAGGTCAGGACCAACTCTAACACGTATTAATAAATATTTAATATAAAGTACATTAAATAATAAGACACTTATTATGTATTTAGTCTTTTTAATTGTTTTTCCGAGGTACTTTATTCAACATTATCTGTCGAAAACACGGCGATCACACCACCACGGAAACAATGCCATACCAAAGCGTATTATTATTATTATTATTATTATTATTATTATTATTATTTCCTACAAGTCAGAACCATAAGATAATATATTTGGGGTATTTAATGGGATTTAATTGCCTTCGTATTAATAGATAGCCGCTGCGTTCTGTAGTGTCCCAAAAGAGAACGTGGAATGAAAAAAAAAAGCTTGTTTCTAATCTATTAAGTAGGCCCATTATCATTGTTCGCCGTCGTAAGAGACGACTTCCAAATAATGTAGGCCTGGCAGCTTATTAATGAGCTCTTTGCAAGGGAAAAGAACACATTTGACTCCATGTGATGGCCCAAAAAAAAAAAAAAGGGCTCCAACCCTGAAGCAGATATTGCACAATTACGGACTTATCATTTTTTGGCACAGGTGTCCATAGCAACTGCAAAATGTAATAAATAAATAAATAAACAAACAAGCAGATAGATAAATGAATAAATAAAATAGAGAGATAAACAGAAAAATAAATTAAGAAATGAATTAATTAACTACATTTAAAAAAATAAGAAAATAGATAAAAACAGACAAACAAGCAAATAAATAAAAATAGATAGATGTATAAATAAATAATAATAATAAAAAAAAGAGAGAAGCTCTGCCCTAAAAACAGTATTATTGGTGTTAAACAACATCACGGGCACACATTCACCCTTGCCTTCCCGGCTTTGTCGTCGTTGCTCTACAACTGCTCACGGAAGCTGTTATTTGGCGGTTTGGCGTGATCATCACCCCGGGCAATCTATTACATCATATTTGCACATGAACAGCATTTACTGAATGTAACAGTTCTGCTGAATTAATCCGCGCGGATGTCGTTGTTGGTGAAGGCGTTTGCATATGAGCCCGAACGGAACCGAGTTTCCATTTAAAAACACCTGGATCTCTGTCCCCGTAGACACAACTCAGGCGTGCTCTACAAAACATGACAAAAGCTGTGTCAAAAAGGCAGAAAACGTTTGCGTCATGTGACCATGACCTTGCACTTTTCCGCCAGCTAGTTTTCCAACTTAGCTCGCGGCGCATTGCTTTTTTTTTTCTTTTTTGTTTGGCAAGAACACCCCAAAAAATGGGAGTGCTCACTGGTAAATGCTAACCGACAAAGCACAAAGGCCAACAGCAGGTTGGCATTCGATTCGGCAAGCCGCAAAAACTGACGAAAACGGCGCAAAGCGAGTTGGGGCTAGCGAGCTGGGGCTGGAGCTAGGGAGCTGGAGCTAGGGAGCTGGAGCTAGGGAGCTGGAGCTAGGGAGCTGGAGCTAGGGAGCTGGAGCTAGGGAGCTGGGGCTAGTGTTGGAGAAAACCTGTTTTAATCAATTACTCTCTTCTGTTGATCAATTCAAGTATAACAATTACCTTCGAGGTTCTCCGCGTGCTCGTTGATGGGTGGGAGCGTCAATCAGGGGACGTACCACGACTTTAGGAGTTGGTCATATTTATTGTCCGGCAGAATTAAAAAGTACAAGATACAGAGTCTCTGGGTCCGCACTTCGTATCCCTGGCAGAGCTATTGAGCAGGGTCAGTTCACGAAGTCTCAGCCCCGTTCCTTCTTCCCTGGACCCTTATATAGTCTAATGTACGCGCAGGAACAACATGTGCGCAACTGGTCACAAAAGGACATATGGATCACAAAGAACTGTTTCCAACCAGAAGCGCACATGTAGAACAACATGTACAACATGTACGCAAGCGGCTACGTGCAGGAACAACACGTGTGCGACTGGTCACAAAAGGACATATAGATCACAAAGAACTGTTTCCAACCAGAGGCCCCATATTATTTTAACACTAGCGAGCTGGAGCTGGAGCTGGCGAGCTGGAGCTGGAGAGCTGGGGCTCGCGAGCTGGGGCTGGCAGGCTGGAGCTGGAGCTAGCGAGCTGGAGCTAGCGAGCTGGAGCTAGGGAACTGGAGCCGGAGCAGGCGAGCTGGTGTCGGCCGCCGCGAATCACCGCCAAGCGATGCGCCTCGTCCGATGGGACGCGACGACGTTGGGAACGTTTGCCCCCGCACAAGGAGTCGCACCACGATAGCAAAAGAAGGATAAAAACTATTATATCGTTATAATAAAGGAGCAGCCGTCATAGAGTGACACACATTACGTCAGCGTGGTTCCTGGGAAAGTCCCGATATCCTGACGTCTTCAACCAAATGTTGACGTTCGTTTGCAAAAAGAAACAACAACAACTACAACAGTAACAACAAAAAAATAAAGGATAACTGGACATCGCAGTGTATTTATAGTCCAAAATCCTGTCGGGCATGTGAATTTGGCCGTATCTCATTCGCTCAGCGAACGTATGTATTTATAGTCGGAAAGGGCCTGGGGTATAGAGATACCGTTTGTATCTATGTCTCATTAGCTCATTTAACTTATGACCTGTCTATAATTGTCGCACAGCGAGTCTCCGACACACACACTCCCAACACACTCACCCACCAGCACCCCGCACGCCCCGGAAGCCACCGGCAGCACCTTCAGTCCCATGATCCTCTATATCCTCCCCGCTCGCTCGCCCGCTACCTCGCCCTCCCTCTCTCTCTCTCTCTCTCTCTCTCTCTCTCTATATATATATATATATGCTTAAGAAAATCATTCAGGAAAAACACAAAAATAATCAGGCAAACAGATGAAGGCACAAACTGGGAGGGGGGGACGACACTACACTGCACGTCAACTGTGAAGGCTTGACTCACTGGGTGACATGTTGCAAGAGAGGCCGTTAGAGCCAGCGCCTTCTGCATTTCACAAGACGCAAGGAAAAGTGACTGAAAGCCCATGATCGCCCTGTCCCTGCTGCGCCACCTAAACCTAGAAGCCAAAATGGGCTTTAGAGTTCTGGTAAATCTGTCAATTACATATACACACATGTATGTGTGTATATATATATATATATATATATATACACACACACACACACACGTATGCATGTGTGTATATATATATATATATATACACAGTACATACACACACACACACACACACACACACACACACACACACACACACACAAACACACACACACACATACATACATACATACATACACACACAAGCATGTATGTGGTTGTGTATATATATATATATATATATTTATTTATTTTTATTTTTTTACAAAGTACAAAAAGGAACAGTGGTTTGGAGATTTCAGCCCGCAGTCAGTCCCGTCCCCAAAATAATCTGAATGCAATTTTTTAAGGGAAAGCTCCCTTTCAGTAGAGGTGAACCAAAAATAAAGAACTGGCGGAGCGTCCAAAAAAAAAAAGAAAGCCTTTGTCATCGTCACGCCTTTGTCGTCAACGCTCTTCGATTTTTATTTTTCTTTCTCACCGGAAAAAACTTGGCGGCACGTTTAAGATTCTATTGGAATCCACACGTCGGCAAAAAACACTGGATGAGACCGGAAACAAGAGCCTCGGCGCTGGACTCGGGAGAATGGGATGGGCATCGACCGCCCCGCCCCATTCCGGCGAAGAAGGACAAAAAGATGGGCCCGTTTACCCCAAAGCGCCACTGCCCCTTTAAGATGGCGATTGCGATTCTTGATCGTCGATCGTGTGACTCTGTTGCGCTGAAAGGGAAGTCTTTTCTTTTTTTTTTTGTTGTTTTTTTTTTGTTTTTTTTTAACTGGCACACAACCGCTGTGTTGAAGGGGAAAACATTGAAATGCAACTGCTTGTATTTATGAAAGAACTTTAGATGTGGGAATGGTGCGGTGACCTATACGCATACCGGGCCACTTGTGTTTGGCAAACAATCCACAGTTACATAATAATAACAAATAAAAAATTCTAATGATAAAAATAATTTCTGCTCATCAAACTCTGCTCATTATCGCCGGATACTATTGAAAACATTTGTTCCAAAAAATGTGGTTTATCCCTCTGCATCGCAAATAAAATATGAAAAAGCCCGCGGTATTTATTGAGCTTGGTGCCGTGATCCACTCAGGCGCCTGTTGGACAGCTACGTAAAAACAGGTGGTCATCCAACAAGTGGAATCCCTCGATTTCCAAATTGACTTTTGGGGCGCCGGACAGAGCGGAGGCTGTCATACATGTCGCCGTTGGCCTTGCCTATTTTCTCGGGGATATTCCGAGCGTGCTCATTGGCCGAGAGGTCCGCGCCCTCACAGGCATTCGCGCTTGCAGCGAGCCGGTTTTCCCTCCGGCGGCACTGGCACCGGCACCGGGACCGGCGTGACACCTGGAAGCGCGACTGGAAGATTTTGGCTGCCGTGGGAACAACAGGGGGTTTGGCGACGACCCACTTTGGCGTCGGTGTTCCTGAGCATCACAGATTTTACCGTTCACAACTCATCCCGCTCCCTGCGACCGGAATTGGGGCCACGGGGCGTTGGAATTTGAAATTCTTTATAATATATGTATTTATTTGGGCAAACATCTGCTTTTAGAGTTTGATTTTTTTCTTTTATAAAATATACTGTATTATCTGGATTTAAAATGATGTGTGAAAGAAAATTATATGTATGGAATCAAAATAATAAATAGGTACCCTTGAAATTGCTATATGTTAATCCCTGGTTAAAGCACCAAAGGAAATCATCCACAGTCAGAATTTGTTTGCATTCAAATTTTGTTCAAAATGAGACCGTATCGAACGGTGTCAAATTACACCCCTCCTAAATAGGAAGCGGTTTTAGGAAATATGGCCTGTATCCTACCTGCGTCCGTCATAAGAAACACGCCCCAGGGCACGGGTTCCTCGATTGGACATTTATTTTAGGAAACTTGCCGGGCTCAGGGCATCCCATAAGTCTGTGCGGCACTAGCGAAGAAGAGCTGAACAAAAAACACAGAAGGAACCGAGGAAAATTTGACAAGTCGAAAAACATAATTGTACCAATTGTCTTTTTGTTCTTTTGTTGTTGTCAGTCCAGCTCGGTGTAGAGCACACAACAGGCTTGATTAATGTTACCATGGCAACTGGGGCAAAATTCAATTCATTCGAATTTTAGACAAAAACAGGTACCTAAAAAAAGCCCCCCAGACATCTGTGATAAAAAACGCTGCTCAGTGATGTGATGTGGATTTTGAAAAATTCTCCCATCATGATCCGTGATATTCTGCAGCCTTCCGGGAGCGTTGTAAAACCATGGTAAAGATTATTTAAGTTGCCTTTTCCAATTAAGGAAAACAGCCGGATCATTAGGACGCCACGCGCCTGCGATCCGGCACCTCGCCGCGCTCCGTTCACAACAGTTTGCTCCCATTTACATGCGCGCCCATAATTACAGGCTCCCTGTACAGATGTGACGATGCCTAATTTTTTGATGTGGATTGGGGGTGTAAGAATCGGCAAGAACCTCTCCGTTGCCTCTCTGTTCCTGCTGCTAAGCAACAATGCCAACTACGGCAAGCGTCGGGGTACAAAGCTATGGTGAGCGCGGGGTGGTTATCACTTTTTGGTGTGGTTCTGTGATGACATGATTGATTTGCAGAGACTGTGCATTTGTTACATACATATATACATATATATATATGTATATATGTAATTACAGTATATATATATTATGGGCTGGCAAAGTACTCATAACCTAGATCTGCATACCCCATGACTGCAGCCAGCCCAAATGACGGCGATTGCGTAATAACTGTGACGGCGAACCACTTACACCAACTTTGTCCAAAACCCTGAGCCTATGTCTTCAGGTCAAGCGGCCGAGCTGCCGCGTCCCCCGGGGACCACGGCCACCCCGGGCGGCGCGACGATGGGTCCCGGCCTGCCAAGGCGCATCGTCTCCGCATGGGGACGCGCGCGTTTCGGGATCCGTCCGAGCGCGGCGCGGGGCCTCTTTCCCCCAAAAAACGAGGGCCGGCGCCCGGGTGCCTCACTGCGGCGGACGGTTCCCGGCTCGATGCCGTCCCTCCTTCATAACTCTGTGGCGGGTAATGTGAAATACTAATTGATTCAATGTCCAACTACCCGCGGATATCGCGAGGCGATGGCGGGGGGGGAACCGCCGGGAGGGAGCTGGACAGGCAAGCGTTTATAAATGCCGACACGCAAATCCTCCTCAAAACCACCGCCTGCTGCTTCGAATGAAGGCGTTCACCCCTTCGATGCGGGAGCCGTCAAACAGGGCGAACGCGTTCCGTCTCCGTCCGAGCAAACACGACCGTGTCTTCCGGTGGTTCGCTTTGTTTTAATAAAACCGGCGGATAAGAGAAAAGAAAAGGGGGGGGTCGGTGGAAATACTCTGCGGCGCTAATAGCCTCTGCTGTACGGCTCAATCGGGGCACAAATGCTATTGTGTGGATAATTCCACGAAAGTTCACCCAACAGTGCACAGAGCGCCCGATTGTCACAGCGCCTTACGCCGTGCACAGTCCAAAACGCTTGTCTCCAGTTTCGGTTATTTACCCAGAATGAGGCTTATAAGGTCTTCCTGGAGCGAGCATGTAAGCAAAGATTACACTGCACAAAAGGCTTTTTTATATAACCCCCCCCCCCACCACCACCAAAAAAAAAAAAAAAAAAAAAAAGTTACTGAAGAGTCTATTCTCTGGCTCTTCTAAAATACTGTCCAGATACTTTTCCCTTCAGTGCGGCAGTGATCTCACCATGACTTGTAGAAAACCATATGGGGAGCGGGGTGAGCCGAGGACACGCACACACACACACACACACACACACACACACACACACAGACACACACACACACACACACCTTGGCAAACACACAAGTCGGCTATTAGAATCCAAGATACATTTTTCACATCAGTCGGATGCCCGGGCCTGCACGCATGTGTTTAAAGACGAGGATTAAAACATTGTTAAAAAACATTCCTCATCCAGAAAATGACCCCCCCCACACACACACACACCCCACCCCCCATGACTCACAAACTGCTTCTTGCAAAGTTTGAAAAGAAAGAGACAGTTGTGCCAGCGTTACAGGCTGATCTCCCACTGCGTCGTAAAACGTTTGCGCGCGCTCAACCTGCCCTGTGTGAGTGTGTGTGTGTGTGTGTGTGTGTGTGTGTGTGTGTGTGTGTGTGTGTGTGTGTGTGTGTGTGTGTGTGTGTGAGTGTGTGTGTGTGTGTGTGTATGTGTGTGTGTGTGTGTGTGTGTGTGTGTGTGTGAGTGTGTGAGTGTGTGTGTGAGTGTGTGAGTGTGTGTGAGTGTGTGTGTGTGTGTGAGTGTGTGTGAGTGTGTGAGAGTGTGTGAGAGTGTGTGTGTGCGCGCGCGTGCAAGGGCGCGCCTGCGCGTGCGTGCGCCCGTGTGTGCGCGCGAGTGTGTGGGCGTGCGCATGCGTGTGTGTGTGTGTTTGTGTGTGTGTGTGTGCGTGCGTGCGCGTTTGGAAGTTTCGAGAAACTGAATTAGGGCGCAAGCCTGGAAGGAACTTCCTGGACGCGACGCCAACCGCCGCCGAATCGCCCGAGATTTTCCCAAACGCAGTGAAACAAAGAGCCGGATTGGACGCGCGGGGGGGGGGGGGTTCATCGTGTATAATTATAACGCTGTTCCGTGGATTAACGATGGAAATAAAATATGAATGAAGGTACAATTCACGTTTGGTTTTTTTTTTTTTTTTTTAAACACACCTGTTAAACAACTCCCTGCGAGCGCTCGGAAGCCTCGGCCTCGGCGGATGGCTGCCAGGCGGACAGACGTGGTGCTATCCAGCAGATTAACCGGGATTGCGAAACATAGTCCTATATTCATTAACCTGTGTCGCAACGCGTCCCGGCTCCTTTCCCTCATCCCCGCCACGTACCCGTCAGGGGAAGGGAGCGGGTGTTTACGGCCAGGCCGACGGGGGGGGGGGGGGGGGGGGGGGGGGCGTTCGGGCAGGCGTTGCCTTGCCGACGGGCGCCACGCCTCGCCATTTGACGGACGGGACGCCGTTACTTTGAAGGGGCGCGAACGGCGGTAACCCCCCGCATGGCGCTCCGTTCCCTCCAAGCCAACGCCCGATGAGAGCAACAACGTCTCCTTTCGCAAAAAAAAAAATGTAATAAAAATAAAATAATAATAATAATAATAATAATAATAATAACAACCCTCTCCGATAGACAACGTGACGGGACACACCTGGGGAAGCGTCCGCGGCGGGGTTAAATCCAACGCGACGCCAAGGGGGGTGGGGGCGCCCGACGGCGGTGGCGACGGGCGGCCGACCGGGGGAGGACGGAGGGATCGGGACGGATCGTCCAGAACGCTCCTCTTCCTTGAGAATAAGAAGGTGGCGTGTCACCGATCGGCGAGGCCCTCTTTATCCATTAATGAGCGCACGTGGTGTGCAGACATGACTATAAATATTCATGCTCTCATAGGCAGGTCTCACCATTGTCACAGGAAGCGGGCGATAGAGCTGTATGGCCCGAGCCTCCCTAATATTAATGGAGGCATGAAATGTAAACACAGGAAGTGCTCGTTACGGCGGCTGGGACGCGCCGCCGACGGCGGGCGGACCGCCACGGGGCCCTCCAGGTTTGTGGCTCGTGCTCATCTGCCGCCCAACTTCTTTGTTTGGATCAAAGTCGAAAAAAAATAAAATCTGCCGCCCCCGCCCCCCCGTCCCGCCTCTCGGTCCCGCGGAATGAATTAGGCTGCGCAATATCAGTCGTCTGCGAGTAAAAAAAAAAACAAAAAAAAAAAAAAAAAACACCAAACCAGAGAAATTCATCTCGAGTCAATTTTCCGTTTTGTTGCCATTTTCTTTTTTCATATTTTTGTTTTGGTATTGCTTTAGTGCTTTATTACTATTTTGTCTATTGTGTTAATGTGAGCTCCTGGGACACTGCAATTTCCCTTCGGGGGTGAATAAAGTATCTATCTATCTATCTGTCTGTCTGTCTGTCTGTCTGTCTGTCTGTCTATCTGTCTTTCTGTCTATCGATATATCCGTCTGTCCATCTATCTGTCTATCTGTCTACTTGTCTATCTATCTGTCTGTCTATCTGTATGTCTGTCTGTCGTGGCAGATGAACTTTACTCTGACGCTTTTGACGAAAATAAGCGGGAGACGGAGGAGGCC
The DNA here is from genome assembly GCF_960531495.2 of Zeus faber. Classification (NCBI taxonomy): domain Eukaryota; kingdom Metazoa; phylum Chordata; class Actinopteri; order Zeiformes; family Zeidae; genus Zeus; species Zeus faber. Next base: position 27,251,070 of record NC_137200.1, on the reverse strand, counting down.
GACGTTTGAAGGACAAAGGCCTTTATCACCGCCGGTGAACAAGTAACATCGAGGCCTGGTTTGGTTTTCAAGGAGCCCCGGAGCCTCTCCCCAGGCTGGCTTGGGCGCTCCATCCTACACATCTATCATCCATACGTCACCATACGTCACCATACCATACCATACATTCACTCCATATATGGAAATCTGTCCGCTGGACCCTTGTTCTCCTTCGGGCCTTGGGCTTGCGTCTCCACATATGGAACATGTTAACTCTACACATTCCATACAGTGACTGTACTCATCCGCCCCATAACATCTATAATGGCAGCATACTGTACCAGCACTGGGGCAGAGTGCCGCCCCCTTTACGCGATATTTCCCCACACCTATTTGATTCATACAGCGTGTGGGCAACATAATACTTATATATTTACCGTTGAATGTTATCCTAAATTTCTCCCATACTATCCGTCTGTCTGCCTGCCGATCCGTCCGTCTGTCTCCCTGTATGTCGGTCTGTCTGTCCATCTATCCGTCTATTTGTCTATCTGTCCGCCGATCTGCATGTCTGTCTGTCTGTGATTCCCCGCTTGAAAAATCAGAACATTTTCACTCCTGGAATTCATGGGCTGGTGCTGCTGGCGGAGGGGCCTGGCAAGCTGCTGCCCTGTAATCTGTTTAGAAAACGGAGGATCCTGTGCAGACGATGACCGGGAATGCACTTACGGTAAGCACGTCAAAAACAGTCATTCTAAAAATTCCAGTCCCCAGCTCCAAACACACGCGCGCACCAGTGTTTTTCAGGAAAGGGGGAAGGAGGGTGGGGGGGGGGGGGGGCGTGAGGACTGGCGAGCGGGATCACAACTTGCGCGCGTCGACCGGGACCACCGCGACGCCACGCTGCGCGGCGACCCGCGTGACCGGTGTGAGGACGCACAGCTCGCGGTCCCGGCCTGGGTCGCTCGACACGCGCCGTGGTTGGGACGCAAGGGTCGCGCGTGGCTGCAAACTCCCGGTTTTAACGGAGCGAAGTGGCGCTGTCACGCCGATAACATCTGCCGCGCATCTGCCACACTCACGTGCAGCCGCGCACACTTTCCGCCTTTCGCGCACACACACACACACACGCACACACACTAGCGTTGTGTAAACTATTTCGTGCACTACAGGGGGACGCAAGGGTCGCTCGTGGCTGCAAACTCTTGGTTTTAACGAAGCGGAGTGACGCTGTCACCCCGATAACATCTGCCACACATCTGCCACACTCACGTGCAACCGCGCACACTTTCCGCCTTTCCACGCGCGCGCGCGCACACACACACACACACACACACACACACACACACACACACACACACACACACACACACACACACACACACACACCTACTGCATAAATATGTATCGTCAGAGTATGAGTTCTGGGGTCACGTGCACTGCCCGCTATCTCGTTTCAGTTTTTCACGAACACGCGGCTGATTTGTCCCAACTTATCGTGTTAATGTCGTAAAAGCCATTGTCCAAGTTGCCTCGCAGGAAGCCAGTCTCGTGCAACTTTAATTACACCCCGAATCGACCCAGTTTTGGGCCACTCCACCCCCACCGCCGCCGCCGCCGCCGCCGCCACCACCACCACCACCACCACACACACAGACACACACACGCACACGCCGCCACGCAACACGGATACACATTTGAACATTTAGGTTTGGCAGCTCGACGACGTGCGGAACACGCATGGCACCGAAATTTAAAAAAATAAAAATAAAAAATAAATAAATAAAACGACGGCCCCGTCGGATAGTTTGGCTCCGTCGTGGTGAAACTGGACTCGTTGCGCTTTAAACTATGGGGATGGGCCTGCTATTCTTAAATATTCGGCAGCGTCCGTATGTTTACGGACTGGATATTAACGTATCCAGCCCGCGGTCACGGTGTCCCGTGGAAATACACGGGCTCCGAACGAGACGTCTGTCTGAGTACCAAAAATAAAAAAATAAATACAAAAAAAATCCACAACAGGCTCCGTTACTACGAGGATGAGTCGAGGCTGTTCAAAACTGTGCCCCCCCCCCCCCCCCGTCCGCTGGAAGTGTCTGAAATAAACGCGACTCGAAAACGTCGCTTTAGTTGCACTGTTTATTTGATTCAAATACCTGACCTAGAAGCCCGCCGCCCGCCCTCCCCCCCAAAAAAACCCCCCAAAAAACGCAAGTCTGGCTACAGATGTTCCCGAGCAGCGCGGCGTCAAAACGGGAGCTCGCCGTCCGGAGGCACCGCTCGGCGACGGCTGGAGATAAACAGGCGTGAAAACAGTTTGAAAAGCGGGGTGAGGATACCCCCCAAAAAAAAAAAAAAAAAAAAAAGTGTGCGCTGAAAGTAAAGGGGGCACGTTGGGAATAATGACAGATGGGCAACTTGCGTCATGCCAGGGCAGCGCGTTTTCTTTTTTTGGGTGTTTTTTTTTTTTTTTTTTTTTTTTTTTTTTTTTAAACGGGGACAACAAAAACCCCTAGCGGCTCCACCACTGCGTGCCTTATTCCAAAGCCAAATTTATTTGTTGTTGTTGTTGTTGGTTGTTGTTTTTTTTAAACCGTCCGAAATCTCCCAAGATCATCCGCACAATCAAGTTTCCGCTCGGGCTTAATCGTATGGTTTCATATCTGCTCGGTAAACCCGGTGGAAACTACGTGGAAGTCAATGGCATCCAGTGCGTGACGGCACGAAGTTTATAAGGACGAGAGTGTAATTACAGTAATACAGCCCCTGATCGATACACTCAAACAGCCCCTTTCCTTTAGTTTGGATCGTTTCTTACCTGCGCTCCGAAGCTCGTTCAATTGTGGCGACGGCGTACCCCGGTGTTTGGCCAAACAAAGCTCCTAGTTTTTTGGATTGCGTCCCTTCACTTTGTTTCATTTCTCACTTCCATCTTCTTTCATCTCGTCAATAAACACACGATGCAGCCTACCTTCATAAGAGGACCTCGGTTCAAGTGCGCCCTCCCATTTTTTAACTATACATCGAGTACTTTGGGGGCAAGGCACGCCTTTCCACTTAAGCTGCGATTGGAACGGTGCGCGGTGTCTTGAAGCCGCGTAGGTTGGATCAGAAATCGGTCAGTGTTGCTCTGCCCCAATCGCAGGGCGCGCACCCTCCCCGACGCGGCGCACGGTGGGACGGTGGAACCGGCTCCGTTATGTTATGGCTCCCGGAGCATCGTGTTCCCTTTTTCCTTGTCACTTTGTGTAGTTTCATTCAAGCATCCACACACACACACACACACACACACACACACACACACACACACTTACGCGCGCGTGCGCACACACACACGCACGCAAACGCGCGCACACACACACACACACACACACACAAAGACACACTCATGCTTATCACAAAACTAAAAGCCACATTCACCAACAATAACAGGGTTTGGAGTTATCACAAGGGTTTAATAAGGACGGGTGTTTACATTTCCATGACAGCGCTCCGGATGTTTTATTTCGCTCTCAACCTCCCTGGGCTGGTCGTGTCCCACGCTAGAAGCTCACCCCGCTCGGGATAATTCGGGCAGAACGGACCCCCCTCCCCGGGTCCTCCGCTCTCTGGATCGCGCCGCGTGTCTGTCACCCGTCCCAACTTGGCATTGGCCGCCGCCGCTGCCAGTACAGCGCCCGGGCCGCGCCGCGGCGCATTGGCCGCGGCCGCTGTCAATCACCGCGGCGCCCAACAAGCTAGATTGTCCCGCTGTGCCTTTTACTTTCTACGCATTTCTATTTTCTCCATTTATTTATTTTTTAACGTCCCGAGCTGACCTCGAGCGAGCAAGGTGTTGGTTTATCCGGCCAATCAGATGGAGCGGATCAATTTGGGGGGGGGGGGGGGTGTGGGGGGGGCGGGGGGGGCCCCGCTGTTTCTTTTTCATTTATTCGCTTTTACTCAACAATTTATATTTTTTGATTTTTTTTTTTTGGTTTCGTCCGCCGCCTCTGATCCGACGCCTCCGCGAGACGCCGCGGCCCGAGCGCAGCGTCACGAAGGAGAAATAAAGAAATAACACGTCATGTGGGACCCCCCCCCCCCCCCCACCCCCCCCCCCCCCCCTGTCTAGACAGTGACAGGTGTGCGCGTGTGCGCGTGCGCTCGTCTGTCTTTCAGATTATAACACCGGGGGCGCGCGAGGCGGACATTTCCTTCTTTCTCGTGGAGGCAGATTATGATTCATGCGTTTGTTTATTTCTGCTTTTTGTTTGTTTGTTTGTTTGTTTGTTTGTTTGTTTGTTTGTTTGTTTGTTTGTGTCCGTTCGGCTGGTTTGTTCCACGCCGCACGCACGCGCGGCGTGTCGTCCGCGACTGGATATCGACGTTAAAAGCACGTGACGCCCCCGAACCCGGGCTTCACGCCGCTTTTTTGGTTTTTTTGGGGGTTTTTTGGGGGGGGGGGGCGATCTCGCGCGCGCGCACACCGCGAGCGCGTTGGCTTGACGCCGCGCGCCCCCTGCAGGACGCGCGGGGGTTTTTTTGGGTCTTTTTGTTTTTTTTGTTTAATTTTTTTTGTTTTTTTCCTTCGCTGCGTGTTGCGTGTGTTTCCGGGTTCAAGGGAGGACACTGCTCCGTCACCCGCTGTGACCCACATACAGGAACCAGCCGTGACGCCGAGCGCGGCCGGGAAAAATAAACAGAAATTGACGAAAAATAAACTAAAAAAGAAAAAACTAAAAAACAAAACACACACACACGCAAAAAAAAAAAAGCCTGTAAGAAACGCTTCGCTCATCCGCGGCGTGAAGGGACGTCCACGAATAAAAAAAACAAAAACCAAGAAGCAGGACAAACAGAAAGAAGGGGAAGAAGGGGAAGGGAGGAAAGGGAGGAAAGGGGGAGGAAAGGGGGGAAAGGGGGGAAAGGGAGGAAAGGGGGGAAAGGGGGGAAAGGGAGGAAAGGGGGGAAAGGGGGGAGGCTCCCGGATGGAGCCGCGCTGCGCCCTTTCCTTCGCGCTGCTTTTCGTTCTCGTCGCGCCGTGGGGCGAGCGCCCGGTCGCAATTATAGTTTTTAAAATGTAAGTAAAAAAAATATATATATATTTTTTGCTCAGTTCCGTCTGTTACAGATATTAAACCGAGTTGGAATGGAAACGGGGGGGCATGACAAAGAAATTACGTTTGGGGGTAAAATAAAAAAAAACTCAGTATAACTGCCTTTATTGACATACATAAACCTTCTGTTGGGACTGAGCGAGACGAAGCTAAACTAATCCACTAGTATAATATTGTGGTGAATAGTTTAATTAACAGCAGGCAAGAGTATTTTTTTTTCTCTCCAACAATATTACTAAGAAATTCGTATTTGCTGTTTGTGCAGGATGTGTCTGTTTAACCAATAACAGTTAAATAAACAAATTAACAGGCAGCATTTGTGAATTCAACTCTTATTGTCTCTGATATATAACTAAGAAGCAATAATTTGTTGTTTGTGCACAACAGGATAACCACCTATCTATCTATCTATCTATCTATCTATCTATCTATCTATCTATCTATCTATCTATCTATCTATCTATCTATCTATCTGTCTGTCTATCTATCTATCTCTGTCTTATCTATCTATCTATCTATCAATCTATCAATCAATCAATCAATCAATCAATCAATCAATCTATCTATCTATCTATCTATCTATCTATCTATCTATCTATCTATCTATCTATCTATCTATCTATCTATCTATCTATCTATCTATCTATCTATCTATCTATCCATTTATCTATCTATCTATCTATCTATCTATCTATCTATCTGTCTATCTATCTATCTATCTATCTATCTATCTATCTATCTATCTATCTATCTGTCTGTCTATCTATCTATCTATCTATCTATCTATCTATCTATCTATCTATCTGTCTATCTATCTATCTATCTATCTATCTATCTATCTATCTATCTATCTATCTATCTATCTATCTATCTATCTATCTATCTATCTATCTATCTATCTATCTATCTATCTATCTATCTATCTATCTATCTATCTATCCATTTATCTATCTATCTATCTATCTATCTATCTATCTATCTGTCTATCTATCTATCTATCTATCTATCTATCTATCTATCTATCTATCTGTCTGTCTATCTATCTATCTATCTATCTATCTATCTATCTATCCATTTATCTATCTATCTATCTATCTATCTATCTATCTATCTGTCTATCTATCTATCTATCTATCTATCTATCTATCTATCTATCTATCTGTCTGTCTATCTATCTATCTATCTATCTATCTATCTATCTATCTATCTATCTATCTGTCTATCTATCTATCTATCTATCTATCTATCTATCTATCTATCTATCTATCTATCTGTCTATCTGTCTCAAGTTATACATGACAAATAAAAAAATTCAGATTCTAATGACTATACAGACAGTATTTTCTAATGCTTGAAAAGCAGGTTTAATACGTAATAAAGTATATAGACCACCGTGCAGCAGTTCTCTGAATAGAAAGAAGTTCACTGTAGCGTTTATAATGTTCTATCACATGATTTTTTTTTTTTAACCAGGGCAGCCACATCGCGATTGAATTTCCTTTCCAAGAGGGCACAAATTAAAAACATCGACTTTTAAACATCCACAGGCAGAACGCAGCGAGCGAGGGAGCAGCTCACTGACAATTTGCGTCTAATACAAAGAGGTGTTCATGCTCTGCTCCTTGCAGAGGTCTGCTGACAGCACGCACGCTGCTTTCGTGGGGAAGAACATACACATTTCACAATCATTGTCTAAAATTTATACAGCCTTGCGTCACGCTTGTGTAAGGAATACAAGAAAATTCGGTCCCAACTATTCAAGGGAAAGGAGAGAGACGGTTTAGACATTTTTGTCAAGGGGAAAAACAATACTATCTTTCCACGACATTAAAATATTTCCATTGAACCCCCCCATAGGCCATAGTAGGTCATGGACTGAAGTGCCTGCAGCATGACTCAGGCACTAATTTGTATTTCCTCTGCACATTATTCATTCGACATCTCCAACAGTTTTATCAGCCATTTTGTGTCTGTCTCCTCCCACAACGGTTGGAAGTTTGGTTTGGCATTGTTTGAAGAGGAATAGCCAAATGCATATCCTGTTCACAACCAAATGTGTAAGTACAGTAGACAACAGAGCAGAGAGCCTGTTGGGTAGCGTGAGGTGCCCTTCGGCAGCCTCGAGACTCCAGAGCTTTTGGCAGTTGGCAACCATTTTAGTTGAAACCTGTGTGCCTTCCCAACAGCGATGTGCAGTTTTTATTTTGGTCTTTTGTTTTTTTTTTATTTACGAGCATGTAATATTTCACTCCCGCTGAGCACTAAATAAACCAATAACTGTCTCCTCTCAAGGTCATATGCATATCAAGAACCTTTTTGGCTTTTTTTATAGGTGTTAATTTTTGTTTGCTTTCTGACATATCTGATTCATAGCCAGTTTAAAACAAACAAGAGCTCTTGTTTTTTTTTGTTTTTTTTGTTTTTTGTTTTTTTGAAACATGCCATGGCAGCTGCAGCCGAATGTTTTAGCTTTTGGAGCCGACTGCGACTTGCTTTTCTGATTCCCTTTCCTTTTTCCCCCAGAGTTGGTAGTCGGCCTGCCACGTGCATTGACCCACATGTGAAGCATTGAGGAGCTCCTTGACTTTCTTTACATTACTTAAAATCTAAGTATAAGCCTCCCTTCACAGGATTTCTCAAAGATAATGCTTTATTGAGGGGAATTCAGGAAATTTAGAGAAACACCAAGAGACGGCTGCCGTCGAAACGGGATTGTTAGGAATCCATTGTGAGGTGCGTTTGGAATGTGGAATGGGTATTAACTGAGAATATAAAAGATGCACAAAGGCAAAAATATGAATGACAGTTTCGTCGAGCAGAATCAATCAAGACATTCATTTCATTCATGTTAACCGGGTAAAAGTATTGGTGAATATGGTCTGAATATGGCATACAAAGAGATCTTTTGATGGTGTGTGTGTGTGTGTGTGTTTGCGTGTGTGTGTGTGTGTGTGTGTGCTCCTTCTGCCCTGCCGAGTTCGACCAAATTGAGCTCTTCAATGAGCACATGGGAATGCATGTCTCCGATGGATAAGTACAAATAATATTAACTTCTTTTGAAAAGAATGAAACATGAAATGGCACCAGACTTTCCTTTTTTTCTTTTTATTTTGGAGTATGAAGAGTAATGAGTACTGGCACATGAGTTTCCCCCCCCAAAAAATATATATATATATATTTTTTTTTCTTCTTCTTTGTTATTCTAAAAGAAAAAAGATTGGTTTGACATTGATCTACTGGATGGATCCTAACTACAGGCCTCTAAATGTATTCTTTCCTAAAATACTGATTTATGTGTTGAACACTACCGAAAGGCCTACGAAAGAAACACATACACACAAACACACATATAATGTAGATGTTTGTCAGAGTACAAGTGTGTGTGTATGTATGTGTGTGTGTATGTGTGTGTGTGTGTGTGTGTGTGTGTGTGTGTGTGTGGGCGTGTGTGTGTGGGTGTGTGTGAGTGTGTGTGTGTGGGTGGGTGTGTGTGTGTGGGGGGGGGATCTGTGTGTGTGTGTGTGTGTGTGTGTGTGTGTGTGTGTATTTTGCATAAAAGTTTGTGATTATTTGTATCTCAATCTTTGTGTGTGTACTGTGTACAGAGAATGTTGGGGTCGGATCGGGCAGTACTTTGTATTATAAATTAATTTATTATTTCATTTTTAATGTCAAGGACATTAGGCTGTCTCCCTGTGTTTCAAGTGTGCACTGTGTTTTGAATAAAGATTGACTGAATGAAAATGTTCCCCTGATAAAACCAGGAATATTTTGAGAATTCTGCAATCAATTTCTTGTCCTTTTCAAATATGTCCCTTCATGTCATTTAAAACGTGAGGTCTTGACACAGAGATGGAGGTATGTCTCTATCTTATCTTTCTGAGAACACCTAAGGGGAAGTACTTGTATACATATATAGATTTCTTTCTTTTTTTTTTTTTAGAAAATCATTTCATTTTACTAATATATAAAAAAAATATACAAAATATTCCAACACAAGCAATTTTGACTACAAGAGTACACAAGATGCTGTCGTACATATCAATAGCAAACGAATGGAAAACACACGATCAGGATAAGAAAAAAAGTCATGCAGTGGAAATCAAAGATAAGATACAGGCGGTGGTTATTCAAGAAAATAAATGATATACATGTCTATATTTGAAAAAGTTAAATAGACAGAAGCTGTCATTGCGCTGAATACGAAAAACATCCGGCGGTGGGGTCCTGTGCCCTAGTGGCCGTCAGATGACCTGGATCTGCCACAACACGATCTGTTCTGGCAACTTTCCTTTTTCAGTTTTTCCAAAACTTGCCTTTGCCATTTTCACGGAATGAAAAGCACCCTTTAAATCCTGGTTGAAAAGAGGGCCAAAAACTGTATTTACATATATATATTTTTTGTAATCTTTTTTTTTTTTATCGTTCTTTTTACATGTAAAAATTAATATTCCTAAAATAACTGATTTATTGATGGTGAATATGGCAGTATCCACGCTTAATATTATATATACATATATACAGTAAATGGTATATGTAACATGCAGTTTAAATTTCTTTAAATGCTGCTTACTAATGATGACTTCCGGTTGTACTGCTTCTCTCCATAGGAATGATTGGACTTCCAGTTTGTTGTTGTCGGTGGGATTCAGTGTCAAGCCGGCTTGAATGTCTTTTGAAACTTGCGTGTGCCACGTATGAAGAGTCGAGTTTATTTCTATACCCGTTAATCACACTACAGTCTCACAGGGATTCGCAGGCTTCACATTTTACATAGAGACCTACAGCGTCCTCTCGTCTTAACCTCCACCCGGGCAAGGAAAAACTCCAGAGAAAACCCAGAAACCTTGAGAAGGGGTCACAGAAGGAGGAACCCACCACCCTTTCCAGGATGACCAGGCTGTGACGGATGCCGATTGGGCAACATTAATATGACAAGTACTACTATACACTATGCAGCGTTTCACTAGACATGGGAGTCTCTTGTGCTGGTGCACAGCCCTGCAGGTAGACGCCTCCAGTAGAGATGTGGTGAGCATCAGGACCAGAGCAGGGAGGTTACAGACTCCTGCCAGCCACCACCGATGTGTCCTGGATCCACGTCCACAGCGCGGCAGCCTCCGCAGCGTCCGAGGTATGACGCAGTGGGTCCAGACCTCAGATACCAGGGCTAAGGGGAGTTTCTGTCTGTCTGTCTGTCCTCTGCGGTCAGAGGCAAACTGACAGGAAGCCTGTGGGTTGTCAAATGCAAGACGATAAAAGTGTGTATTATGTCTAGATTTAAGCATTCTTTGTTACTTTTTTAATGATATTAAAAAAAACAAAAAAAAACAATTGAACAAAGAGTTTTTAAAAATTTTCCTCTGAGTGTTTGTTTGACAGTATTTCACTTGCTTCCTCTGTGGGAGTCTTTTGTGAGCAGTGTGATCCCAGACACCAGACACATTACATTCATTTCCAGTACAATCTGGTTCCTTACCTTTAACTGGAAATCTATAAAAATTAATGACTGAAAATTTATCAGCTTAATAAAAACAATTTATATTTATTGTTTACTCTTCTCCGCTCATCGGTTGAGGAATACAAATAAATGTTTTTTTTTTTTATTTGTATTATCACTGTATGTTTCTTGCACACTGGTTATTATGCCTGCCATACTGTACCTGTTTTTCCTGAATTCCCCCCTGGGGATTAACAAAGTGTTATCTTATGCCAATATTTTGGGATTTGTGTTAACACTGAACACATACTGAACAATAATGTATACACACCTGGTAGTGTGTGCACATAGTGCATATTTACACATACACACACCAACACTTTCCCAATTTAGAGTCTTCCTATTCATGTTGTGTATCTATTGCCTTGTTATGTTTGCATGTAGAATTATATTATTTTTATCCCTTTATAATTCATCATCGTACTTTCACAAAAAAAATTGTTACGTTTGTAATTCAAATTAAGTTCAAGGTGTAAAAAAAATAATATTTAAAAACTCCAAAGTACATGCAGTATATTTTAAATGGACACACACACACACACACACACACACACACACACACACACACACACACACACACACACACACACACACACACACACACACACACACACACACACTCACACTATACATGAAGTATAGATTAAGAGGATATAAATTAACTACACTTACTAAATTCACTAATATATACAGTAGGCTACATCAGAAAATAAAATAAGTAAAACATATACATCTCAAGAATATAAAGTGTAGTATTTTCTAATGAAATCCAACAAAAAATAGTATATGAAATATAAGATGAGCAACAATTGGCAATGGCAGCAACATGTTATTAATATAATGGCACAAGTAACAAAACATCTCATGGAATTCCCCCTTATTCTGCAGAACTGGTGTACTAAGTAGGAGATGTAGCGCAATGTTTCATTTGTCCTTGTCCCTTCACAATCAGCCACTTTTGAAAATTGCCCAAAAAGCCTTTCACCTTTCACTTTATATACTTGAAATGTACTTTCAGTATGAAAAAATGTACTTTTCACATGGATTTATCTACAATATGATTGAACAGGAATCCCATGCAACAGGGTCGTCGAAATGACTCCTTCATACATTTGTGAGTACTGCACACAAGCTTTCTGTTGAGTTTAATGTCAGTAGCCCCAATCTTTAATTCAATTTGTCGTTAAATCGACATCGGAAAAGGAATCAGAATCAGAATCACTTTTTAATGTACCAGGAATTTGTCTTGGTAAGGATTGGTGCGTTTATCTACTGACAACTAGCATTCACAAAAAAACAGTCTGTAAACATGAAATAAAACAAAAAGTAAAATACAACAAAAAATAGCCAAATAAACACAAATAGCCAAATAAATACAACACAGAAATAGGCAAACACACACACACACACACACACACACACACACACACACACACACACACACACACACACACACACACACACACACACACACACACACACACGTATATATCCAGAATATACAAAATGCGAATCTATTCACAGGTCAAATAATTGTGATATTCATATAAGGTAAGTTATAAATTATTACTATGTACTTGGTAAGTTATTACAGGGGCGTTATAACAGTGTTATTTCAATCATGTACATCCATGTACACTTCACTTCAAAATTACAAATATCTATGTACGGTGTCCTATCAAAAAACCGATGTATCATTGGCAGTGGGTCAAACACTGGTCAGTAAAAGTGAAGGTAATATATTTTCAAATACATATTATAATGTTTTCCCTTTGTCTGTCGCTGCTGGTGTGTTGTTTACCAGTACCAGGCGTTAACCACGAGATGGCGCTCGACTCCACGTGATGAAACAGTCCCCTCGACATTTCAAGTCAGATGACTGTTTATTAATCTTCAGGAATGACAAAGACCTCTGTTTGCTTTGTATTTATTCATTTGTTTATTTATTTATTTGAGCATTTCTGCTGAAATACCACAGTCGATCTTCAGGTCACCATCTCCCACCGACGTCGACTCCGATGCGAGTTGATGGAGTCCTGTAACTCTAGCAGCGCGTCCGGGCCGCCGCCACCGTCTCAATGTCGTGTTCGCCGGGCCGTCTTTTCTCCCACAGCTGAACTAATGTTTTGCTATTGGCAAATCAACTCTCAGGCTCAGTGGACCGTGGAAGGATCATGACCGTCCACACCACCCCACACACCCACCCAAAATACCTATATGCCCCCACCTTTTCATGCGGTGATCAGCAAATCTGTACCGATATGAGGGACAGGCATCGTCGGTTGTGCCTCGTTAATTATCGTGGTTATTGCCGAAATACCTTTGGGTCTAATGTGCTGCCGCCGAATCTCGCCTTGAGCGGCGTAAGGCCGAGAGGCCGTGAGCATTTTGACAAACCTACTGTTTCAAACGCCGGCGATGCGTTGCCCCCGGCCTCGACCGGACCCCCGACTTATCACGGCGTCGGAAAATCGGAATTTGGCTTGAGAGGCGGCGTCGCGGGGCCTGGGCCAAAGATAAACCGGAGCCCTCTCCCGGCGATCCGCAGTCGCCTCGTGGGTCCGGCCCGGCTCAGATGACCAGCGCTCGTCCTTGGCCTAGTTTGTGGCCAGAGGGAAGCCAGCGGAGCCAGCCGACTGGTCTCTAGCAAAGCGGGGCAATAGGATGGAGACCGCCTGCTTCTGGGTGAGTGTGTTTACCTGTCTTGGTTAGAGGGAACCATTTAACGCCGCGGTGATATGTCGCCGACTGAGCCTCCTGCGTCCGGCGTCCGTTACGCTCTATGACGACTGCAGCGAATCAACATCGGTGAGCGCGGGTGTTACCGGTGCCTCGCTGTGTGTGTGTGTGTGTGTGTGTGTGTGTGTGTGTGTGTGTGTGTGTGTGTGTGTGTGTGTGTGTGTGTGTGTGTGTGCGCGCGTGTGTGTGTGTGATCAAGGAGAGCGTCACCCGTCGAGGCGAAGCGCCCAAAGCCGCGCGCCACGTGCGGGGGAAGCGGTAACGTCCGCGGGAAACGTGGGCGAGGCTAAGTTTTTGACAGAGCCGGTCTATCTGCGGGGCTCCCCTCTCGCCGTCTCCTGAACCCCGGCGGCGAATCGTTGCGTAGTCCGAGCAAACGCGCCGGCCATGTTGGGGTCCCCGTCCCGCCGCATGCGGACGCGGGCTGTGACGCCGCCCGCCCCTCTCTCGCTCCCTCTCTCTCTGGCCCGCGGGCGCGCGCCAGGCGGCCTCCCCGCGTCTCGTTCTGGCCGCCGCACGCGCATTAAACAGCTCTCGCACTCACTGTGTTGCCCCGCTCACACCTAAGTGCACTCCCAGTCATCACTAATGCATCCGCATCAACGCGAATTGGCCTAAATTCACCGCTGAAATATTTACGGACGCACGGGGGTGAAATATTCTCGCCTTCCGAAACCCAAAATGTTTTCCTTGGAACCGTGTATTTCATATTTGACGGTCACATTCCCCTGTCCGTGCGATTTCGAAGACGCACGCTTGTACGTGGGAGACGTCTCGGCTCGCGGGGACATCAGGCACCGTGGAAGAAATGCAGCTTGTGAGAGAAAAATGCAGACGATCAATTGTTTGAATGATGTCTCACATGTGTTATATAGGACAATAGCCTTTTTTGCACGTTACGCAGCTTTTAAAAGACATTGCCTTCGGGTTCTAATGAGTCTCTCAGAGCTCGTATGAAGAGACACTGTTCTTTCAGATAATGCCGCACTGTATCGTAAAGACCAGATCACATTCA
>NC_137200.1:27224628-27236535 GCF_960531495.2 Zeus faber | reverse complement strand
CTGTGCAGGGCGGTGTCTGGCGTGCCCCGGCCCGGCGGGGCTGTGGAGAGAGCGCCGCCGGGTCATAGGTGGGGGGTCACGAGCGTTGGTGGCCATGGCGGGGCCTCAACTTTCTGTTTTGGCACTTCTTATTGACGACGGGCATAGCAATTTATTCCCCCATGATTGTTTCTAGTTTTGATTCGCTCATTTGTAAAAGCAGCTTGAGCCGGATGTCACATATACATGCATACATATATAGTAGGAGGCAGGAGTAGCATTTCGCTAAGGTTGGCGCACATTGGGCATTTACTGTAGGTGTCGTGGAACAGGCTGGTGCCTGAACCAATCATTCAGGGGTTTTTGCTTAGTTCCCATTGATCATTTTTTAAATGAACAAATTCACTATTATCACATCAGAGTGCGTAGACAATTGTAAAAAAAAAAAGTTTTATAATGAATGATTATTATTATTATTATTATTATTATTATTATTATTATTATTATTATTATTATTATTATCATCACCATCATCATTATTATTATTATTATTATTATTATTATTATTATTAATAATAATAATAATAATAATTAATAATAATAATAAAACAATTCCACCTTGTGCTGTAAGCACCTTGTCCCCTCATTTCAGTTTCAGGGCTGGATTTTGACGGAAAGCATTTTGCACATGTCTATTTATATCGGCCGGCCATCTGCAGGACACAAGTGTGTGTGTTTATTATATTCCACTGTAAGTTTGGCTCATGCCTTTACTCTTCACCCCAGGGAATACATGTGTTGCTCATCATTTAGAATTGCTTTATTTGCTGCACCATTGCCCCGGCGTTGTAGGGGGCTGGGAAAGGGTGATGTGTGATTGGGGTGGGGGTACTGGCTGCTTTTTCTACAATTACAGAAAGGGAGGATACAAAAAGAGCGGGGGCAGCACACTCACCACCACCCCCCCACCCCCCCCCGCGCCGGCCAGAGTGGTACAGTCCAGAGTCTTAAAGACAGAGTGTACTGAGTGGTATTTTTACTGCCATCTTATTTGGCCTGTGGAAAATAGTTAATACCGACAAGGTTTACTGAAGACCACAGCGTTGGAAAAAACTGATGAATTGATTTATAACAAGGCATACGTAGGGTAAATGCCATGTTCTATGTTTCGAACTTAACGCTTCGTAATTTCTCTTGACTACTCATTTTGGATCTTGATGGAAATGTCTTGGCTCTTTGCCACACACACACAACACACACACACACACGCACACACCACACACACACACCACAACACACGACACACACAGCGCATGCGCACACACACGCACACACACACACACACACAACACACACACACACACACACACACACACACACACACACACACACACACACACTGAGCATCCGTAAAGCCAATGCAATTCCTTACCCAGGCTCCAGCGCTACGGCAACAACCATCCGACCACAACAAGCCTCGGTATTGCCATGGCAACAACTGCACCATTGCTCAGGCAACAGCTGCAGAGTGCTACAACAAGCCTCCGTGCCTTTCGCCTTCATGGCTTTCGTCTGATTTTTACGCATCTCTCTCCAGTTCTCCATCTCTCCCCCTCTCCCTCTCTCTCTCTCTCTCTCTCTCGTCCTGTGTGTGTGTTATTCTGAGCGTCGTGTGTGCTTCCCTGACTCTGTGATGCATATGTAATTCACACTTCTCCTCCTCAACACATTTTCTTGCGGTCTAATTCCCTCTGTCTTCTCATACACTCGCACGGCGCGTGCACACACACACACACACACACACACACACACACACACACACACAGACACACACACTCACCCACACGTCTCTCTCTCTCTCTCTCTCTCTCTCTCTCTCTCTCTCTCTCTCTCTCTCTCCTCCCGCAGTTAGCCCTCTCCATCCTCTGCCGTTTTGCCATCTTATCCTTCGTTTCTCTTCTTCCCTTTTGTCTCACCGAGTGAATTCTCGCCCTCTCTCTCGCCCTCTCTCTCTCTCTCTCTCTCTCTCTCTCTCCCGCTCTCCCCCTCTTGCTTTCCACCTCTGTCCTCCCTCTGTCCCCATCTCCCCCATTATTTGTTTTTCCCGTGTGCTCACTCAATCCCTCCTCCCACCACCCCCACCTTGTTTTGTCTTGCCTTGTAAAATACCCTCGCCCTCCCTCTCCTCGTCTTCCTTCCCTCATAGAGGATTCTGAGACCACCCTCCCTCCCTTCCTCTCTCTCTCTCCCTCTCCCGCTCTCTCTCTCCTTCCCTCTCACTCACTCCATCTATTTCCCTGTGGCCCTCCCCCTCCCTCTTCATGTTCCCCCCTCCCTCCATCCTCTCTTTCCCTCGCCGGTTCAGTTAGTCAAAAAAGAGATTCGTGCTCGGAGAGAAAAAGGGGGGAACGGCAGGACGAGAGAGAGAGAGAGAGAGAGAGAGAGAGAGAGAGAGAGAGAGGGCAGGAGTGGGGCAGGCTGGGGAGAGGGGTGTTGGGTCTCAGCCCTCTATCGCAGGGGGGGTTGGGGGGGTTGAGAAACACCCCGATATTTTGTGCTCAGTACCATGGACTGCCTCTGCATTGTGACTACAAAGGTAAGCTCATCGGCCGCTCGTTACTCCAGCTGTTTGCGCTCGTGTGCGTCTGTGTGTGTGAGTGTGTGTGTGTGTGTGCATGTGTGTGTGTACGCGTGTGTGCGTGTGTGTATGTGTGTGTGTGTGTGTTCGAGGGGGAGAGTAAGGGTGCGTGTGTGTGTGTGTGCTTGTGTGTGTGTGTGTGTGTGTGTGTGTGTGTGTGTGGCAGAAGTGCATGAGAACGAGGTAAGAAAGCACCTTGGCCCGATCACTGTGTGTAATTTGATAATGATCTTTTCTTTTTCATTTTTTTTTTTTCAATTGTGTATTAAACCTGGAGGGTGCGTGTGTAATTCACTGGGTGGACGTGGGGTGGTACGTCGTCTTTTCACACCGCAACACTCCGTTTGGCGTTGAATAGTATTTTGACAAGAACATACAGAGGGTCAGGCATGCTACCTGAGAGGTGTAGCCCGTGTTCTCTCTCTCTCTCTCTCTCTCTCTCCCTCTCTCTCGATGACTATCTCTCCCTTTCTTGCTCGCCCGCTCTCCTCTCTCTCCGTCTCCCACTCGGTGGCATGCCTCCTTTGAGGGCGCGCTGACGGGAGCCGACTGACCTGCGTGGATGTTTCCGAGGGAAGGATGAACTCGAGCTCGGGGTTCTCGTGCCCGGGCTTTGTGTCACGCCGGAGATGCAGTAATTGTCAGAGAGAGAGAGAGAGAGAGAGAGAGAGTGGGAGAGATCAGTGGTGGGCAACCTGCATGCTAATTCCTCTATATTTTAAGACTGCTTCTCTCTCTCTCTCTCTCTCTCTCTCTGTCTCTCTCTCTCCCTCCTGCGTGGGGACGGCTCGCTTCGCCTCAACCGCTGGACGCGCCGGGGCCCCGTCGTGGAAGAACCGGCACCAAAACGCGGGGAGGCATGCGTGTGGTGATGCCGAGGCGTCCCGCAGCATCCTGGATGTTGCGTTTGGCTGTACTTCAGAACGCATGCGCGCGCGCAAACACGCACATACACACACACACACACACACGCACGCACACACGTTCTTTCACAAACCGCCATCAGGAAAGAAATGGGACACACACACGTACGCACACACACACGCACGCGCGCACACACACACACACACACACACACACGCATTCAGAGAGGGAGAACGTGCACCGAGCAGCTGGACGTCTTCCAGCTCTCACGGCTTGAAGAACGTGAGGGAGCGTGTGCACGCCGGCGACCCGTTGGCTCTTTCGGTCCTATCACACAGATCAGAGTTTAACTACGGCACATTACCTTCATTTGCTTATCAGTCTCTGTTTCCCTGGCAACGGCGTTCACCGGTCACAGATAAATATAAACTTTAAGAAGAGCCGGGGGGACGGTAACGCCAGCGCCGCTCAGTGAAGACTAAAATACACAGTACGGTTCGGGGGGTGGGGGGGAAGCGACGGGGGCCCGCTTCTATTTTCTTCAACATTTTTATTTTTATTTTTTCACGAGCGATGGAAACCATCCGGTGCCCGTGCCTGTTCTCCACTCGGCATTTGCGCCGTTATGATTAAAACATATTTTTTTCAACCATGGGGCCCCTGTTTAGAAATTGGCGACGACAAACATCGAGAACCGCCGACGATCCGCGGCGGGCGTGAGCTAGCGCTCGCGCGTTTGACCGTTTTAGCCGTTTCGCTCCCGTTCATTCGTTTCTTAAATTTATTTATGTATTTATTTACTTTACGAGAGACCCGGGGGAAGCAGAGATCGGGACGTGCCGCGCGTGTCACAGTCGAGGGCTCTGCAAATAACAACTCCAAATGAAAGGTGTCCGATGTGAAGGTCTCCGTTCTAGGGCCCCCGGGAGCGGGGGCCCGGCTTGCGCCTACGTGACGCGCCTCGGGAGGCCCTTTCGACGTGGGGGACTCTCGGGGCAATCTCGTAGCAGTTGGTGGCCGTGGAAGCAGCCCGCCGGCAGTTCCGGAGGCTCGTCGCAGCCGGTCAAGGGGCTTGTAGGCCCAAAAAGGAAAAACAGCTGGTCCTTTAATTTTCAATGTGTTATGAGGAATCAACGGAAATTGGGTGAACCGCGGTTCACTGCCGCTGCACGCATCTCACTCCTTTTCATTTTGGCGAGACGGAAGAGAAGCGACCGGGACGTTGTTCACGGGCGGCCATTCTCAAAAGTCCGTCGGGGTGTTCTGGAAATCCGGAAACCGGCGTCGTAGTCCCGCCTGTCTCAATGTATTTTTTTGTTTCGTTTGGAATAACTATCATGTTGGCTACGACCACCGCAGGCTGGCAGCTTCCTGTTTCTAGTCTCCCATTGGCGCGGACGTGGCCGGAGGTGCCGATTTTGCAGGAAGTGCCAGGGCGCCCGCAAAACCCGGAAGTCCCGGAGTGAATGCACAGTTTATTGCACCATTTGTTTTTCGGTTTTAAGGGGACCTTTCATGCTTCAGGACCTATTTTGCGTCAGTGTTTTCAGTCATCTACATATAATGTTACATTATGGGATGTTGGTATTAGACGTGGCCAAAGTGTCAAATGATGAGCTAAAGTCATGACAAAGTAAGTAAAAAGCAAGACGCTCAGGCTTCCACCGCTCTGGACGCTCCGTTCCCAAAGGTTTTTTTCTACTCTCTGCAAGAGCCGACGTGGGCTCCTCACAGATTTCCTTAAATGGTCGTGTCCTCCGTCCCGTCCGCTTCTCCAAACAGAAGCAATAAAAAAATTGTTGTTTTTTTTATCGTCGATGTTTTTGTTTGCTTATTCATATTTGTTATTTTCGCCTGGAACAAAAAATTGCTTGAGCCAACCCTCAAACGAGGCCGCCCCGCGCCGAACGCGGGCGATGGCTTACCTCCCGCCTTGAATTCGCTGGGAGCCAGATGTGAGCGAAGCGGTGAGGGTGAAACCAGCCAACGCTACGGAGCGAACAGAGGCTCAAGCTCAAACCCCATCGGCTCGGAACGACAATTAAACAATTAAGGCTGCGCGCGCCGAGGCAGCGCCCCGCTTCGGAACGGTCCGGCTTTTAGAGGCATGTCGCAGTGGCTCGAATGTATAGTCCGAGCGATATTTTCACCGCAAAAAAATAAATCAATAAAAAATTTCTGCCATTTTGCGCCAGTTAATTCACCTGCGTAAAAGAGAGAGAGCGCGGCGTACGAAGACTGTGGAGGGAGGTTTTAGCTCGGCTTCTCACTCCGCCAGCTTGCTTTGGGGCTGGGTGGCGGCGGCGGCGGCGGCACGTTCCTCAGCGGCGTGAACGCCGAGGTCGCGCCAGGGGACCAGGGGTGAATCCGTCCGCTCGGCTCTTCTCCGGACGGAGGCGGCGCCGACAGCCCGGACGTCCCGAGCCGCCGCGTGGAGAGTTGCACGGAGGGGGAATTAGAAAAAAGGAAACCTCAAGGGCGGAGCAGGCCGCTTCGTCAGCACCGCCGGGCGGTGACCTGACTCCCCGCGCCCGTTTGATGTCAGCGGAGGGAAATGATGCGGTTGCTCCGTCCTGTCGGGTGAAGCTTGTTAGAACTAAGTGTACCCAGGACGTAGTACATGGAGATGTATGTGTACTTGTGTTGTGCAGTGAACCCCCACTGCTGCTCTGACCGGTCTCACTATCGATTATCACTCCTCCGCCTTCACTCGTCTGTCTCACCCTCCGCTCCTCATCTTTTTGGCCCTTTCCGCCATTTTCTCCGTCCTCCCCGCCTCCTTCAACCTCCGTCGTCCCAAACTTTTCCCCCCTTGTCTCACGCCGCCTCCTCTCCTCCTCCCACCTCCCCCTCCCCCTCTCCTCCTCCCACCCCAGCACTCCTCCTCTCCTCTCCTCTCCTCCTCTCCTCTCCTCCACTCTTTTTCCTCCACCTCGCATCCCGTCTCATCTCTGCTTTCTAGGCTCTCATCGTTAGCGCTTCCATAAATGAATTATACATTTGACTGGATGCACACGGAGTCAGCAGCTACGTCGCTCGGTCGCTCTCTGCTTAAGTTGCGGCTCGGCCCCGACATCTTCCCGGCAACTGTAACCACCGCCTTAGAGTTTTGCACCGCCAGCAGTTTTTTTTGTTTTGTTTTGTTTTGTTTTTTCTTTTTAATTTCCGCTACGACGAGAACAATTATCTGTCCGACTGCGTGTGCGCGTGGGAGTTCCCACGCGCGAGGAGGGGAAGGTGGGCTCCTTCTTTTTTTTTTTTTTTTTTCTTCTTTTCCGACGACCCGCCGCACGGAGCCGAGGCTCCGTAAAATGGAGTTAAGCCGTCAGGACGAGGCTTTCTGTCGCCACTCGTTAGGAACCGGAGAGAGGCTCATTACTCAGCCGGGTTTTCTACCATTCTGCTTTAAGCCCGAGAAGCTTCTGTTTACCACACGGTGTGAGGAGAGGAGTTGGAGACGGAGAGAGAGAGGGCGAGAGAGAGAGACGTGCAGCTGGTTATGGTTGGTGATCCAGTGCAGAGTTCACAGCATCTCCTCGAGGACGGTGGCGGGGAAACCGATCCCGCCGGGTTGGGGCCAGGGCGCCGCTCGGGTGCGGCCCAATGCCGTGGCCGCCCTGCCCCCCAGCCCCCCCACCGCCCCCCCGAGCGTAATTCTGTTTAAAAGCGGCCTTGCTGCGTCCGTGCTGTCAGCCGCCGATTCGCTTCGACTTCAACTACATTCTTTGCCGCTCTCGCCCACACGTTATCCAGGCGCTTTGAAAGAGGACACACACACACACACACACACACACACACACTCACACAAACACACACTCACACACAAACACACACACACACACACACACACCTACCTCAGACATGACTCACAGGAACTCGCTCGCTTTTCGACGCCCGTTCACTTCAAGTTGTACTATCGTTACAGTGAGAGCAGGGAACACGGCGGTGCTGGTTTGGTGGAGTCTGCGGTGACAGGGAGCAAAGTGTCCATGACTTGGTTCATCACCGGGGCCCTTCGCAATTACTACATTTGAATCCCCACGATTTTGCCAAACCGTTAGATTCCGCGGTTGTAGATGCCCGTGCCCGCGCGTGGCGGGAACTTCGAGACAACGTGAGAATGTGGCGACAACCAGAGCATCTCCCTCGCTCTGGCTCGTACCGTAACGGTCGCATTAAAATTGCCAAAGAAACACAATTCGGCAACGGCGGTCATTCGAGTGACAAATCAAAGTAGTAGTAGGCGAAAAATACAAATCAGAGGCTTTGGGAGCCACTGGCGTGGACCGAGAGACTTTCTTCTTTCGGACCCGCGTTCGGTGGCTACTTTCGGCCGCACGCGCGGAGCTTTTTCTTTTCAGAGCTTTATTTTGTCGAGAATCTCCTTCGTCTCCCCGCCGCTCAGCGTGACCTGCGACCGCTTGCCGCGCTCCCCGCGGCACGTCCGGGAGCCTTTCGAGCGTTGTTTTAATTAAAAAAAAAATTTGTTGACTGCCGTCCAGATCCCATGTCCCATGCCCCGCCGCAACCTTAGCGACCTGCACACAACACCGTCTGTGCCCCCGTCTCCGCGCTCGCTTCCCTCCACGGTTCCAGGAGGAGGCTGAGCGCCGTCTTCCTGGATTGATTAAGCGTAATTGTTCACGGCCTAAGTGCCAAAAATCTGGAGGATGGTGTCGTTAATAATCTCATATTTGTTTTCTTTTTTTTTATTATTTAAATCTTATAATCTCTTTGTGTATCTTTTTTTATGACTGCAACATCTTTTTTGGGGGGGTGTATTTTGAGGCTCCTATAACCTGCTGTCGAGCGGGCGTCACGCCGTGAGGACATTTGCAAACCTTTCCTGCCCCCCCCCCCCAGGTTCATTGAGCATCTTTCCCCGTCGTCGTTGTTGTTTATCGTTTATGTGGCGTTAGAAATAGCCTTAGCTCGGGCTGCGGTCATATCGGTGCGGCGCTCACATGCGACCCAGCGGCAGAGCGCGTTGCACCGGCTTCCGGCCGCTAATCCCCCTGTTTTGGCTGTCAGCGTCACTGTCGCTCCGAAAATTGTCCATATGACAGGTGACAGTTTGGGTCCGTCATGTTATGTTTGGGCTGAACAGTTTGTCACCTCGGATTGTGTGAGAGGGGATATTAGTGGAACAAAAAAAACAAAAAAAACAAAAACAAGCCGCAGCGGAGGCCGAGCGGAGGGACCCCGGGCTTATTGGCCTCGTTGTTCAATGACCAACGTGAGGGCCTGGGTGAGCACAGCGGCAAACAGATCGCGTTGGGCCCCGGCCCGTCAGCGGGACCCAGTGAGGGAAGTCATTGAAATACATAAAAGTAAAAAGACGAATTGTACTTTGGACAGAGAAGAAACACAGGCGGGATGGTTGGGAGGAGCTCCGTGGTCGTGGGTTCAAATGGAGCCGCGATGCCTCATACGGCATAAAGCCACGGTATGGAATTATATAGAAGAAGAAGAAAAGATGGAGGGAAGGCAGAATCAGGAGCAGGAACATAGAGGACACGGACGATGGTAAAGGCATGGGAATAATACAGGCATTAGCCTTGCAGATGAGCGCAGATATTGCCAGTAAGGGTACGGCGGCATATTTGGGAGCAGTGCACGAGGACACCTGGTGGCACGTTGGTGAAGCACAGCGCACGGAGCCGTGGAGATTCCACCTCCAGCACACGGGGCAGCTTCAACCGCGCCGGTGCCCGCTTCCCAAAATGGATGTACATCTTCCTTTATACGGGATTTCTGTTGGCGGAGAACCCGTGCGTTGGCACCCAGTCTCAGACCGGCTCCTGTAGCTGCGCTTGCTAATAAGAGATATCTTTGGGGATTCTGTATCAGTTATTCATGAGCAGAGTCCCGTCTCGTAATGTTCCAGTTTGGAATTCAGGTCATGGATGCAGGGGTTTTTTAACCTCCGATTTGGCAAAGTACAGAGGACCGTCCGGATTTCTGTTCTTCCGGGCGTCTCACATGGTGCACGTCGCGAGACGCGTCAGCCCCTGAGGGCGGCCGGCAGGGCCGCCGTCGGGGACAAAAAAAAAAAAGAAAACACTTTGTGAGGAAAGAAAACGTGAAACGCAGGACGCGCACGGGGGCTCGGCGGGCGGCGCGTCAGCGTTGCGCGCCGGCCTCCATATTTCTGTGTGTTTTGTTTGCCTCCCGCTTTGTATCTTCGTGTTCCTCTTATAGGTGATGTCAGTTGCCTAGCAACCGAGCAATCAGGGCCCCGATTGTTGCCATGACAACATGGCAGGGGTATCATCACGGAGAGAATAGAGATGAAAGGGGGAGGGAGAAACAGAGAGGGAGGGAGGGAGGGAGAGAGAGAACCAAAGGAAGTGAGAGAGAGAGAGAGAGAGAGAGAGAGAGAGAGAGAGAGAGAGAGCGAGAGAGAGTGAGAGAGAGAGAGAGAGAGAGAGAGAGAGAGAGAGAGAGAGAGAGAGAGAGAGAGAGCGAGAGAGAGTGAGAGAGAGAGAGAGAGAGAGAGAGAGAGAGAGAGAGAGAGAGAGAGAGAGAGAGAGAGCGAGAGAGAGCGATGGCATTAAAGGGTGCTGATAACATGGAGCCCACAGCGTGCAGGTAGGAGGATGACCTCTGTGTGGGCGGCGACAGAGAGCGCTCATTATGCAGAGAACAGAACAGCGTTTGGCCGTACGCTACGTCCTCTCTTCACACGACTCCAACGCCGCGCAGGCAGACCGTCCCGGACGCAAAAAAAAAAAAAAAAAAAACCACGTCACGGCCGCGCGCCTCGCCCCCGTCCCGGGGTGGGCCGGGCCCCCGGGCCCTAAACTCTGCAGGTGTCATAACCCGTCCGTCAGCCAACGGGGGGCGCGGTGCATTGGCTGTGTAGACGGAGGGAGGGTGGCGAGGAGGAGCACGCGGCCGCAGGCGGAGCTGCGGCGCTGTGCTCGGTGTCGTCCCGGCGACCGGATGTTTGAAGGTGACATCCCCCCCCCCTTCCCATCACGAGAGGGGGAAGGGGGAGTCGGGGCGATCGTATCCCAAAGCCAAAGCGGCCCTCCGGATAAAAAAAACAAAACCCCGCTGGGCAGGGTGACCGATCGCAGCTCCACGTCCCTCCCCCGAGCCAGGTTGTCTCCTCCCACAAGGTTGTGTTGATGCGGCGAGCGGTGGCGTCGTACAGCCTCGACCAGAGTGACCGGAAAGGGGCCATGACACTACTAATGTGCAATTACATCCGAGGCTGTTTTATGAAGTTAGACATTAGTTTCGTGAAAGTATTGCATTGACACAAGGGTTAAGGGAAATTAACATAAAATAAAAAATTGCCTTTGGACGAATACCATGATACCGATACTTATATATGATAATATTTGGACTATTGGTGCTTTCATAAGGTATTTACTCATGAGAGCTATCTGAGAAACAATGACTGGTAATGTGGATATTGGATTTAACCAAGCAGGTAGAGGCGTTGATCGGAGCGGGTAGTACACTCTACAGTATAAAGTCTGTAAAATTGCTTTATTTTACCTTGAAGCAGATTTAAGGTTTTAACTACATCATGGTACTACGATACCAAAGTCCTCGATGATATCTAGTCTCATATCATTATGTCAATCTATTGCACAGCCTTAACAGAACTTATTGATTACTTGAAATCAAATACTTCACGCACACAGCCTTAACAGAACTTATTGATTACTTGAAATCAAATACTTCACGCAACACCCAAAACTATTTTTTTCTTCCACACTCCATTCACAGAAGACTAGGGGGCCATTTTTTCGTCCCACACTACAGCGAAGTGATTCAGTTCCCGTTAAACGTCTGACACATAACATTAAAGGCTGAGTTTAAAACAGCAGAACGTCACCCAGACGGGGAGCCACCTGGACACCGCTGTGCAAATAGAAATGCTTTGAAATGCTCCGTCAGACGTTTGTCTCCATCGCGCGCAGGACAGCGCCGCCAGTTGGTTTCTGCTCCGAGCGGAGACCTGTCGTTTTGGTTCCTGCGAAAAACAGACAGTGGTCAAACGAATGCATTGGCTGAAAAGATTGAGGGATCCCCAGATAAATGGGCTCTTCACAACGTTCTCTTCAAGGTGAAATGTCCAAGAAATGTGCGTTGTTCGAGCCAAACAAAATCTAAAAATGATCAAATAAAATGAGAATCATGTATATGTGCAGATATATACAGTAAAGGCAATTTAGTAAACACATCCAGAAGTAGTACCATATTACTTAGAGCAACACTATGTAACTTTTTTACCTTGAAACAACAGCTTCAGAATACTGCTTTGTAATGTGGAGAACGGCACCTCTGTCAATCGTGCGGAGCCGTGGAGGTGGTGCTCGCTGGAGCGCTGAGGTCCGTGCAAGGGGCGCTGTAACCTACTGAGGGTGTACATTGTATTTGTGTTTGTAACATAGCCTGTTATTGAAATG
>NC_137200.1:27172128-27219628 GCF_960531495.2 Zeus faber | reverse complement strand
ACTAATTTGTTCATTCTCACGGATTTAGTGATGCCGTGCAACCCGACATGTAGATTCTCAGCTCCACCGAAGTTGGTGTCACACAGAACAACGCTGAGTCATCAGCATGCATAACTTCATCGGCATTTTGAACAACATACGGTAAATCATTTATGGAAATTGAGAATAAAAGTGGACCCAGGCAACTCCCCTGTGGAACACCGCAATATATTTTTTTGTGCTGTCAGAAAAAAACTGCCATTGAAAAATACTCACTGTGTTCTGCCAGAGAGGTAACTCTTCATCCAAGGAGGAGCGAAGGGTGAAAGACCAAACATTTGAGCTCTGCAATGAGAATACTGTGGTCAATAACATCAAAAGCTGCAGTAAGACCCCGTTTCCTGTGATCCATACAGTATACCCCGATCAGCCACAACATTAAAACCACTGACAGGTGAAGTGAAACATTGCTCAGCTGGTTCCAATGGCACGTGTCAAGGGGTGGGATATATTAGGCAGCAAGTGAACAGTCCGTTCTTGAAGCTGATGTGTTGGAAGCAGAAAAAATGGCCAGGTAAGGATCTGAGCCACTTTGACAAGGGCCAAATTGTGATGCTAGACGATTGGGTCAGAGCATCTCCAAAACCACAGGTCTTGTGGGGTGTTCCCAGTATGAGGACTACCAAATGTAGTCCAAGGAAGGACAACCGGTGAACCGGCGACAGGGTCATGGGCCCCCAAGGCTCATTGATGCACTTGGGGAGCAAAGTCCAGCCTGTCTGGTTTGATCCCACAGAAGAGCCACTGTAGCACAAATTGGTGAAAAAGTTAATGCTGCTATGTTAGAAAGGTGTCAGAACACACAGTGCATCACAGCTTGCTACGTATGGGGCTGTGTAGCCACAGACTAGTCAGAGTGCCCATGCTGACCCCTATCCACCCCTGAAAGCACCTACAATGGACACGTGAGCATCAGAACTGGACCATGGAGCAATGGAAGACGGTGGCCTGGTCTGATGAATCACGTTTTCTTCTACATTGTGTGGATGGGAAAGGGTTAGGGTCCGGTCCGATGGAGCATCTGTGGGATGTGCCGGAACAACAAGCCACGATCCATGGGGGCCCCATCTCCCAACTTCCAGGACTTGAAGGATCTGATCAGATCTGAAGGATCTGCTGCTAACGTCTTGGTGCCAGATGCCACAGGACACCTTCAGAGGCTGGTGGAGTCCATGCCTCCACGGGTCACAGCTGTTTTGGCAACAAGAGGGGGGAAGCTGCACAATATTAGGGTTATTAGTGGTGGGTTCAATGCTGTGGCTGATCTGTGTATTTTAACCATTTATCAGTTGTGTACTTATGCAGTGCTAGTAGATTGCCCTGGTCTATAAATATGCTGTGCTTTTGTATGTAGTCCAATTCTACTTAAATAATTTAACATTTAACAAAAATCATCTTCTCAAGCATCTAACTGAGCACAGGGAGTATAATAGAATAGATCGACAGCTGGAGCCAGTAAATGCTGTTTTTCCATCTTTGGGTTAGGGTTAGGGTAGGATTTTAGACTCTCTCCATAGCTCCAGACAGGTCCCACTGAGCAGGTGTCAATTAAAAATACGACACATTGGTTTGGAAAGTGGACTCGCTGCAATCTTAAAAAATATATATAAAGTTCCACCCAGGTCATCTCTACCAGCAGATGTGTCAGGAAGAGACGACAACATCTCCTCAACTGTGCCTTGGTTCCACCTTATCAAACGCAAAACAACGTGATTTATCCCTCATAGTACCCTGAACGATGTTGCATGTCAGGTTGAACGTCATGGAAGTTGAATGCAAGGCCTTGAGCTATCCACTTTGTCGGTACAGAAGTTGTTGAAGTCGTCGGCCGCACCATGAGCTGAGCTGCACATTCCGCATGCTATTGATGATTCCGTCAGTTCCCAGTCCCACGTCATTTCATTCAAAGTTTTCCTTTTATTTTTGTTTTGTTTTTTTACCGTCATTTACAGAGAAAAGATTTTTTCTTTTCATTTCAATATTTTTCTTTTTTTCTTTCTTCATTGAAGCCGCTAACCTCATCTCTCAGCTGACGATCTACGAGCAGCTACCTCGGCTTTGTCCCTTTGAAGCGTCGAACGATGGAGCGTTGCTCGTCCACCGGCCGCACCCCTTTATCCGCGACGTTTTTCCCTGACGCGCCGCTTTGAACCTTGGACGCCGTTAACGAACGAGCCTGCGTCGCATCTTCTGTGTTACCTGCGGTGGAAAATCCTCACCCCGGGTTTGGGCACTTCAGTCCATCTTGTCAAAGCGAGCAAGCGATGGTCACTGCATCCCGCTGACACCGCCTGTGAACACACCTCACGCATGGGAGCGGAAGCGCCACCCACACAGGTTGAGTCGTTAACACCGCCGACGGTTTGTAGAGATTGTTGTGGGTGGAGTTGCAACCCGGGTGAGAACACAAGCATCTTTCTTAGGACGCCAAGGACGCCATTCAGGTCGCCGAGGAGGAAGACACCCCGACCCTCCGTCCGCCGCTATCGCTAGATTTTCACGTCCTCAGTCCGAATACGTCACACGAGAGCCGGGCCCCCGATGACGACAACACCAACTAGGCCGGGGCCCCACGGGCACTGAAGGGTAATCCGCGGCCGTGTTATTTCAACGTCAGAACTTGTGATATCTTCCTCCGTCGCCGTGTCTGTCCCCGTCTCTTCTGCGTCGCCTCTGTCCTGCGCGGCCCGGGCTCGTCGCAAAGTGGCGTCCGGGTGCGTCCCTGGCGGCCCCAGAGCGCCGATGTTGTCCGAGGAGCGGACCCCGCTCAACCCATCGACCTTGTCCCCCCAGGCTGCGCACATTTTGAGTGAGCCACGGTGATACCGATCCCTCCCTCGGCAAACTCCCGAAACAAAGACGCCGTTTTGTCAAAGAAAGATCAAAACCTTGAAGCGCGATGACTGAGTTTGTCCGCCCCCCCGGGGGGGGCGTGGCGACCAGCCCACCGCGCCCACCTCGCTCCTTTCCGGGACGGACCTCAACTTGGGCGACAGCTCGTTCCTCCTCAGTTGCACAGCTGCTGGGAAGTCTTCCTTCATATCCACTGTCGTGCCCTTTGGTTTCTTGGCAGAAGAAAGGACTCTCTGTCCGTCCCTGCTTCCCCCACCTCCCGGTACCGACCGACTCTCCCGGCTACGCCCAACATTCACATTTATCCCGTCTGGTCCCAGGTTGCTCGAGGGCGTTCGTCGAACCTCCCCCCCGCCGATTGGCTCCGGTGCTCTCCTTCCTCGTCCGCGATCCCGTTGATGAAAACGTTCGTCCCCCCGCGCCGCTCTCCAGTGCGGCGCGGTCCGGCCTGGCCCAACATTCCGTCCATTCCCGACGTCGAGTTCGTCGCGTTGTCTTACAAAAATGACTTTGTCTTGGTTTCAATGTCCTTGTGTCCCCCTTCCTCGTGTTCACGGGGCGACGGTGGGTCCGGAGCCAGTCGCACCGTAATTGTAGGGCTCCCAGTTTTGAGCCCCGGCTCCTGCCGGCGGCGCGCGGGGGGCGTCCTCCAGCAGCAACACTGAGCCCCCGATTGCTCTAGACGAGGCGCCGCCGCCTTCAAGGTTGCCTGGGCGCATGTGAGGCGTGCGCTTCGAGAGATCGCAAGAGTAGAAGAGCTGTGGGAACGCGCTTCATCTGTCCCCTCAAACTTCATCTTGGGCGGATTCCAAGCCGCCCTCCATCTCTAATAGCACCATCCAGGTTACTCAAAAAGAGTTGACGTCACGTTGTCCACAGTGTCGAGAGGAAGTACGCACCGGAATCGGACCGGGGTTTCCAGGAACAGCTGTGCTGGAGAGCTCGGACGGGACTGCGTAGATTCCTGCCGGAAGGTGGACGCGCCGGGTTCCCGGAGACGAGGCACGGCAGCCATTTTATGTCACAGTGATCACGCGAGAGAAGAAGTCCGGCGCTCCCTCAGCCCTAATTAGCTGAGTGGACATGAACATTTACTGGGCTGTCTCAAAATTATTGGCACTCTGAGATGACTTAATGCAGTCCCACCGCCAGAAACTGTGGCACTGCATTAAACTCTGTGTGTGTGTGTGTGTGTGTGGGTGTGTGTGTGTGTGTGTATGTGTGTGTGTGTGTGTGTGTGTGTGTGTGTGTGTAATTCAGTAGTCAAACATAATATCCATGGCCTTGACAGAGGATCCGTAACTTGTATCATAATTTTCACGCCTCAAAAAAATGCAAATGGAAATAAAATAAAGGGACTTTTCACTTCCAGGGAAAGGGTTTGGCCCTCGCTTCACTTGGAGGCTTTAAAAAAAAAAAGTGTCTGCTCCGCGGACCCGTTAAGAGCCTGTCACCACCACCAAAGTAAAAATATGAAAAATAAAGTTTAAAAACTGAAATAGTTTGCAGGATACATTTCGCGCAATATACAAATACCGAAATATGTTTTCATATTGATCCGCCTGTTTGCTCCAGCCCACATGGGTAAAAGTAAAAAGCGGAACGCTGGCGGCGACGTCGGATCCCCGAGGCAGTCGACTCCTTCTGAGCGATGAAGGTGGTCGGTGAACGGGGGAAACCGCTCTAATAACCTGGCGTGTGATCTTTAAGAAGCAACGGAAAGACAAGACTGGGCCTCGTGATCCACGCCGGGGGGTCTGGAGTGTCTTTTTAATGTTTTTAGGTTTTTTATTTTTTTTATGATTTTTAAAGAGTTTTAAATGTGTTCTTATATCTATTTGTATGTATTATTTTTTGGTGTTGTTCAACAAAAAGTGAACTTTTAAAGTACTTTTAAGCTGAAAAAATCAAAATGAAAATACAAAAGAAAATTACAAAAGAAAAGGAAAAACAAACAAACAAACAAATTAATAAATACAGTATATATATATATATATATATATATATATATATATATATATATATATATATATATATATATATAAATATAAATATATATATATACATATATATATATGTATGTATATATATATATATATATGTATATATATGTATTGTATTTGTATATATGTATATATATGTATTTTCATGTATATATGTATGTATATAGGGGGGTAGGGGTCAGGGATAGGGAGAGAGTGGGAGCCGTCTGCATATGATCAGATTGATTATGATGATTATTACATTGCATCTAGAAATCAAATTAAAAAGTTAGTTATTTCTGCCCGAGCAGAAACATATTGTACTCAAGGTGACTTCTAGGTTATAGTTTGCTTAATATCACAGATTACTTTCTACTTTTGCCTTGCCGTCCTATCAAATCGAACATGTAGACAGAGGCGGAAAAAGTACTGGAAAGCCAAAGTTGAGTAAAAGTAGAGATATTTTATTAAAAAACTACTCTGGTAAAAGTGAAACTCCCTCATTAGAAAACTACATGAGTAAAAGTCTTAAGTAGATGGTATTAAAGCTACTTAAGGTGAACTTATTATGCTCCTTTTTAGACAAGTTAATATTGGTCTCTGAGGTCCCCAAAACAGGTTTTTGAAGTTTATTGCTGAAAATTCCGCTCACATGATGCATTCTAGCCATTCTAACGTGCCTCCAAATCCACCCTGTTCCTGACGCTCTGTTGAAGTGGGAGGAGCCTCCCTCCTGAGGTCTGTGAGCCAGTGGGGTTTGAGCTTCACTTCCGGGTTTCGTTCTATTAGCTCAGGGTTTCACCTTATCCGTCCACCAAAATGTGTTTCTGGATCAATTTGAAAAACAATCAATCCAGTTGCTGAATCTTCACTCATATTAGATCTACAAGGCCCCATTTAAAAGTTTGTTCCGACTTTGGTTGCCGTTCTCCAGGATGGGGGGCGACACGGACGCTCGCACCCGGGGATATTTAGTTTCATGTAAACGTCGGAAAGTAAAATAAAATTAATAAAGAGAGGCTTCTACAAAAAATAAACACCGTTTTTATTGCCTTCGTTTGGAGAAACGTGCAGCGGATGGGACGGAGGATACGACCATATTTGTTTACAGGGATAACTTTGTCATGCATTCACCTCATCATTTGACACTTTGGCCACTTCTAATATGAACATCCCATAATGTAACATTATAAGCCCCTTCGAAGCATCAAAAGTAAAAGTAAATGTTGTGGAGGAAAAAAAAGCCAGGCTTTTCTTCTTTTTTTAGCTTGTTTATTTTGGTTTCTTTTGGCTCTGATTTTACTTCTTTTGCCGATATTTCTGCATTTTTTACCGTCGGCATGAGAGGCACTTCATCCGGTAAGAAGCATGTTTCACTCAGACGTACGAAAACCTCTGTTGTAAACATGGCCACGGACGTTCGTCTCCATCGTAGCAGGTGCGGGTGCGGGTGCAGGTGCGGGTGCAGGTGCGGGTGCAGGTGCGGGTGGGGCAGCATCACCGCTGGAGGAGGAGGCCGTCGCTGTGGGCGTCGCAAAACTTAATACAGGTCAGGCCAGGTCTCCGTGACAAACTCAGCTCCCCCCCGGAAAAAAACAACTCGGTTCAACACTTAAAACGTCCCAATTTGTGGAAATCGTGGACCTGGCAACACTGAACACGGGTTTTGAGAGTGTTTGTTTACGCTCAGCTTGCTGCTGGATATGACCTGCGATTCTCACGTGAACTTTGTGAAAACCGGCTTCACGAACATCATCCTTTTTTTTTTTTTTGTCCATCCTAACGCCAGGTTTTCCTCTGATTGAATTTTGTCGCGAGTCACCAGGTGTTGGGGGGGAAACGTATTGGAGTAAAGTATGCTTTTTTTGGGCGGCTAAATAAAAGGAAAAGTTGACAGAGATATAATAACTCAAGTCAAGTACAGATACTCCCAAAAAGTGAGCGCGGGCAAAAGTATTTATCCTTTGTTACTTTACACCGCTGTGTATTCATGTGATGGATGATTGACAAAGCACATGTAAATAAGTTCAGCCCATTCAAACACATTTAGTATTTAAGTAAATTTAGGCGACACTTTAAACCGATGCGCTTCTCCAAGTCAAGCAAAGCCAAACATGGAACGTCATCACACAAAAGCGTCTTATTTACACCGTAAGACCTTTTGACTGACAATGAAAGACCTTCGACCATAGTTTTAACTTAACTGCACTAAAATGTTGCATTATTTTTGCAGTTTTTCACATTTGCCCAATTTTATAATTGGATATTTAGTACATAAATATACATTTATGAGATTGTATTATATTATATTATATTATTTACTTTTGTTTTAAGATCATTTACAACCTCTCATTCTATGAAGGTGGTGATACAGTACCAACTATATATGTAAAGTATATTCCTACATAAGTAAGATAAAAAAACTAAAAAAACATAATGTGGCTCAAAACAAAGATGGGCACCTCAGGGGCGGTTAAAACATGGAAGCTGACTGTGGGGGGAACGCATCTTTACTAAAATGTTGGAAAAGCAAACGGGTCTGTTTTGGTCTAATACATCAGGAAGCTGAAACAGAACCTGAGCATCGCAGCCTGATTTAACATGATGACGCCGTTAGAATTGGATCTGGGGTGTGTGTTAATATTACACCTGGTTGTGTTGCGGAGAACGCCCTGTGGGACTCAAATTGAGCATTATCCATCTTAAAGCATGATAACACCACCAAGACTGAAACACAGGTAAGACACATCTTTCACTCTGACATAAGAAAACATTTGTTGAAAATAAGGCTGTGGGTGTGGGTCTCCATCAGTCCTAGCAGGTGCAGGTGCAGGTGCAGGTACAGGTACAGGTACAGGCGTGGTGCAGGTGCAGGTGGAGGTGCAGGTGCAGGTGCAGGTCCATATGCCAGTGCACGTGCAGGTGGTGGTGCAGGTGCAGGTGGAGGTGCAGGTGCAGGTGCAGGTGCAGGTGGAGGTGCAGGTACAGGTGCAGGTACAGGTGCAGGTGCAGGTGCAGGTGCAGGTGCAGGTGCAGGTACAGGTGCTGGTGCAGGTGCAGGTACAGGTGCTGTTGCAGGTGCAGGTGCAGGTGCAAGTGCAGGTACAGGTGAAGGTGCAGGAGCAGGTGCAGGTGTAGGTACAGGTGTAGGTGCAGGAGCAGGTGCAGGTGCTGGTGCAGGTGCAGGTGCAGGTGTAGGTGCAGGAGCAGGTGCAGGTGCTGGTGCTGGTGCAGGTGTAGGTGCAGGTGCAGGTGCAGGTGCAGGTGTAAGTGTAGGTGCAGGTCCATTCGCAGGTGCAGGTGCTTTCCTGTTCCCTTCTCCGTCACATCTGCCTTAAAGACGCACGTCTCGTCTCGTCGGCGCGTGAACCATCCGCGTTGGAAAACCTTCTACTGGGGATCCGTCTGCGGCTTTAGCGGCGTGGTTTTCGGGAGACGCGGCCCCGGCAGCGGAGCGTGCAGGAGCGCGTGCCGTCACCACTGATGGAAGGGGTTATGCTGAGCTGGGACAGTTTGATGCGGAGGGGTCTCAAAGTGCCCCCCTAAACGCAGAGCTCGGGGGTGCGGGACAAAATCCCTGCGACAGGTTTAATGTAGCTTTGCTTGTCAAAGTGTCGCGTGGATGATGGAGCCAATTGGCGAGTTCAGGATCATGTTTCAGGCTTGCGGACCGGGCCGCACCGACGTCGCTGTTGTTGTGTGATCACAACGCTGTCAAGACTTTTAACTGGTACGCACAAAGGCGATTACCTACGCTTTCTATATATAGTCATATAAGGAGGGCAAGGCTGACTCCCACTTGGCCCCGAAGGCTCAAAGAGATGCAGTACTCGGTCGGCAGTAACAAAGCCAGGTGTCACGTTGGACTCTGAATTTGGTTTTCTGTCCCGCATTCAGGTGACAAATAAATCTCCGTGCCCTTATAGCCAGCAGGCGAGACTAGACTGCGACGCTCAGAACTCCGCTGCTCGGCTCCCAAGTAAAACAAAGAGGAGACAGCGCATCATCACCCCGGTTTTATCTGCACGACGCTGGCTACCTGGAGCCTTCACGAGCAATTTTAAAACCCCGCTTGTTTGTATTAAAAGCTATCTCTTCATGACGCAAGGTTACTGAGATAAACTTTGTATTTCACCGCACTTTGTATTTGTGTTTTTTTGTTTTTTTTTCCAAAAGTGTATTAATTTATTAAAACTTTCTTTATATACGTTTTGATATTATTATTAAAGAAAAATTACTTTCTGTGAAGCGCTTTGAGTTGCATCTCCGGTGTGGATTGTGTTATACTGTGCAAATAAACGTTATATTATTATTATTATTATTATTATTATTATTATATCTCACTTTACCCGTTTACCCGTGTGTTTACCCAAAGTAAATTAAGAAGTATAATTAAGCTCAATTTAAAAAAGTAATTAAATTAACTTTGAAGTATAATTAAACCCCAATCACTGTATGACAGATATTAGAGCTGAGCGTTATATTGTTATAAAATCGATGTCATAATATGAGACGAGAAATTGGTGGGCTATTTGGTTATTGCGATGTAGTACATATAGATGCTGTTCCAGGCAATACCGCTTGTTACAATATCCATACTAATGATTGTTTCTGAAATATTTCTCAAATGTGTAAATGTCGTACAGCAAAAGTCTAACCCAAAATATTGTCAAATTACTGATTTTTAATTTTCCTGGATATTAGATTTTGTCAATATCACCCAGCCCTATCTGGCACCAGTTCCATGAGAACTTACTCAGCAGTAATCGGTGAGCTGCAGGTATTCCCCCTCAGCGGCTGCTCTAATAAGCAGCGCTGCGGCCCACTCCTCTGCTTCCTCGCCAGGTTGTTTAAGTTGAGAAACGCTCGCCTTCCTTTTTCACGCTGGCATTTAAGCATGCGGCATTTAAACACAGTGACCACGGGCCTCTGGCTCGTGCCCACGAGAGCCTCCTTCTTTTCAGCATGGTGGCCAGGAGGCTGCCGGGGACTGTTTGTTGGGGAATCGCCACCCCCTGCAGATGTTGTCATGGAAACGTAGCGGCTCTTTTGAGGCTTCGGCTTCTCCGTGCTTCACGCGGTGCAGTGTTGGAATGTTAGGTTCACTGTGTGCACTGTGTGTTCGGCGTGTCATGTCTCAGCGTCAATGTCTTCCTACTATGAAGCATTGCGGTGGGGGAATCCCCCCCGGGGTGAATGTTCGAACATAATAACGCCGCCGTGAAAGGTTTGGACGTGCACCTCATAGACTGAAGCTCAGTTCAGAATCGCATGGATGCTGTCGCACATTGTTTGCTCTTTTCTTCTCTGGCTTCGTGAGAAGGAGTTCAGCTGACTTGCGTTTTAAGGTTGTACTCAATGAAACCACGAAGGCGCAGCGTAGACAGGTCCGTGACATCACGTCGCTGCTGCAGTCCCTGCACCATGAGGCCCACTGATGTTCAACTGAGTAATGTTCAATTTTGTTAAAGTTACCCCCCTTAACAGTGCTAAGTACTTAGAGGTGTGGTCCATATGTGCAGCTGCCAATTGGGATTGAGATAAATATTTAAACCCACAGTTTGTAGCAATTCGTCTTTGTTCATTTGCAAAGCTGGTTTTGACACCAAACCACACCTATTTTAAAGCAAAATGTGTTTCCGGGTGAGATAATCACCAAGTTGGAAATAAAAAGGCATTTTCGGCCATCCAGCAAGTCAACGTGAATACACTCTTAACAATTCAGTGCAGAAATTAAGAAAGACAAGCTGCTGCCTTCCTGTTTTTACACAACGGTACAGTGCTTGTAGTTCAGCATGTCGATTTTACAGAGCCATTAAACAGGTTTCGAAATTTGATTACATTTTCGCCATCAGGAGCTCCAAAGATCATCGAATCAAAAGCTTATTTAGTCAATTTTCTGCATGCGATTTTTCAATGGAAGACACAAGCACACACACACACATACACACAGACACACACACACACACACACACACACACACACACACACACACACACACCTACATGCACACACACACACACACACACACACACACACACACACACCTACATGCACACACACACCCATTCTTGTATTGGTTATCAAAGTGAGGTCAGAGTAAATACATCTGGTTAGTGAGGGTCCATGTTCCAAGTGCACTTCTAAACAACCAAACAAAAGTCAATTGGTCAATTCAAGACCGGTCCTCACAAGTATAATAAAACAAACAATCAAACACACGCACACACAGACACACCCGCACACACACATGGACGTTTTGGAGGCAGGCTCTCTGCTGGTCTTTCAAGTTTCACGTTTAAAACTCTCAGCACTGCAATCAAAACTATTCTTCTGTTATAAAACACAATATTCATGGAACTCCTTGGAAGCTGAGCTGACGGTCTCAAAAAGCAGCGTGTTTACCTGCTCAAAGGCTCAATCCAAAGGCGTGGAGAGAAAACACAACCAAGGCGCTAAGTCGATGCATCACATTATTCACGCAAAGAATAGTAGATAGTATAGGCACACACACGCACACACACACGCACGCACGCATACACACACACACACACACACACACACATACACACACATACACACTCGCTCACGTATTGTACACACTGTATACTGCTGTCCGCACAGTTGATTTTATCCTGTTTTTTTCCATCATATAATTAAGTCATTCACTTTCTGGAGTTATTTCAACTTGTCTCTTCGGTACGTTGAAAGGTGTCTGAAGGCCCTGTATTCTTATATATACTGTATATACTGTATATATATTTTTATATAGATATGGATAAATATAAATCTCAGCAAACCGGTGGTTCCATATGGTTTTACAAAAATGATTCATGATCACACTCACATCCAGTTACATCTTAACTGTGATGAAAGATCCAGATGGAAGATAAAGACATTTATTTATAAGTTTATTATTTCATTTTTATTATTATTTTTTTTTGATTGATATTTATTTGAACAAGAAAAGAAACAAAAAAAAACAAAACCCAGCATTTTGGTTGTTGTCTTGTTGTTAAAAGCCAGCAGCTTGCTGAGCGGTACTGAACACTGACGTCACCACAGAGCGCTGAGCCTCGCTCCGCAGTCAGTCCTGAGATGAATGCACAATATTTAAATGTAGACTACCTGCTTCCCCCACTCCACCCTGTGGGCTCCCTCTGTCAGCACATTCCTCCGTAGAGCTCACTGTCACTCCCAAAAATAGATTATCCACTGTCCGGTGAATGTAATGAACATGCACTCTGGCTAATGATGTCAGAAAGCATTTTTACATAAATATAATTATAAGTTGCTATTTATATATATATATACACACAGTATATATCTTAACATGCACCATGGTCATGGAATAAACTCCATAAAGCTCTTAAACTAAAAACATTCATATCTATTAATGATTTTAAGAGTATCATAAAGAATGCAGTGAGGGAGGAATGTCATTGTTTTTCTTGAGAGGCCATTGTGCTTGAATAGCTGTCATTCTGTTTTATTGTTCATTTGTATATCATGTACGTGTTTTACATGGTTTATTTTGTATGGCTGCTACCTTGGCCAGGTCTCCCTTGTAAAATAGATTTTTGAAAGTCAATGGGACTTCCTGGTTAAATAAAGGTAAAATAAATTAAAAATATTGTGCTATTGACATCATCACTGATCACTCTTATTTAAAAAGGATAATGGATAAATTATGTGTGGAAGTTACAGCACAGTTGTAAGCAATACAAGTACTATGTATTAGCAGTTATTTACTCTGAATAAATATGTATTTTTCTTTTTCCAGGGTGACTGACAATGAGTGTAACAGCAGATTGGTCATTAATCATCACTTGCGTGCATCTAGTGCAATAAATCAATATATCATACTATATGAAAACTGTGACTGAGTAGATAACTGGAGGTTCATTTAATAAATAGTATATTATTTACTTAAAGTTTCCTCCAATTTCTCTTTGTGCGCTAAAAAAAATTCTCTTTTTGTTGATAGCGCCTGTAATTTAACCCCGAAAGCAGACACCGACTGTACTTTTCAAAGGGCAAAACTTCAGCCTGCTAGAGAAAAAGTATGTACATAGTCTGCTTAATAAGGAACAATTAGCCCATTTCATACACCACAATAGAAGGCGATTAGAATGAAAAACAAAACAAGCAAAGGTCATTGAACATAAATAAGGTAGAGGTTACCTGAAACACTGTGTTATTTCAATTCCTGGAGTTTAACAGGGGTGTCTAGAATGTCAGCACCATGGACAGATCCTGCATTTATTTGCTGTTAGGCCGAGTGGGGGCGCAGTTCTCCAACGTCAGATATCACACCAGCACCTGGACGTTAAATACTGGAAAAGCACCGAAGCACAACTGCTTTTTCTCTCGGTTAAAACAACATCTTATGAAATGCAAATTATGTTAAATAAAAGGTTAGAGAACTACAGAGAGAATTCCTTTACATTTTTTTCATGCGTGCTTTGATTCGTTTTTCTGATTGTACGTTGCACATCTGCCCACGTGTCACATAAAGCAGATAAACCAGCGCATTTTAAAAAGCAGTGGACTACGGTTTCGCTCGCTGGGCGCAAAGCAGAGACATTGGACAAATGGACACAAATGCGTTGACTGCCACCACACCGCGCCGGCTTTACCTCAGGATTGACCCCCAAATGATCCCTCCATGGTGTGTCGGTGTTACTCCGAGGTTCTCCTTTGTTTAGGACCTTCGCACACCCCTGATACAGTGTTTTTCCATTTCACCAAAACAAGTGGCATCCAGTCCTTGCAGCCCACCTCCAGCAGTGGGTGCTCACCGTCCATTAGCCGAACCCAGGGAAAGAGGCAGTGCTCAGAGGTTCTCTTTCCTCCTCTGATGACTTAGGTAGACTCACAAGTATGTTAGACATCAGACTTCGGAGGTGAGGCCTTCAGCGGTGAGAGACGAGCGGCGACGTTAACCCTTGTTAGTCATTTTCTCAAAATTGGAACGAAACAAACTGCAAAATAACCCAAGAGCGTGGAGTGGCTCAGGGCAACTCACCCCCCCCCAACCCTCCCCAGCGTTCATATCAATGAATTGAACATCATCGGTGAACATCAATCACGCCTGGTCTTACTCTGCAGGCCTCTGTGAACAAATTCC
Organism: Zeus faber; assembly: GCF_960531495.2. Taxonomy (NCBI): domain Eukaryota; kingdom Metazoa; phylum Chordata; class Actinopteri; order Zeiformes; family Zeidae; genus Zeus; species Zeus faber. The sequence continues at coordinate 27,205,624 of NC_137200.1, read as the reverse complement.
TCCTTCACGCAGGTTCTGCTGGGCCCGGCTGAAGGGGGGTCTACGGCAGAACCTGCCTCTGTCAGAACAGTTCTGCTCGACCTGAGCCCTGGCGGTTAGCCCTGGAAACAAAAACAAAAAAAAAAGTTTGAATATTCAAGATATTATTATATAATATTATGAAGGCCCCGATGTCACGCAACCAAATCCAACTTCACCCCAGGGAACATATCACAACCAGCAATGCGACAGCTGCACATGTTGTACCTGCGAATGGAGATCACCTCCGTTGGAACTTTTAATTTGGCCATAAGTGAACTGAAAGAGAATGCAGTACTCGAAGTGGGACTCGGATTAATGTATTCCAATCAGTTATTGAACCTATTGCACCCTACGGCAGTGAAGTGTGGGGCCCTCTTTCTGATCCATTTTGGAAAATGGACACCCAAAAGAAACCTTGCAATGCCTAATTCTGTATGAGCGTCCTCCAGGGCCAGACGAAAAGCCCTAATAACCCGTGCGGGGCAGAATTAGGCCAACACACAGTAATTATTTATATTGAGAGAGAGAGAGAGAGAAGAAAAAAGAAAAAAAGAGCCATTAATCAGCTCCCAGGTCTTTCTTAGTTAAAAGGGCCGACACAGTCGGACCTGGCAGTCCGGACCTGGCAACCCAGAGAGGCCAGGCTGTGCTCCCACACTGACGGCACCGCAGCCAAGGCGACGTGGAGACGTGGAGGCGGAGAGAGCTCCACAGCTCCTCACATTTACCCATTTATTTAGGGATTGATTTAATTATTGTCTCAACGTCTGTACCTCATTAGGTGTTGTGTCATATTCGAATTGGAGAGAGAGAGAGAGAGAGAGAGAGAGAGAGAGAGAGAGAGAGAGTGATGGGTGTGATGACCGTGTACGCGCGGTAATCTATAATTCCAGCTGCGCGTGGCATACAAGCATTACGGTCAATCAAACCAAGCGCGCCCGAGACCGAGAAAGGGCGAGAGAGGGGGGAGAAAGGTGAGAAATGGAGGGGAAGGGAGAGAGGGAGGGAGGGAGAGAGAGAGGGAGAGGGGAGAGGGGGGAAGGAGAGAGGGAGAGGGGAGAGGGGGAGGGGAGAGGGGGGAAGGAGAGAGGGAGAGGGGAGAGGGTGAGGGGGGGGGTGGAGGGGGAGAGAGAGGGGGGGGTGGAGGGGAGGGAGAGGGGAAAGAGGGGGAGGGAGAGAGAGGTTGCGGTGGAGGGGGAAGGAGAGAGAGAGAGAGAGAGAGAGGAGAGAGATGGAGAGGGGAGAGTTGGAGGGGGAGAGAGAGGGGGGAGATGGAGGGAGGAGAGGTGGGGGGGAGAGGGGAGTGAGGGAGGGGGGAGATGGAGGGGGGGAGAAAGGAGAGAGGAGAGAGGGAGAGAGAGAGAGAGAGAGAGGGGGGAGAAAGGTGAGAAAAGGAGGGGAAGGGAGAGAGAGAGGGAGAGGGGAGAGGGGAGAGGGGAGAGGGGGGAAGCGAGAGAGGGAGGGGGTGGAGGGGGAGAGAGAGAGAGAGAGGGGAGAGAGATGGAGGGGAAGGGAGAGAGGGAGAGAGGGGGGGTGGAGGGGGGGGGGGGGGAAGGGGGAGGGAGAGAGAGAGAGAGGAGAGATGGAGGAGGAGGTGAGAGAGAGAGAGAGAGAGAGAGAGAGAGGGAGAGTTGGAGGGGGAGAGAGAGGGGGGAGATGGAGGCAGGAGAGGTGGGGGGAGAGGGGAGCGAGGGAGGGAGAGAAAGAAAGAGGAGAGATGGAGGAGGAGAGAGGGAGAGAGGGGGGGGGTTGAGGGGAGAGAGAAATGAAGACAGAGGGGGGAGAGGTGGAGGGGGTGGGGGAGAGAGGAGCGAAGGAGGGGGGAGATGGAGGGGGGAGAGAGAAAGAGGAGAGACAGAGAGAGAGAGAGAGATGGAGGAGGAGAGGGAGGGAGGGAGACCTGTGCTATCCAGAGATCTTCTTGTTCGTGTGGAAACCTCGGTGCACTGACTGACCGCGCACACGGCAACACGGCAACGGGGCGACGGGGCAACAGGGCAACGGGGCAACACGTGCCAGCTGTGATTGAAAACAAGATGACTTCCAGGGAGACGGGGCTGCGGTGAGATCGCCGCTGGACGGAGCAGGTCCCCCCTCCCTCCCCCGGAGCCGCCCTCCCTCCTCCCCGCCGCTCCGCGCTTCTGTCGTGCGCCGCGGCTCCGGAGGTGCAGCGCCGGTGAGCTCCGCCCGATGGGCTTCGGTCTGATGTCTCTGCCGGTGCGGAGCCTCAAGTGCCTCTCGCCGGTGATGTGTCAGTGTAAGGTCATCTGCAGCAACCGAACCCTGTCGCTCATGTTCGGCTGCAAGGTAAGAGAGGAGCCGGTGCGCGCTGCGTGCGTGCGTGCGTGTGGTTGACGTGAATGAAGGCCTTTCGAATCGGAATCGGAATCGGAATCGGAATCATTCCTCCAGGTGCACGTACATAGAAAATGAGTTTGTCACGGTGATTATTGGTGCGCGTCTACAGACGGTTCGAATAATAATAATAATGATAATAATAATAATAATAATAATAATAATAATAATAATAATAATAATAATAATAATAATGAAAAAACAGAATATAGAGTAAAGTAAAAAAAAATAAAAATAAAATAACGTTTGTCCAATATACACAATGGCTGAAAAAGGCAAAAACAAGAATACTCAAATATGTCAAATATACAGAGTATACAATGCGATCCCATGCGCAGGATTATTGGGATGGGTGTATGGAATACAATGACAAAGAATTTACTTTTACTTTTTGCTTCAAAAAGAAAACTGCATCTGTATTGTTGACACGCAGCCCTACCCTGCGATACAGACGCATTTTTCCACTTTCACACTCCCGTGATGCCATTGGTCATCCCTTCTGCAGCATTTCATCTTTTCCTCCGTACAGTGTGCACGCTCGGAGGAGCTGGTTCTCGTCACGTTTGGCTCCGACCTGCAGGCTGCTGTACGCTCATGGCCTGGAGCCAGCGGCGGTTTACACGCAGAGAGCGTGCGTCCGTCATAATGTGACCAGAGTCATTGGATCAACTTGAAGAAATTGTGTTTGTGGGAATATTTCTGAAGGTTGTGTGGAAATTGAGAGATGGAGATGCACGTTTTGGGTTGATGGAGTCTAAAAATAGAATTATTCGAGTGTAATTTTATTTTTTTTTTTAGTTGACCAATGGGTCCAATCCAATCACTCTTTTATGTCAGTGTAGTGTATGCTGCGAGGCATACAAGATATTTAAAGACCATTGATAGGGAATGGATTACGCCCAATTCTTTCCACGGTACACTGTGCCCACCGTGCAGGGCAGGTTTCACGGTGAGCCTCATCAAAACATATCCACGCAATTGGATTTCAGCCTTTCACTGTTTTGGTTCCTTGCATCTCTCCCAGTCGGCGAAATACATAGTATCTTTGCTGTTGACCTTGGGGAATAATATCATCCCTCATCAAAGCGTCCATGTTGTACTGCAGGATTCAGGACTCTACGCTGGTTGGGTTCAAGGATGTCCTTACAGAACAACAGGGTGTAGTAGTTGGTTTTCGAGGATAAGCAGCGTGCAGCAGCGTGTGCTGTGCATATTGAAAGCTGCGGCTCGGATGGAGCGCTACTAACGGTTCCGCTCCGTAGGCCTTTTTTGGAATGACGCTTTTGGAAGGTTCAGACTCGTCCGTCAGCCTGCTCCCGTCTCGCCGTGTGTCCGTGCAGCACGCCTCCTTTAGCCATTTTTAGTTTCCGCTGTTCCCTGCGCGAGGCTCCGCCGTTGATCGCCTGCGTGTCGTGAGACGTCGGAACCCCCCCGTTTGGTTGCCGATCGTTTTGTTTCGGCCGTGCGTTTTTTTACGTTTGCGGGGGTGGCAGTTTGCACATGCAAACGGAGTCGGGTAATTCTCCTCGGGAGGCTCTGAGAGGGCCGCCTGGTTTTGTCGATGGGGAATTTTTAGCCGCACGTCCCGAGCCCTTTGGGCTCGTTTGTTCTTCTGGTTCTCCATCCGAGACAATTGCTCCCTCGCATAGAAAGGACAATAAAAAGGCACCCTCCCACGGACCTCATTTCCCTTTCAGTGATCATAATGAACAACCGGTGAAGTCAAACTCACGGGGCACGTTCTACGAAACCAGGGGAGACTTCAAAAACGGGCCGAGCTGTTCAGTCGAAGCTGATTAAATGTTGGGCGGTTTGCGGAATGTGATGCTCGTTGCCGCAGATATTTGGACGAATGATAACACAATTTGTTTAATCAAAGGGGCTGTGCCGGGACGATTCAACAGTGTAATGCACATTAGAGTTGCTCATTGATGAGTTTAGTTTGTCTGAGCAGAAAACTGGCCCTGATGAGCGCGACAACGGATCATTTGGCGTAAAAAAACTCACCAATTGTAACATTTTATGGACATTGTCTTTATTTATTCATCGTCAGAGAGATTGCAGTGCGACGGCCGCCGCACTGCACTGCCGGTGCGCTTGGATGGATACGTATAATATGATTTAATTCCATGACCTTAGTGCAACTGCAGCTAACCTTATTATAAATGTTGTTTTTCCACCATTACCTGCATTTACATTTTCATACAAAATGGAATGTAGAATTGAATTAAATCGGATTAAAAAAGCCCGTCTTGTAAAAAGTTACAGTACAGCTCATGACTTCAAATGCAGAAAGAATCCAGTTGCTGAACTCTGCACAGTCCAGGTTGGGTTGCGAGTATGTATCATTGTAATGAATGATTTAGGAGCTGTTGCGCCTTGAGATCAATGAGCGGCGCCCCCGGGGGAATTCGTTCCCGATGCTTTTACCGGAAGCCGGCGCAGGTCGCCGCGCTATTCGCGGCACCGCGAGGGCCCGCTGTCACTCATCGCCGAGTGACCAGTCATATGATCAGTTGCGATAATGTCAAAATATTAGATCAGAGCGCAGCCGGAGGTCCGTTGCAGTCTGCTGTGCCTTTTTTTTAGTTACCGTAGTAACCGTAGTTACCGGAGCTTACCGGTTCTTGTGTGAAGCACTGGCCAACCTTTCTTGTGGATTACTTCATAGCACATCAAATTTGACCTGTTTTCATTATGGTACTGGAAGCGTCTTAAGCTGTGTGTGTGTGTGTGTGTGTGTGTGTGTGTGTGTGTGTGTGCGCGTGCGTGCGTGCGTGCGTGCGTGCGTGCGTGCGTGCGTGCGTGCGTGTGTGTGTTCGTGTTATCTTCAATCGGACCCATCTTGGTAACCTCAGTATTTAATAATGTTTCTTTCATTGAGCTTGTGACCCGGGGAGGGCGAGGGAAGGGCTGGCTATCTTGATTACTGCTCAGCAACTTAGGGCCGGGCGATAAATCAATATTCGCATTGACGATGATGACATACCCCACGGTTGTTCTTCAGGCTCTTTATAGGAGCTGGAATTATGAGAAATAGCATAATATGGTGGACTAATGGTTGACCATTGGGGGACTAAATATGTTTTTCTAATAAGTCCACTAATGGCTTATTTAACATCACATCGTATATACATACATACATACATACATACATACATACAGACAGACAGACAGACAGACAGACAGACAGACAGACAGACAGACAGACATACATACACACATACATAACGTCAACTGTTGCCAACTTTTGCAGGTTTCCTTATCAGCAGCGGCGAGTTTCCATCATCAATTATCAGTCGGTGTGCTGTAGAAATGGTGACAGTCCTTGAGGACAAAACAAAGACCAAATGCCCGTTTTAGAGCTACATCCCCATAGAGGAATAGTTACATTTACACTCCAATTCCCTCTTTCTTTCCTTGAGCACTCGTGCCAATACGCAAGAAAAACATTTACTAATTGAAACAAACAAAAAAAGACCAACAGATGACGGGTGAAGCTTGAAGTGGGAGCTGAGCTAAAAAAAACATGTGAGCGTCACATGACCTTGTCGACGGCCGCGCTCCCTGCGTTGTGCTGCGTGTGCACTCATAACCGTGTGTGCATGTACGTGCTGTGCATAACGTATGTGTAATTAAAGAAAACGTGCATTCTGGGACCCAAAGCCTCTTACCCCGTCACCCATCTATTGCCGTTTCACAGCATGCTACTATTTGATTCCCTTTGAATGATTACAAATGCTGTAAGCAAAAAATAAAGCAGTGCTTGGGGAGGTGTGCTGATGTATAGCAGCACAATGCCCCAGTGCAATTTATAGTTGTAAGCATAAAAATGGCATGTGCATGCTTGTTCAGGCAGGGGGGGAGGGGAGACTCTGTGTGTGTGTGTGTGTGTGTGTGTGTGTGTGTGTGTGTGTGTGTGTGTGTGTGTGTGTGTGTGTGTGTGTGTGTGTGTGTGTGTGTGTGTGTGTGTGTGTGTGTGTGTGTGCGTGGGTGCATGCGTGTGTGTTATAGTGCAATGAAGCTGAGTTAGATTCTGAAATATGAGATATTTGATGAGAAGTCATCATAATTTATTTTATTTTTTTAATAAAGCGATGCAACTTCCTGTTTCTAGTTTCCTATGCTAGCGTGTACAGAGAGGATTTGCAAAAGAGTAGACGAAACCCTGAAAAACCTGATGAAATGCATGGCTTGACAACCTTTTTTCCACCCTTTGGTATAACATATACAGAAAATACTTCCTGTTTTCGAAACTGAGTTGTTGTTTTTTTTTCAACATTTTATAAATGTTATATCAACAGTGATACCCGGCACTGTAGCCTCTCGACGACACAGTTCCAGACATATTGTAGGCTTTCTTTCAAAACAGGGCAGACAGCTATTCCACAAAGACATTTTATTTCCCCGCTCTTAGTAATAAAATAAAATAAGTTCATAAGAGGCGGTTCCTTGTTGGAGCTCAGACGCGGCCCCAATCACCGCTTCTTTTGAGGTTAATAGTACATGAACATTATTATTTCCTAAGTCACTGAGGTATTTATTTTCTTCCGTATTCCGTTCCCTCAATATCAATACCCTGTGTTGGAAGTATCCCCTGGAGTCCTCCGCAACCAAGAGGCTTTTTTGTTTTGTTTTATAGCCTGAGGTTCATTGGTTTTAATGAGGTACAGCCTCCGCAAAATCTACCGCACCGTAAATAAAAACGGTCGCTGGCACAAAGAGGGATCATTGGTTCAAAGTAGTTCAACCAGATTCCCCTAATCTGGAGTGGTTTTTGTAAATGTACGTTTCGACTGAGCGTCCTTGACGTGTTTTTACGGCATCCTGATTCACTCACAGCGTCCCCGTGGAGCTGTATGACCAAACTGTCAACGAGAGATTTCATTTTATTTCCACTTTATTGACGCGGTCTTGATGCCGTGGCCGCTGTGTGGAGGTGAACCTGCTTCGAGTTCTTGGGATTTCTTGGGAATGAAAGAAGGTTACAAAACCTTTATCGCCTATCGTGAACCTGGACCAACCTCTCTGGTCCGCTGACACAGTGCTTCTGGTGAAGAACAGAATCCAACTCAACGCTTCAGTGGAAGCTTCTTTGGCGCTTTGGGGGCTGTGTATGGATTTTTGGGTGCTCCCTGGAAGAACGAGCAACATCTTTCATTCCTGACGTAATAGACATTTAGGACTCTGCGATCGGACCTTGGTCTTGTTGAGTTCTATGCTGCTATTTGTTGGTCTAGACTAGAGACAGCCGTTCTTACGATGGATCAACTCATAGTGTAGAGACCGATCAAGAGACCGGTGAATTTAATAACCTGGATCGTCTGGTTACAGTGGCACCTGTCAAGGGGTGGGATGTATCAGGCAGCAAGTGAACAGTCAGTTGTTGAAGTTGATGTGTTGGAAGCAGGAAAAATGGGCGTGGTAAGGATCTGAGCCACTTTGACAAGGGCCAAATTGTGATGGCTGGACGTGGGTGAGAGCATCTCCAAAACGACAGGTCTTGTGGGGTGTTCCCGGTATGCAGTGGTTAGTACCTACCAAAAGTGCTCCAAGGAAGGACGACCGGTGAACTGGTCCGATCCCACAGAAGAGCTACTGTAGCACAAATTGCTGAAAAAGTTAATGCTGCTATGATAGAAAGGTGTCAGAAAAGACAGTGCATCACAGCTTGCTGCGTATGGGAGCGCTCAGAGTCTCCATGTTGACCCCTGTCCACCACTGAAAGCACCTACAATGAGCACGTGAGCGTCAGACCTGGACCATGGAGCAATGGAAGAAGGTGGCCCGGTCTGATGAATCACGCTTTATTCTACATCGTGTGGATGGGTGGGGTTACTGTCCGATCCGATGGAGCACCTGTGGGATGTGCCGGAACAACAAGCCCGATCCATGGGGGCCCCACCTCCCAACTTCCAGGACTTAAAGGATCTGCTGCTAACGTCTTGGTGCTAGATACCACAGGACACCTTTAGAGTCTGGTGGAGTCCATGCCTCCACGGGTCACGGCTGTTTTGGCGTCACGAGGGGAAGCTACACAATATTAGTGTTATTAGTGGTGCTTTCAATGATGTGGCTGATCGGTGTGTGATAGTAAAAGATTGTCAGCTGGCTACAGCTATCAAGCAGTTTTGTTGATATTAATCGATATTTCGGACTAAGTCAATTTAACGTCAAAGAAAAGATTCCAATGACCTTAGGGATCAATTTTCTCAGCATTTGCTTGACAGAACTGACAATAAATATTTATTTTCTTTCAGTGATACATAATTGATGTTATTGAGCCAGTAAGGTCTATCATCTCGAAGGCTGAATTTTCCTGAAGGCCAGGATCCTGACTGTGCTGGACCAGTGGTGCTGTACGTCTTAAAAAAAAATCTGCCAATGTCATCAAGGAACAGTATTAAAAACAACTGAACAATAATCAAAATGTTAACATTTTAAACTATGAAGGAATTAATAAGGGAATTCAAATTTTGAGTTCTATTTTAGCCTTATACACCCAAGAAAATAGAATTGGGGTAAACGCTTAAATTGAAGGAAATGTACACAGGAGCACAGTGCAATTTCACAAATGATTAAACATTAAACAGGTTGACTAAGTTGTATTATCTTTTCACTATTCCAGCCGCTACCTCGTAGGTCTTCCATGGAAGGGTAAACTGGTTTGGGAAAGTTATTTTATGCCCATAGTTTGTTCTTCTTCTGGTCCTCAGCTGTGAATGTGTAAGACCACCTGAGCTTTCCATCCTTCATTGTTTCGGCTTGTGTAACAGACCTCACTGTAAGTGCTCGATGAAAGCGTTTATCATGCTACGAGACACGGGAGCCGTATTGGATTATGCTTGGATCTTGGAGAATGGGATTTGGGTCATCTCTGCAACTTAGTAAATACATAGAATAATTCATAAACTCTGTGTGTAGAATCACATTTGTATATTCTGTATTTTTTTTTAGATAGATGTGAATATATCAGTTTTGTATTTTTTGGGGGGCTATTTGTGTATATTCGGCAAAATATATTTTCTTTTGTTTTGCTTTTACAATTTTTTTTTTATTCTAGTATAATTCTTTTCTCATACTGTTCAGCTTTTTTTTTCAAATGTTTATCGCCTGTAGACACGCACCAATAATCACCATGACAAATGCCTCGTATAGTGGAATAAACCCACTCACATGCGGATCCCCAATGCCAAAGCAAATAAAGCACATATGATCTGTTTTTATCTTATGTACTGACTGTTGAGAACTTATTCCAACATTTGGTTCCCATTGCATAGTGGTGGCGTATGTACAACAATTTTCCGACTAGTACTGGTCCAAAGATCCCTTCTTCTAATGGTGACGTTCAAATATTGACCATGACACTTTTCATCATCATCATCATCATCATCATCATCATCTGCTGAAATTCAAGCGTGATTCTGCCGTAATGGCGTAGGTTGTACGGAGAAGCCTGCTGCACTTTAAGGTGAAAATGTAAAAAGACTAGATTCACATTTATTTTGTGATGAAAAAAATCCAATCACGTAAACCCATTCAGTATCAACTTAAGTATCACGTATCAAACGTGAGCCTTCCCTACATCAATGGAAAACACTGGCATTGGAATCATCCGGAAAACCCAAATGAACACGACGCAGTGACAGCCTTTGTATTTGCGTAGTGCGGTTGTATTGGATGAGAAATTCTAGAATGGCAGACATTGCGAGTCCTATTCCAGTTCCTATGGAAAAAATAAAGTCTTCTTAAATAAAAGGGGACCAACAGTATTATGAAAAACTGACTTTTTCAGTCCTCGTGCACCTACATTTGTGTCTCTGATGGGCCTACCAACACACAAACTGTGAAGTAAGATGACCCGGTCACTTTTTTGTGGGCTGCCTATGTCCGCAAACATGTCCTGAAACACCCCGTTCAGATTGTCCGCCCCCTCCTACATCAAGGTGTGGGCTCATAAGAATGAGACCGCCCCCCCACCTGAGTATCTCCACCCACCGTTTAAAAAAAACCCATCCTTTGCGAAGGTGCGTCATTTTTTTCTCGCATGCGCCGGACCCGCTAGCATTATGTCGACCCTAAGAGCTAAGCATGGGAAGTGCTCTGTTGTTGGCTGCACGGACCAGCACAAATCTTTCAAAAGAAAGAGGAATCAATACCAAGGCACAGCCGGAAAGCCACAACCAGTTCCGGAGTGCGGCGGTGGCAGCAGCAGCTCCTTTGCATTTAAAGCTGCGATGCAAAAACAGCCCGTCGAGAACGGGAGGGTTGTAGAGGCATGTTAGAATGGTTAGACTGCATCATCCGAGTGGTATTTCCAGCAAAAAAAACCGTCAAAGACATGTATTGGGGACCTCAGGGACCTCTATTAACTTGTTGAAAGGCAGTTTAATTGGTGAACTTTGAAAAAAAAGAAAAGAGGCTTTCAAAAATACAGAAACCGGCTTGTGCCGCATTTGCCCAAGGTTTTACAGACGGTACTGCTCACTTTGTTCATCTACGTTGTATGATAAGTCATAGCTAAACACACAGAGCGCTTGTGTCTCGCGACCCGAGGGAACGGCAACCTGGAAAATTGCTGTTTAGCCCTGAGTTAAAAACACAGATCAGTTTTTTAAAATTCAAATACACTACTTACAATAAAATTAGATAATAATTGATTAATCCCTTATCCCAAATTCATTTAAATTTGCGATCATGGCATATACGTATATATACATATTTACATTTGTAAATACTCATTAATTACCAGCATATTGACATACAATGGCAAATACACGGTATAATAAGCCAATTAGAAATATTCACCAAATAAATAACCTGATAGTTTGATGCTCTAGGCTGTGATGTCATTCAGTGATCAGTGGTCAAGATCAGTGGCCCTCCGCGTGGGGTCCCCAGCAAAAAACGAATAATAGTCACACTAGAGTTAGAGAGCGTGCAGCAATGACTGGTTTGATCCCAGTTTCACGGTTACCTCCCTGACTGTAGCACAGACGTGTGTGTGGGACTCTGGACTAAATCACATCATAACAATAAAACGTTCTCCGATTGGGCTCCCAGGGACAAAATCTCATCAAATGGGGTCTGTGGCCTACGGTGTATCAAACTGAGGGTCCTTGACATGAACACGTTTGAGGATCACTGGTCTAGGCTTTCATTAACCAATAGTTATTTATTGACGGTGTAATTCCTTTTTTCTGTTGTTGCGGATTGTCCGGCATAGAGAACTGATGATTTTAACAGTAACCAGTCTATGATCCTAAAATACTGCATCTGTGAGATTTCTTTGCAGCAGGACTACCTGCAGCGTACGGCATACACTTTGTATGTGCTTACTAACCCGTTATTCGAGAGGGTTTGCCGTCAAGAAATATTCATCTCCCCGCATGCTCTCCCGGATTTGTTTTTCCCCTGCTTTACCCCTCCCAACCATTTTTTTTCTCCTTCATCTCTGTCTCTCTTTCCCTCCTTCCCTTTCCTGCTGCTTCGGTGTAATGTGATCCAGCTCTGTGGCTTCGCAGCCCCTGCCGGAGGAGCCGCGCTCCCCGCTCCGCTCTAGTTGCTAGGCAGCCTGTCTCGGACGGGGCCATGGCGACGCGCCCCCTTTCACGTCTGCCTCCGAAAACGAAAAAAAAACAGAGGAGCGCGTCCTCCACCGGCGTTGGGACGACCCTCCCCACCGGTTCCGTTCGCACCCACAGTGCTATGGGGTGGAGCGTGGCCGCGGCGCGGGGGGCCGCTCATCGGCCCCTTGTCGGCCGCTCGTCGGCCGCTCGTCGGCCGCTTGTCGGCCCCTTGTCGGCCGCTTGTCGGCCGCTTGTCGGCCGCTTGTCGGCCGCTTGTCGGCCGCTCGTCGGCCGCGGATTTGCCGGCGAGAGACACACAAAGCTGAAACCTTGGGAGCGGAGTGGCAGATTGCACCGGGACGCTGCCCACCCTCCGATGTGTTTGCGAGCGTGGAAAATTCAGTGTGATCCAGCCGTGAATGTGCCCTACCATGTGTGGCTAGCGCGGCGGGCTGCTGGCGCCGTTCCCAGGTGTGGGGATGTCGGGGAGGGGGAGTAGGTTTTTTTTTCGAGGAAGGAGCCGACATGTTCTGCCTCGCTTCTTCCGGTCGCTCCATACGCTGTGGAGGAGCGCCGACCTGTTCCGGGACCCCTGGTGGCGCCGTTCGAAGGTCTCGACTTCTTCTGTCTTCATGTGCGGATGTGCTTTACACGCAAGACGTGTACAGACTAATACTCTCAGAATCTGAATTTTTATCAATACATCATTTAAATTCACCACTTGGTCGTGGTGAAATGCAGTACATCATTTGAATCACAATAAGTTAGTACATTTTCATATACGAGGAATTTGTCATGGTAAAGATTGGTGCATTGATTAACAGATGTACAAAATGTACAAAAATAATATATATTTTTACAAAAAATAGCCAAAAGTGGATCTTTTGCAGCCGTGTATCTACTGTGATTATAAAGGAAGGAATCTCTGTCCCTCTGTTTGCGTGTATGTGTGTATATGTGTATGTATGTATGTATGTGTGTATGTATGTATGTCCTTCGATTATCTCGACAACCGTTTATCTGATCTACATCACACTTCACACAAGGACGTGCAGTGTAATATTACAGGCATGTTTGGTGTGGACACACACAATATTACACGTGACAAGTGTAATATTAATAAACTTTGAATAAACAAGCAAACAGCCAGTGCTTCAGGAAGTGCGACTTGGGTGTGTTTTTTTTCCCCGAGAAAGACTATTTCCCCGGTGTTTTTGTTTTGAACGCGCACTGCAGTTGTAGTTGTAGCTGTAGTTGAAATAGAGGAGAATGATTTTTGCGAAAAAGTTTTTTTTTTTTTTTTTGTTTTTGGATTAAAGTCTTCTTTGAATAACATCACTACTTTGACTGCATTTAGAAATTGTGCGTTGCACTGATCTGCATTGCATTCAGAAGGCGTTCGTAGCTCGTAGTAACCAGGGGTTAAATTTGGGAGTACCCTGTCCACCTGCTTTTGCTGAATAAATAAGAAAGATATTGATTGGCTGATGTTGGCAAAAAAAAATGTATACGGTACCGCTGGAAGGGACTGAACTAACAGATAATGCCGAGGAGCCTTGAGAGCGACCAAACGTTACGCCGCCCTGCGCCCAAGTGGGCGGCGGGAAGGAAGGCTCACCTTCAATTTTTGCCGTGCCGCTGCTGCGTGTAATTACTGCCGCTATCTATGTCGCCGAGGATTCCCTCGATAGACCCTCCCAGGTCCTCCCTCACCCCGCTGTGTTTCTTTTTGTGCGCGTGTGTGCGTGTGTTTTGCAGAAGTACAGGTACCAGGATGAGGAGACGCCCCCCTTGGAGCACAGTCCTGCCCATCTGGCTCCGGGGAAAAGTGCTGAGATGCTTCACATGAGCGACAAGAACCTTGCTGCCATGGAGGCTCTGCACGGCTACACGCCGCACACACACATCTCTCCCGTCAAGGTGAGGACGTGCATTTTGGCACACATGCCATCGCCATTGGGTTTGGTTTCATTTTCAGAGAACAATCCCCGTGGAAGACGGCGCTAATCTTTAGTTTCGCAAAAAAAAAAACACACAATAACTTCACAAAAGTCAATTAGGATAGTCACCCTTGAAATGAAGTCCCAGTGGGTCTTCGCCGTGACTGTTAAGGGCCGTTAAATATCGGCCCCAAATGTGCTGTAAGTTTCGGCCGCGCAAACAATTCACCGAACTATACGCTCAAAATCAATACCGTCACTTCTAATTTGCCCCCTGGGGGACAAAATATGCCCCGAGCCCGAACAGCTTTAAGAGCAATCCCTCTTAAAAACTTCTAATGAGCTTTACAACACATTATATCCATCCCAAATCTGCTTTGGGTCAAGTTTAACCTCTGTTTAATTAAAAATGTTCTTCCCCATTAATTTCCAGGGTATACACTCCATCACCAGCTTTAAGTCTAACGGAAACTCACCGTCCTGATTATTAGGCGTCCTAAGCGTTTGGGTTTTATCCAGAAAGAGCTTATGATATAATGGTGAGGTGCAAATGAAGCCAAGATGCATCGACGCCTGTGATTAATCACCTGAGCACCTCGGGGGCGTCGTGAGCGACACCTGGCAGGGGCGCGCCGGCGTGCCGCAGACGCATTAGCGGCTGGAGCAGAGCGGAACGAGCAGACAAGACGAGGGGTCGATGGAAATGGAGATTGTGAGCGGAGGGAGCGGGCGGACGATGCCTTCAGAAGAGTTCACGCCGCGTTTACTTTGAGTCAGGGCTTTGGAAGCCCCTGTGATGCTTATTTGTCTTCGGCCCGGTACCATTTTAAAATGTTTCACATGCAATATATAGTGTGTGTGTGTGTGTGTGTGTAAACACTGTATATATATATATATATATATATATATATATATACAAAAGCTTAGGGGTTGCCAGGTAAAAACTGAAATGCCTCGCACTCGATCATCACTTTCCACAAAACTTCAGCCGACTGAACTGGCAACCCTACCGCACCAGCGCGCTATGAGTTTCACCAGCGGCACGTAGCTGGTAATCACTATGCCCTCATCAACCGTTAATCAAAAGTTCGACGTAGCAGCGTTTGAAACGACTACAGTAAGATCTTGACGCAAGACGTTTTGCTTAAATGACGTCCCCGACTCGGAGATGCCGGAAGGCGTATTCCGTCGTTTCCCAGCAGCTAGGGTGGATGGTTCCCTCTGCAGCCGTGGTTAGCATGGCTTCAGTTAGCATGGCTTTAGTTAGCATGCCTTCGGTTAGCATGCCTTCAGTTAGCATGCCTTCGGTTAGCATGGCTTCGGTTAGCATGGCTTTAGTTAGCATGGCTTCGGTTAGCATGGCTTCGGTTAGCATGGCTTCAGTTAGTATGCCTTCAGTTAGCATGCCTTCAGTTAGCATGGCTTTAGTTAGCATGCCTTCGGTTAGCATGCCTTCGGTTAGCATGCCTTCGGTTAGCATGGCTTCGGTTAGCATGGCTTTAGTTAGCATGGCTTCGGTTAGCATGGCTTCGGTTAGCATGGCTTCAGTTAGTATGCCTTCAGTTAGCATGCCTTCAGTTAGCATGCCTTCGGTTAGCATGGCTTCGGTTAGCATGGCTTTAGTTAGCATGGCTTCAGTTAGCGTGGCTTCGGTTAGCATGGCTTCAGTTAGTATGCCTTCAGTTAGCATGCCTTCAGTTAGCATGGCTTCAGTCGCTATCTGGGCTCCAGACGCAGAAAACGTAAAGAGAATTTCCCAAAAAACCGCAGTGTCCCTTTGGAGGAAGCTCGTTTTCCTCTAAGTAGTGAGGGCCACACATAAGAAGAGCGTCTCAGTGAGGTTCATCAAAAAAATGTCTTTTTACTTTATTTTTTCTTCTATTTCTTTTTTTTTTTTAAATGTTGTTCTATTTTCCAACAATGATTTTCGTCAGCATTCGTCGGCTCCCGGCACAGGCTCCCCTCGCCGCGCCCCAAAGCTGTGCGGAGAGGCGGGGGCGGGGTTAAGGTCCAGGTCGAGACATTTCGTCCGCGTTGCCCGTGCCTATTGTACTGGGTCTGTACTGGATGCCTTTTTGGACGTGGTTTGTTTGTGTGTGCTGGGTGGGCGTTGGGGTGTGGGAGCCATCTGTCCCCTGCTCACTTTTGGCAGGCTCCGTCGGGCGTCCGAGAAGACGAGCCGCGTGAATAATTCGCCTCTGGGCTTTTATTGACTCTTTTGAGTCTTTTCACGACTTCGGGGCTGGAAATGGGGTGTGTGGCCGGAGCTGGTCCCCCCAGGGGGGCTGCGCGGGGACATTTGAACATACTTCGGTCGGATATCGTATGACTTCCTGAGTCACGTGGGGTGGTTTTGTAAAAATTAAGAAGTCAGTGTTGGAATAGATGGTGCCTCAACGTCCTTGTATTACTCCAACAGAATTAAGTAAAAAAATGTGACGATGATGATGATGATGATGATGACGATGACGATGATGACGATGATGACGTTGGTGATGATGATGATGATGATGATGATGATGAGCACGTCCGCTCACACCTGGCATTAGAATGCGTCTCCGCCTGCGTCTCGAGTGACCGCTTGTGGTGGGGTCTCACTTCCCCCGCTCTGATCGAATCAAATCTAACGTGTTAGAATAAAGATGTAATGTATAATGTTATTATAATACAGGAAATTAGACACATATTATGTCGTCTCATCGAGGAGAGATTTTGATTTGTTTTGCGTCTTGGTTTCTTACTTGTATGGAAAATGAAAAATTGTAACGCTAACCCGCTTTTAATTAGTTTTTGTTCTAGACGTATTTATTTTCGTTTGTTTCCTACTTTTATGGGACAAAACATTTTCAACACAACTGAACTGAGGGACTGTCCCGTTCTGTCCCGTCGCAAAAAAAACCAAAAACCTGCGTGTCCCCGATGTCCTGTGCCGCAACACGCACGTTGCTTTCCGTCGCTATGGGACTTGATTTATTAAAATAATATATATATTTTCCTGTAAATACTTTACTTGTAAAAAATAAATACTGCACTTCTGTAGCAGAGAGTCTTTCTCAATTTCCAGACTTTAATGTGACACCGTTGAACACGTACTTCCGCCTAGGCAATGGACGTCAGTGGATTAGGCGGTCCTTGGTTGTGGCCCCCTGCTGCCCAGATCAGCCCTGAATGTGGTCTAACAACGAGACCTCAAACCGCGTTGAGGACGCATCGGGTATTATTGGGCATTAACGCGTCGTTGGTGATCGGATCGACAGAGACGCACGTCAATGCCAGGTGTAAACAGGGTCAAAATGTGCCGCCTCCATATGAAAATAACACCATGGCGACCTGCTTGCCAATACCACTATATCAAGGGCCATCCTGTGTGGCCCTTGCGTTGTCTGTTTCCCAAAAGCTCAATATTTAATTAACCTATTTTTACCAATTTCATCAAAGAAAACCATAAATAATGGATTTAATTTAATGTAATATCTATTTTTTTAAATAATAATATATAATAATAATATATAATAAAATATATTATTATGTTAGCTATTATAAACTATTATTATGAATATATAATATAATAAATAATTCATTGATTTGTGATTTCATTTTGACTTATTCCCCAAGTGTAGAACTCGTGTGCGTGTGTACGTGCATGCTTAAGTGCGTGCGTGCGTGCGTGCGTGCGTGTGTGTGTGTAAAAGAAAAAGCAGAAAATTGAACCCGCGGTGTCCGCCCATCAAGCCCTGTGCCCACAATCACCCTGTACTTCTTGTTGTTTTGCAGCCGGTGCTGATGTCCACGGGGCACACTCCAATGTACACCTCGGCCGTGTCGACGCTGGTAAGAGCCCACGCTCAGAAACCACCCGTGACATGATGCGTTTCCTCATCCATCATCACCGTCGCCATGCATAGATTCGCTTAAGTCCTCATTACCTCGATGTTGTGGGTGGTGCTTTTTTGTCGTTTTTTTTTAGCTTGTCTGCTCACAGGCCGCCGACTGCTCAGGCTCATTGTGTCCGTCGCGCCCGGGCTGGTATTTACGTATGTTCACGCTCTTAAGTGAGTATTTTAAGTGTGATCTGTGCCTCCTGCAAGATGAGATACATTACTTTTTGTGTGTCCTGTAGATGTCAGTGTTTGACTGTAGAGAATGACTCTGGTAACCCTTGACCCCCCCCCCCCCCCCCATCCCTGCTTCTCTTCCACTGGAACCCGTACAAAACATGTGGTGACTTTTACAACGTTTCACCCACGCGCCTCTGGAAAAACAGGGTTCTTACCGGGTCCTTGAGGTGCTTGTACTGTTTGAATGTCAATCTCGAAAATTTAAGGACCATTGAAAGCCTGTGACACCCCCCCCCCCCCCCCCCCAGTTTTGTTATTCAACTTGTAAGGTATAATTAAAATATTCCAGAATCACTTTTACGACATAGATTATGCCAGGGAATGTGGATTGAATCTAGAATGGTTGGAAATATACATTTATAATAGTAGATGACAATAAGATTAATTATTTATATATATATATATATATATATATGTATATACTGTACATACACATAGACAGATGCAGCACATGTAGCACACATGCACACACACACACACACACACACACACACACACACACACACACACACAAAAACATATACATATCTACACACGCAGACACATATCTATATATATATATACACACACACACACACACACACTCACACACACTCACTGAAAAGATTTGTCAGCAGCACATTGATGCTCCGATCTGGTGACTGGGAAGGAAACCGACGAACATTGAACTCATTGTCATGTTCATGAGACGACTTTTGCTTTGGGACACGGAGCCTTATCATGCTGGAAGTAGGTATTAGAAGATGGTAAATTGTGGCCATGAAGGGATGTGCTCTCTAATTGAGGGGAAAGCAGTTTATTTTCATGGCATTTACATAAATAATGCAGCGTGTCATTATAAGCGGTGTGCTATTTATAAGGGCTATGATCAGGCTGATAGTGTGTGTTCCCGCTACCTCGTAAATTCATTTTCCATTATAAATATGACACAGGGTTAATTTAGCGTGTTTTTGGTAATAAACGTTAAATCCAAAAGGTTGCTCTGATATATATTTATGGGAATACAAAGGGATTCCACTGGTCATTGATAAGATTTAAGGCCATTCTGTTTACTGTTTAATTTTAACTTTATTTTCCTATTGGTTTCTGTACATTTCTTTAATGCTTATATACATTTTTTTTTGCCATTAGATTTATTGTACATTACCTATTCCTTATCATCTTAAGTTCAGTTTTCTGGTTCACTGTCAGGTTTATTTAATAAGTTATTGTATTTCACCAATTTTTTTTAGGTCAATTTCTTCCGGGTCACTATTATTATTATTTTTTTAATTGTTTTTCTGTTTTTTTAATCCATCTATCTGTCTGTCTGTCTGTCTGTCTGTCTGTCTGTCTGTCTGTCTGTCTGTCGGTCTTTTACTCTCTACAGAGTAGAAAGGAAAGTGATGCTCTTGCATGACAAACCTATCCATCACAAAGACAGTCAGGTAGTAGTGAAAAAGCCTCCCGTGGCTTTAGGGAAGGGAAGTTTAACAACATGCAGCCAAACATCTGCCCTCATCGGATCAACCAAACCATGGTGTAATACACCACGTATGAACGTACCGCGTGCGCCAGAAGTCCAACTCCTGCTCTGGCAAACTACCAGGAGGAACTGAGCTGCGCTGCTGAGCAAAAAAGACAAAAGAGTCTCAGTTACAGGCTTTCTAGAGCCCCCCCCCTAGGGCCGTCCCTTCCTCCGCTCGTCCTGCTGGAGCACTCCTGCTCGACGCCCTCTGCCTTCACCGCCTCCGCCCCCCCCCCTCCCCCCACCAGATTTTTCCTTTATAAAAGTTGAAACGTGTCCCCGCCGCTCGGCTGTAATCACCGTGCAGCCGCAGCTCTGCAGGTCTGTGGGGAGGGGGGAGGCGATTGGGGGAGAAGAGGAGAGGAGTGAGGCAGGAGGCGGAGAGAGAGAGAGCGCGCTGCAGCCGGGCGAGAAAATGAGATGGAGGTGGGAGGGAGGCGGGGCCCGTCGGCCGACAGCCCGCCCTTCGGTGCGCCGTGGTGTAACCTTGCTGGTGCTGGTGGTTTGTGTTTGGAGTGCGGCCGGGCGGTGGCGTGTCCGGGCGCAGGCGGGAAGGCGTCCGTCCGTCCGCCCAGCGTTCTGACGACTGCGGCCACTGATCGACTGAACTAAAAACCCGATTCTGTTCCGTCTTTTGGAAGCTGCGCGTCCCACCATGGAAACTTATTTCGGTGATAAGTACCTGAAGTACCTTGCTGCAGGAGCACAGGTGACTAATGCCCGGCGGTGTATCACACGCAATAATCAACTTTATGCATTTTCAAACTGACCCTTCAAGAATACTGGGAGATCAGTGTGGCCCCAAAATATACGATAGATGAGTTGCATTGATTTTTTTTATCGACAGTTGCTGGGCGGTTTTGCAGACGGTTATTTTATCTAAACCAGGAGTAAGATAATCCGACTTAAATTAATCCAGAAATTCAAAATGCCTCTCTGAGACGCTGCTTAATTTAAGGTCGCTTAGTTGTTAGTCCAGATCTGTTGTCGAGGTCGACGCGGAGGCCACATCCAATAATCCAAAGATTTAATTTCCTTCTGTTTTAGACCAAGAAAGGCTATTTCATTTAGTCCAGATTGAAAGTGCGATAGGCTTAATCTCCGTTCCACTAAACCGCCCCGTTGGATTTGGGCGGTGCATTTAAAGAAAGCGGTAGAAACGCCCGCGCAAGCCTGATTTCTGGATCTCTTTAATTCTACGAAGAAATAAAAATGGACGAACGGAACGGAAATACCGGCCACAAAGCCAAAACAGACTAACTCATCTCCGAGGCGAGGCGGCGGCGCGGGGATCGGTGGGACCCGCTGCGGAGCGGGGCCCAAACCCGCCTCCGGGGAGGAGTGGTGGCTGGGGATGGTGGGGTCGGTTTGGGCTGCTGTCCTTCCAGGTTCAGCCAAAGTATCATCCCCCTCCCCGGCCACACCGCTGGCTGCCGCCATCACTTTTTCTGCTCCGTTGCCCGGGTGGCGGCGAGGGGGGGGGGGAGAAAATATGAACTGCAATCTCAGTGAGAGAGATAGAGAGAGAGAGGCAGAGGGAGAGAGAGAGAAGAGAGGGAGGGAGGGAGAGGGAGAGAGAGAGAAAGGGAGGGAGAGAGAGGGAGAAAGAGAAGAAAGAGAGAGAGAGGGAGGGAGAGAGAGAAGAAAGAGAGAGAGAGAGAGAGGGAGGGAGAGAGAGAGGGAGGGAGAGAGAAGAGAGAGGGAGAGGGAGGGAGGGAGAGAGCGAGAGAGCGAGAGAGGGAGGGAGAGAGAGAAGAGAGAAAGAGAAGAGAGAGGGAGGGAGGGAGAGAGAGAGAAGAAAGAGAGAGAGAGAGGGGGGGAGGGAGAGAGAGAAGAGAGAGAGAGGGAGGGAGAGAGAGAAGAAAGAGAGAGAGAGAGGGAGGGAGAGAGAGAGGGAGAGAGAGGGAGGGAGAGAGAGCGAGATAGAGAGAGAGCGAGATAGAGAGAGAGGGAGAGAGAGAGAGAGAGACCATTTCTATAGAAGTAGCAGGTGATTTTCCGCAGATATGGAGTTCCAGAGTACTGGGGCCCGAAGTGAGAATGCTCTGCAGCCCGCGGACTTCTTTTTAACGCTTGGATCCGCTAAAGGACCAGCGTGCTGTGAATCTGAGGCTTGGAAAAAAAAATGAGAATAGTAACCAAAAAGAAAATGAGAAGGAAAATAAGCAAATGAAGACAGGATTTAAAAATGGTGACACTTTAACTCAGAGACAATAGTGAGAAAGGAGGTAAAACGAGACAGTTAACTTCTCCATAACTGTTTTATTTTTTATTTAATTTGACATCAACCAGTGTCAAGAGGAACAACTGGAAGCCTTTTGTTTTTTTACGGCTCGTCTAGTTGTAGTGAAGCGTCGCAGCGGGCTTCCCAGAGCTTGCTCGGACGGAGCGGGGTCCGCGGGCGGTGGCGGCCGCCGGTCCGGTCCGTCAGTGGTTTTCAGCCGGGTGGTGTGAGGGCGTCGGCGGTTTGGACGGTGCCGAGGAAAGAGTCCAGAGGGAAGGCTCTGAGGCGGTGATTCCGAGGGGCCCGCGGTTTCGCCCTCGCGTGGTCGCTCCGGGCGAGCTGATTCCACTCTCAAACCGCTCCCGGGCTGGAGGGCGGTGGCGCTGGTGCGCCTCTCTCTTGTTGCGGTCGACCGTCGAATACATCTAATCTTGACGACGCTAACGTCATCAGCTCGGTTTCTATCTTTTGGGGAATCGGTTGAAAACAAAAAGGAGAGAATAAATGCCACATGGCAAAAAAAAAACCGCATGGTTTGGTGACACGAAACAACGGAAAGAAAATGGGTGTACGCAGTTCTTCAGCTGGGTGGCTGGAGCAGGGTTGTCTAGTTAAATTCAAATTGCACCTGTAAAGGCTGTTTAGTGTAGAGAGACAAAGACTTAAAGAGAATGGATGAAAAGGGTAAAAATCACACCAAAAGAAAAGCTCTTCAACTGGAGCGAGGTCCCGTCCATCGCTACCCGCTCGACGGCTCCTCCCAAACACCAGACAGAGGGGGGAGGAGTTTGGGTGTCTCTCCTTCTCAAAACGGTGGAGGAGGCGGAGCTTTTGTGCATCTTCTTTCTTACTGGCGGCTGATCATTCCCTGACTGGTCAAGGTCATTTTACTTGAAGCATTCCGACCCATGAAAACAAACCCTCGTGGGGAGGTTTCACATGCATATGACACAACATATGAGGTTTAAAAAATGAAACACGTGAATCAGACGTGTGTCGTCTTTCAAAACCATTCTCCCAGTGATAGAACACACTAACTAACTAACTACTAAGACGATTTCTAATTACTAACTATTAAAACCTAATCTAAACACTCCTCAAAAATGGCATAAAATCATCGTCAAGCAACATGAAAGTTATTACATCTAAATGATGTCATCGCAAATTTCGCCGATTGACATGGTACAGCAATGAGAGTCAGATCCTTTTCCACACAAACATCTGCAGAAATAATGTTACGTCGCTTGATTTGACCTTAACGCAAAGCTTAACACAACTCCCGGTGGATCTCCTCCCAGACGTGTCGTGGGACAGCCTCCCCTCGGGGAGGGGGGTCCGTCTTGACCAGAGGGAAACGGGGGGGGGGGGGGGGAAGCGGTTTGCCGTTTGGTCCGCTGAGGCCCCTCGGGCCCTCGAGTGGTTTGGCCCCACGCCGCTGATCTGCCCATCGGATCTGAACGGCCGTCCCTCGGGAAGGGTCTTGTTGAGCCGGCATCGGCCGAGACAGCGAGACAGAGTGGTCCGGTCGCCCTCCCGTCCGTCTGGTCCTCCTCCTGTGGTCCTCCTCCCGTCCGTCTGGTCCCCCTCCTGTCCATCTGGTCCTCCTCCTGTGGTCCTCCTCCCGTCCGTCTGGTCCCCCTCCCGTCCGTCTGATCCCCCTCCCGTCCGTCTGGTCCCCCTCCCTTCCATCTGGTCCCCCTCCCTTCCGTCTGGTCCCCCTCCCGTCTGTCTGGTCCCCCTCCTGTCCGTCTGGTCCTCCTCCCGTCGGTCTGGTCCTCCTCCTGTCCCTCTGGTCCTCCTCCTGTCCGTCTGGTCCCGTCCGTCTGGTCCCCCTCCCGTCCGTTTGGTCCCCCTCCCGTGCGTCTTAGTTCGGCCCCCGTTGGCGTCCTGACTGGGAACGGAGAAAAGCCCGACTTGGGCTTTATTTTTGATTTGGGCGTCCGGGAAACTGCACTCACCAATGTGTGCGTGGACAACCTTGACACTTTTTTAAAAGACCGAGTCTCACACATTCTCACTCACACACCGAGACGCAACAAACGGAATCATATTAGAGATGTTATTTTTAATTTTAGGTATATTATTAGGTGTGCACTCACGTGAATTAGAGCGAGGAAAAACCCTCTTCCCGTGGCCGAGCCGCGCAAGTGAAAAACAGCCTCTTCCATTATTCACAGCTCGACACCGACGCCTTATTTGACTCTTGCACACAAATGCATTTTGCGCATTAAACGACAGTGGCTGTCCCTCGGGGGCGGCTCCGCTGCTGCGTCTTAGTGGGTCTCGCAGAGATCAATGCGACGGACAGATATTTGATTTCGCTCACGTCACCGATGCTCACGTCACAGTGCATCCTCCGGGGTTTTCCTCCAGCTGCTCATCAGCTCGACAGTCACCCTGAAACGCTCGGCTCGAAACCCGTCGCCGTGAACTCCCACTGCACTTGTTACTCCCCCGTGCGGCCATGTTGGCTCCCCAGAGCTGATGCCGCTGTATACTGACGACATCATGGGCAGCTGACAATGCTGCGCATGCGTGTGGAGACGAGCGTTCGACAAAGTCGGTCGTTGAAGTTACTGTTCCAGATCGAAGATTTAATTTGTGATATATATACGGTTTATATTGGGCGTGGGCATGATTGGTCGACGTGTGGCGTTATTTTACCCAGTTTGAGAAAACAGTAGAGCGCTGGCTGCGCGGGGTGAGGCTGTCTTACCGAGGTCCTACTGCTGCCAGACGGAGTCGTTTGCAATTTTGGCCATTTTTTGTTTTGTCACCCCTGGCAAGACTTGATTCTGTCTGGTCGCTGTAGCCCGCGGCTTATTTGGAAAAATAAAACAATCATTTTGAGTAGCACCTGTTGTAGTTGCATCATTTACGTACTGGTAGCTGTTCTCACTTGCGGTTTACGATCTATGTCGGGGGGTTGATGATGTCACCGCTCGTCCACTCAATCGACTGAAATCCTTGTTGTGGTTGACGAGCGCTAAAAAATAAAAAATTAAAGAAAATGCCCATCCCGGGTGAACGTCCAACAATGCCGTCGTCGAGGGAGGTCACTGAGAAAGACAACTCCCCGCCGGAGTTGTGGGGGCTACAGTGAGTCTGCGGCGTCGGGGCGGCGGGGGGCCCGGGCGGCTCGCGGCCCCGCAGCCGCGTGCAGGTGGAGAAGGGCTCGGCTCCGTCCGAGGTCGCGAAAGCTTCGGCGACGCGAAGGCAACGGGGCTTCACCTCCACATCACGTAGGTCCCGGCGCACAGGACGTTTTCCACCCGGCTCCGCGCTGGAGGACCGGCTGGTTGTGAGGCGGCAGCTGAAGCTGTAAATGCACGCAGCTCGCACACAGGAACCGGTGTGGCCATTGGTAACGAGGTCGCGGCAGGCTGCGGCAGGCTGCGGCAGGCTGCGGCAGGCTGCGGCAGGCTGCGGCAGGCTGTGGCAGGCCGCAGGCGGCTGCGGGTGGCTGCGGGCGGCTGCGGGTGGCTGCGGGCGGCTGCGGGCGGCTGCGGGCATGCGGGCGGCTGCGGGCATGAAGGTGAATATAATGATACTATATACACCATATATACTGTATATAATGTATAGACTATATACACTATAGATACAATATGCACTAAATATACTGTATATACTATGTATACTATATACACTATATACACTAAATATACTGTATATACTATATACACTATAGATACTATATACACTTTATACACTGTATATACTATATATACTATATACACTGTATATACTATATACACCATATATACTGTATATACTATATACACTATATATACTACAGTATACAACTAAATATACTATCTACACTATATACACTATATATACTATATACACTATATACACTACTATATACACTATATATAATATATATATTATCTACACTATATACACTATATATACTATATATACTATATACACTATATACACTACTATATTAACTATATATACTATATACACTATATATAATATATATACTATCTACACTACACTATATATACTATATACACTATATATACTATATACACTATATTTAATATATATACTATCTACACTATATACACGATATATACTCTATACACTATATACACTATATACTGTATACTATTTATACCAGCTACGCCCTCTTACCGTGAAATAACATGGCTCCTCGCTTATCGACCTGGTTGTAGTAACGGAACACGGTTGTTGAGTCAGGAGTACCTGTGTGTGTTACAGTACTTGTACTGTTAATATGGAGCACATGTCGCACTGCTCTCCCTTTGAAACCGGAGAATGGATTCAGTCCGACCTCCCTTCAGACCGATACTTCTGCTTCTTCCTTCTTCTTCTGAGGACGTGTTTTACATGTTTCTTGAGGTAAATGATCAAAGCCGCGCCACGTTTTGACGCACGGTAAAGTACCACGGCTCGAAAAACTCTAATTGATGCTCATTTCTAGACCCCTCGCGTGCATGTTGGCGGCAGCCATCCCGACGTAAACACAGCATTCATCAGGAAGCCTGGTGACGGCTGCAAATAGACCTCGGTTGGAGCTGAATGGGCGATGCTGGAACATGCAGGTGGACAACGGCGAAACGCTGAAGCGTCGCAATCCTTTTTTTTTTTTATTGTTTTTATTTCCAAACAAATGCAGAGAAAGAGAGCGGCTCTTTCAGAGCCTCCGCCGGGGGAACACATTTCTGCCGGCTACACCCGTTATTTCCGTCTGCGGATAAGGCATCAGGGCCCGTTGGACGCAGCCGACGGGCAGCGCTCCGCCTGCGGGCACCGTGATCTCCACGGGAATGGAGCCGCCAAACGTTTGGGAACGTCCCGGAAGACTGAGGGACGTCCCCCCCCCCCCAGGCCTGCCGCTCATATCACCCCGCCACATCCACGAGCCAGCGGACGCAAAGGGGACTTTTGTTTCGCGGTGAGCTTCAGTAGAGTTAAAACTCGAGGAGTTGAAAGGAGCTTGTGTCGGGCGAGAAGGAAACGTGACGGGCGGCCACATTGTGACAGACCAGAGGGATCCTCATTGTAATTGTAGTAGGATGAGACTTGGAATCCAGCTCTGCTCTGGGTGGACGGATGCGCCGCTGCTCCAGGTACTTTGAAGAGAAGTGAAAAAATAAAAATAAAAAATGACAACGAAATACGTGAAATAGAACGATTCAATTAAAATTTTGAAACAAAAAGAAAAAATTGTGCATGATCCGATTTTTTTTTTCCCCCCCTTCGCCTTCTGTCCCAGTTACCATTAATTAAGTACTAGATGCCGGAAAAAAAACAAAGCAGTTATTCTTTCCTCTTTTTTCTGGCGTGGCTTTTGTGCCGAGGCGGCGGTTTTTCCCACAGGCCGGGCTCGGGGTCAGAGCCTGTGAAGGTCGGGCGCCCGGCTCCGCGCCGCTTCCGCCATTTGCGCCGTCGCAAGCACTTTGGGCGCGCGGCGTGTCCCCCCACGCCGCTGGGGGGCCGCTGGGAAGCAACCACACCGAGCAAACAACCACACCGAACAAACAACCACACCGAACAAACAACCACACCGAACAAACAAACACACCGAACAAACAACCACACCGAACAAACAAACACACCGAACAAACAACCACACCGAACAAACAACCACACCGAACAAACAAACACACCGAACAAACAAACACACCGAACAAACAACCACACCGAACAAACAACCACACCGAACAAACAAACACACCGAACAAACAACCACACCGAACAAACAAAGACACCGAACAAACAACCACACCGAACAAACAAACACACCGAACAAACAACCACACCGAACAAACAACCACACCGAACAAACAACCACACCCAACAAACAACCACACCCAACAAACAACCACACCCAACAAACAACCACACCCAACAAACAACCACACCGAACAAACAGGGAGGTGCGGGGAGGGCGGGAGCCAGGAGACGCCGCCACGGCCCGGGGCATTTTCCCGCCGCGGCTCAAGCCAGTCCCAACACCCGCGGGAGGTTGCGGGTGTGTTGGGTGCTCACAGAAGCACCGGATGAGGGAAGGTGTATTTTGGGAGAACGCCGCTCCCGTCCCTGCGGTGGAGCTCCATGCACCGGGGCCGTCCCGGCGGCTGGCAGCGCCCCCCCCACACCCCGACTGAGACGCTTGGGGTTTGTTGTTTTTTTTTTTTTTTTTCTTCCTTTCGTTTGTCTAGCGACAAGGTTTATTTCAACGACATTCACCGCGTACATAACCATATAGAGAGATTTTATAAGACATCTATAAGATATATCTGTACCTCCCATGAGCCACTGACGTCACTAATCACCTTTAATATGACTATACTACAACTAGTAAGATACTATATATACTGTACTATATATTAGGCTTACAGTACAGTACAGTATCACCATGCAAGACTACACCTGGTCCACTGTCAGGTGCTTGGAATGCAACGTTTTTTGGGGGGGGCATCCCGCCCGGGAACCGGGCGCTGACCGTGGATTTTGACCTTGTACTCGTCGTAGACTTACCTGCTGCTTGCCGGCGTTGGGCCCCCTGGTCAACCGTGTACGTAGGTGGACGGTGTTGTTTCTCGTCTCCTTTTGAAATGTCTTTATTTGAGCTCTTTCTGGCTCTTTCGCCGCCGCCCCAGAATTTCTGAGCTTGATGAGGTCCCATCTTATCTGGTCTCATGGAGCCCGGGGAGGCCCTGGTGACCGTTCGGCTCCGAGCGCAGGAGGGACGGAGGGGAAGGTTTTGGGGGGCGCTCCGAGGATCCCCGGAGGATCTCGGGGTCTTGAGCCGCAGGTTTTCCGTCGTTTAATAACGTTTGTTGCCTCTTCTTCCTCCGCAGGGGAATTCTCCGCCGGTGGTGGTGAACACCGACACCCTCGACGGCTCCCCCTATGTAAGGATTTCTCTCTTTATTATACAAGGATGTTGAGACATCCATTATTCTAACCCTAAATACTGGGCTCATTTTCTGGGGGTTTTTTTTCGAAGGATGAATAATTATATAGCTAATGATATGATATTAATAATAATATACTCTAGCCGCATGATAATGCATTTAGCTAACTACGCTGTTCACTATTTCAATGTAAATCATTAAATATTCGTTCTCTTTGAAACTGAAAGCACATAAGTATTAAAATCTGCGTTTGAAATAAAGACGTTTAATTATATACTGTACAGTCTGCATAGCGAAAATGTGAATTAATGATCTTGTATATGCATATTATATGTATAGTATATAAATAAATATAAAATTATATAAATAATAATATGAATGAACATAATAATTCTATACAATAATTTATATACAATTACATAAATAATAATAATATGTTAATATTAATTTTATATAATAATTTATATAAATGTATGTATATAAATAACGTGAAGACACACATTATATAAATTCAATTTAAATTATAAAATGTCATCGCAAAATGGCCGGGATCCGTAAATTCTTCGCCAGGTTCCATTGCGCTAAAAAGAGTTTTCTAGGTCAAAACAATGCAGTTGTTTTTTTTAAGTTTCCCAAGTCTCCCCTCCTCGGGGATTCACCGAGCTGTGGCGGTGTAGCCGCCACGTAGCCCGGAGACGAACACCGCGGTGGGAATAGCATTAACTAATTACCAGGTACAAGACAGGTACAAGACCGGCTCCTTTTCCGTCATTTCTCCACGGTGTGAGCGTAAACAACCAATGTGCTTTCACGGTCTCTCTGGAATAACAAACCTATAAGGCACGAGTTTCATCTGAATCAGGACTAAAATAATCCTACTTGAATTCATCCACAATTCAAAAATGTCTTTCTGGGACGTTGCTGATTTCAAGATGAATTAGCTGGAGACTTGGGAGTGGCTGAGGTGATGAAGGACTAGTCAGCTCCTTCTGTCTGGTCCTGGTGCTGGTCTCAGTCCAGATCATCCTTTTCGTCAATGTCCACCCGGAGGCCACGCCCATTCATCCGGAGATTCAATTTAAGCCTCCCCTGAGACCTGGATTAGCTCTCGTGGTCCTTCCGGGAAATCCAAAATTGACTGACTGTTTTACACCGCGACTGAGAACGTGAGTCCAGGTTAAAAGTGTGATTTAGTTGAATATTTTGCCAAACCTCCGTGGGCCGAGCTGCCCCAACGTGTCAGGCGGGAAAACGCAAAAGACGATGGGCCGGTCACGGCGAATATGATGGCGGCGCCACTGTGGACCCTCATAAGTGTTAGAATTTACCATCAGACTCCTATTTGGAAATGTGCATGGACACATGTGCGGCTTTATAGGATGTCGACGTCTCCTTTCCACAGGTAAACGGGACCGAAGGGGAAATTGAATATGAAGAGATCACGCTGGAGCGGGTGAGTTTTTCCCGTCGCACCGTCACACTCGGACCCTCCAACGTTGATTTATGTCGCCGCCCGTCGCCTTTTCCAAAACACAATATCCGGATCATCGGGTAGATAAGTGTGTGTGTGTGTGTGTGTGTGTGTGTGTGTGTGTGTGTGTGTGTGTGTGTGTGTGTGTGTGTGTGTGTGTGTGTGTGTGTGTGTGTGTGTGCGCGCGCGTTTGTGTGTCTCATTGAAGGGGAACTCGGGCCTGGGCTTCAGCATAGCAGGAGGGACGGACAACCCCCACGTGGGCGACGACCCCAGCATCTTCATCACCAAAATCATCCCCGGAGGAGCCGCCGCGCAGGACGGACGACTCAGGTAGAACCACACCTTCATGCGGCGATCAAACGCGCACACACGCGCACGCACACACACAGACACACACACGCGCACACACACACACACACACGCACTCAAGATTCAAGATTTCAAGAGGTTTATCTCCCTGACCCCATACATAAGCCTCGCCCTTTCTTTTTGATTGTGCAATCCCAAAAAATATCGTTTTTCATTTTTCTTTGGATTCATATTTTCGAAATATCAATAACAATTCAACCAAAAAGCAAGTCATTTTTAAAAAATTTGAGTCATAAACAGAAGTAGCAAGCACCGAATATGGAATTTGGATGAAGTGTGATCTCAAATTAAAAAGCTTAAAGGGCTGTACCGCTGTCAGTCTTTTACAGTGTTTTTGGTAATTGTTAATTCCATTTGAAAAGGCGGGAGCGCCATTGCTTGAGTCAGTGGAAAATATGGCAAAACAAAGTAACTTTGACAAAAATATGCCTTTCTGTAATATGTATTTATACGAGAGGTTTCTCACAATATTGACTGATGGATTTTTTTTCAAACCCCAATTTAAGAGACAATATAAAATCTTAAAACTGTGAGCGATAAGCAGGAAAAGAGGAGTCATATAATATTATGTGACTAATAGGTCAAAACATTCTAAAGAGAGCACTCCATTCCGTCTTCTCTGAACACGGGCAGACGTGCGCTTTCTTCCAAGGTTTGTTTTTTCGGAACCTTTCACTGCAAACTGTAATGAACAACCCTCCAGACGTCACCGTCCCTGTGGGAGCCACGGGGGAGTCTGAAGGAAAGACGACCTGCTTTAGCCGAACGTTAGATTGCTGATCAGCGGCGGAACCTGAGCGCTCGCCCTCCAGGGAATTCTCCACTCAGTCCGTTACGTTTCCCACCAACCGTTGAGGGATATTATAAACAAAATCAATAAAGGTCAAAATTCAACATTTGCTCGGTAAATCTGGTTCTAGCCGCCTGAAAAGTTAAACAGGGACGCTCTTTGCCTTTGTTGCCTTGCATGAATGTGGTTGTAATAATAAAAAAAACAGTAGTAGTAATACCCATTATGATAACCATAATAATATTCTGATTATAATACTGATGATGATATAATATAATAATAATAATAATAATAATAATAATAATAATAATAATAATAATAATAATAATAACAATAACAATAACGGTAGTAGTAATATCCATTATGATAACCATAATAATAACAGTGATAATAATACTGATGATGATATAATATAATAATAATAATAATAATAATAATAATAATAATAATAACAATAACAGTAGTAGTAATACAGATGATGATAATAATAGTGATAATACAGATGATTTTAACGATAATATTGTTATTATTATAAAATGTAATAGCTATGTTATTAACTATAATAATAATAATAATAATAATAATAATAATAATAGTCCTGACAGTTACGTATTACATTTTGCAGCTTTTCCGTAGTCAATTCTGCCTGATTCTGACCCAAATTTGTCGGGGTGGTCACAGATGATGTCACACCCACACAGGATAAAGACGACTATTTTGCATCCGGAACAAGAATAAACATAAACATTGTCATTATTTTATTCAACAAACACAATAAATACATGTTATTTCACAAACATAATAAATACAAGTTTATTTCAATGTGTACTTCATTTCGCCTCTTGTGCTAACAACCTACAATTCAAGAACACAATTAAATACATGAATTGCCTGCAATGTAATACAGACAACATTTATTGTACATTGAGATTAATTTGGAATTTGACTTATTATTACTCGTCACTATTTAACGCCTATTCCCTTTTCATTTGAAGCCTGCTACGTTTAGCTGTAGGGAGCTGTTGACGAAATGTCTTGTGTTGTCAGTGGCCGTTTGGTCTTGTGTGGGGCAATACTGACGTAGTTACGGAAGCTTGACCGTTCGATGCCGTACGCGGCAACGACGACCTCGTGACGTCATCTTGGCGCATCATGGACTCGCACCGTTGGGATAGGCTCGACGTGGCGGCGACTTTCTGTGGATCCGTGTTTTTCTTCGTGTTCGGAAAAAAAAACGGTGGACGTCGTCGTCGCGATTATTGACAATTTTCAGGGTGCCGTTTTTCCCAACCTCCAAACTCAACACGGACTCCTGCATTGTGTACCTCACGACTTCCTCGAATACCGCAAAGTGAGGAGGAACACAACGCCACGCCCAACACGGGGTTCGATCCGAACGGAGTATCATCTTCTACATGAAGACCTAAGAGATAAAATATCAATAGAACACACACACAGCACACACACACACACACGTGCGTAGTTTGTCACCCCTAACCGCGACAGAGCGAGTGACTCTGATGGTGGGAATGGACGTCCGGAGCCACAACCTGCACATCGATAAGGGAATTGGATGATGATGTCACGGAGCGTCTCACCCTAAACCCCGTCTCACTCCACTGCCCAAACCGGACGTTCTCGAGCGTCGCCGTGTCGGTGAGGCGCGTCGGGCTGCTTCCGGTCGAAGTGAGTCAGGGGTTTTTTTTCCCGCTGATTCCCTCTCCGCGCGGCGGTGGATTTGGACGAAACTTGAACCGTGAGGTTTCTCGCGAACCTGAACAATAACAATAACAATAATAATAATAATAATAATAATAATAATAATAATAATAATAATAATGATGATAATAATAATAATAATAACAACAACAACAATAATAATAATAATAATAACAACAACAACAATAATAATAATAATAATAATAATAATAACAATAACAACAACAACAACAATAATAATAATAATAATAATAATAATAACAACAATAATAATAACAATAACAACAATAATAATAATAACAACAATAATAATTATTATAATAACAATAATAATAATTATAATAATAATAATAATAACAATAATAATAATAATAATAATTATTATTATTATTATTATTATAATAATAATAATTATTATTATTATTATAATAATTATTATAATAACAATAATATAATAATAATAATAATAATAATAATAATAATAATAATAATTATAATAATAATAATTATA